>NC_142586.1:96880789-97185885 GCF_965207765.1 Zootoca vivipara
GGAATGGGGAGGGTGCCATCTTGCTTCAGGCAGCAAAATGCCTTGGACTTACCCGGAATGCAGTTCTCCCATACAGGTTTAAAATAGTTCCTAAATTTCCCTGTCTTGCTACCTGGAAACTGCATATTGGCAACATTCCATATATGAATGAATGAATGAATGAATGAATGAATGTTGTTTGCTGGGTAATCTTTAAATAACAAATGAAAGATAATTAATGGAGTCAGCTGGTCAATTCATTGAGAGCTCATTAATTGCGTTGGAAGCTGTGATCAGTTGCAGCACAGCTACCAAAATGGCGCACATGGACATGGGATTGTGTAACAGCTACTGAGAAAATGCTCAAGATGTTTTCCTCCCAGCTATTGGCAGCTCTCCATTTTCTGAATTTACATGCTGCTGAACCGCATCCAAACAAACTTCTAGGCAAGATGTTACAAATACAAGCTGCCAGCCAAAATAATTGTTTCTTATAATAAGACTCAGACTGAAGAACAGTACAAATAACCCCAACTTCCAAAAATATACTGTGCCCTGTTCCGTTTCTTAGATTACAAAAAAAGCAAAGAGTACCCAGTGCCAATTTTTGGGGTTCTGTTTCCTCCTGCATAAAGATGTCGCCAAGGCCCACTGTAATTGAATCCAAACAGTGTTTCAGAGGGACTTTCTATAAAACGTTCTTCATTATGGATGGAGGCAGTTGCAAGATACGGTGCGGTTTGGTTTCCAGTGCTAAAGTTACCATTAAGGGGAAGGGGAGCTGTGTTAAAGATTCAAGAGGAGCCCAATCACCTTTTTGTGCATTTTTCACACCGGTTCATAACTCTCATTTCCCCTAAATTGCTGCTCCTTCACCTGCAGCTTTACTTGAAAGTGTTTCTTCACTGCATGATCCCAACCAATTAGGGATCCCATAACGGACATGATAGCTTCACAGGGCATTGACCCGATTATATTATTATTAAAAAAGAAAAAAAAGTTTAGCCTACACTTTAGAACTCCCTGCCTATTGAGATCAAGCAGGTGTCTTCGCTATACTCTTTTCAACAGCTGCTAAAAATATTCCTGTTCAGACAAGCCTACCGAGGTGCTTAGAAAGCTGAGGTAACTTTAATCTGTTTTAGTATTTTAACTTTTGTATGTTTTAAAGTAGGGTCGTGATTTTTATTTTACTATTCTATCCTTTTGTAAACTGCTTCGAGGATTTCACAATTAAGCAGTGTGTAAATGCTATGAAATCAATCAATCAATCAATCAAATGTGGTTATGTAGTAGCATCACTGATAGCCCAATGAAACTTTCCTGTTGTTGGGTTAGAACAATGGAGAGTCAGTCTGGCTGCTTCCTTCCCCATCACTCCTCCACACACAGCCAACGTCCTTGAATTGGTTTGACCACCTTTCACAAAGTGAAACAGAAAATGGACACAAACAAATGCACTTTCCTGGGGCAAATATATCCACAACATAAACTCTTACAACTACCAAGACCAGTTTTTCACCAGCACCTTATTTCTTTGCCTCTTACCTCATCGGTTTAGGTTAGGTTTATTAAATGCATATATCACTTCCCGCTACAAAAATCCCCAAAACAATTTATAACACCCTACATTTGTATAAGAATTCTAGAGGGGTATTTTTTTTGCAGCTAGGTGTGTCAGCTGGGAAGCTGCTGGCTCAAATCTTCCCTCAATCTAGAGCTTTTTTTTTTTAGGGGTAACTTGCGAGACCTCAGTCCGGGCACCTCTCAGGTGAGTGCCATTGCCATTCTAAGAGAAAAAGGGAGATATTCATGGTGAGTTCCAGCAGCTCTTTTTCTAGAAAAATAGAACTGCCTCAACCATAAACCATAGCTGCCAAGTTCTCCCCTTTTTTAAGGGAAATTCCCTTATGCTGAATAGGCTTCCTCGTGAGAAAAGGGAAAACTTGGCAGCTATGCCATAAACTCTCTAAATGGCCTTGGCAGGGTGTGGAGGGTATGGAGTTATGCGAGTCAAGGAGATAAGCACGGTAACTATACAACCTTGGTATCTGAAGAAGTGTGCATGCACACGAAAGCTCATACCAAAATAAAAGCTTAGTTGGTCTTTAAGGTGCTACTGAAGGAATTTTTTTATTTTACTTCGACCCAGACCAACACGGCTACCTACCTGTATACAACCTTTAGAAGACATCTGAAGGCAGCCCTGTCTAGGGAAGTTTTTTAAATGTTTATTATTATTTTATATATATGTTAGAACAGGCATCCCCAAACTTCGGCCCAATTGTAGTTTTGGACTACAATTCCCTGGCCACTGGTCCCATTAGCTAGGGATCATGGGAGTTGTAGGCCAAAACATCTGGAGGGCCGCAGTTTGGGGATGTCTGTGTTAGAAGCTGACCAGAGTGGCTGGGGCAACCCAGTCCATAGCTACCAAGTCTCCCGTTTTTCGTGGGAAACCCCTGTATTTTAAACCGTTTCCCGCTGGCAGCCCGGATTGGAAAAAATCCCGTAAATCCCCTGGATTTCCTACCTGCCAGGGAGGCTCCATTTTGGGTCCTGGCGCCACCCGATTTCCAGTGCCCATACATGGGTAGTGCGGCACCGGAAGTTGCTTCTACGCATGACATGCGTAGAAGCAACTTCCAGTGCCGCTCCGCCCATGCCTGGGCACCGAAAATCGGGCAGAGCGGCACTGGAAGTTGCTTCTATGCATGTCCAGACATGCGTAGAAGCGACTTCCGGTGCCGCGCCGCTGCTGATCCAGCATTTTTCAGCAGGAAACTTGGCAGCTATGACCCAGTCAGATGGGCGGAGTATAAATAATAAAATTACTACTACTACTAATACTACTACTACAACTACTACCACCACCACTACTAACTACTACTACTATTTAATAGGACGTCTCTGTTTTCATCAGAGAAATGCTGGAGGGTATGCAAGTGCAAACTAACAGCCAGATGTTCAGAGCAGCCCCTCACCCACATTTCAGTGCAGATGGCTTCCCACAATGAACAAAATGAAGTAATACACATCGCTATCTAAAGTGACCATTTAAAGCGACCTTAAGACCATTAAGTCCATTAAGTCCAGACAATCTGAAACTGACCAACTGCTTATATGTACTCGAAAATAACTGAGCAGGGAAAGAGAGCTTTGGCCTCCTGAGTTTGCCACCTAGCAAAACTAATTCAATAGTGGCTGGGGGTGGAGCTGGGCTGGGCTGGGGCTGGGGGTGGAGGTGCAACAAATGGAAACGGTCCCTACCTCATCCTTTCACCTGACACCAAAATGCAAAAGAAATGGTAGCAGAAGTAAACACGGTTCTTTTTCATGTCATGTTGCTAAGAAAACAAGTTGAGAAATGTATTTTCGTTAGCATATATATATGTATGTGTGTACATTATTAATATGTTTCCAATTTGCCCGCCTCTGCATTGCAGTCCCTCCAGGAATATCTAGGAAGGGAAAAGGGAGACTTGATGAAATACTTCCCCCAAAGAATTGAGTTTCAGCTCTATAATAAACAAGGCTAAAAGGTGGATTGCTTTGTTTTGTTTTGCTCTTGTTTCTTCCAGAGACTGATGGAAACGTGAACTATGGAGAAGGTGAAGGAGGAGCCGGTGATGCTTTGATGTGTGAGTGAAAAGGACCATTCAGTTGCATTCAAGCCCCTGAGACAGCAGTGCTGGAAAGAAGCACACTTAGCCCCCTGTCATTGGCCAGGGTTAGGGCTGGCCTTACCATGAGGTGACCACCCATGGGACGCGGGTGGCGCTGTGGGTTAAACCACAGAGCCTAGGGCTTGCCAATCAGAAGGTCAGCGGTTCAAATCCCTGCGATGGCGTGAGCTCCCGTTACTCGGTCCCAGCTCCTGCCAACCTAGCAGTTCGAAAGCACGTCAAAGTGCAAGTAGATAAATAGGTACTGCTACAGCGGGAAGGTAAACGGCATTTCCGTGTGCTGCTCTGGTTTGCCAGAAGCGGCTTTGTCATGCTGGCCACATGACCTGGAAGCTGTACGCTGGCTCCCTTGGCCAATAACGCGAGATGAGCGCCACAACCCCAGAGTTGGTCAAGACTGGACCTAATGGTCAGGGGTCCCTTTACCTTTACCATGAGGTGACAGCTGCAGGCAACAGGATCCTGCTGGAACCCAGAGATGGCAAATCCTCTCCCAGCCAGGATGCCTGGAGTTGTCCTCTCCCTTCCCTCCAAGCCTCTTTTTCAAAAGGACATATTTCTTCCTGTGGTGACATCACACCCCCTGTTACCCTGGCAACCTCCCACTTCCAGTTTATATCATCAAACTCTGAAATCCTAAAACTGGCCTTTGTCTCTTCTCAACATCCCCTCGTGGCAGGAGGGGCTCCTTCTCCTCTGCTGCCTGGCACAAGGTAACTGCTTTTGTCAATTGTCCTTTCCTTTCCTTTCCTTTGTACTACGTGATGGTTCTTCTCTCCACACAATTCCTGGCCAAGAAACTCATTCAGCCTGCATTTCCACACTGCTAAGCTGTCTCACACCTGCGTGAAGTCTTCAAGCATTTAGTAATCACCTATATTTACTAATTCTAGAAAACATGGGTGAGGATCTGGTACCCAGGACTGTTAGACAGTGCCATAGCATGGGTTGCCAGCACCCGGGGCCATGCAGAGGGGGCGGTGGTGGGAAGGAGGGAAATGGACTGAGTACACATGTGCATTCAGCTGCCTAATGGCATCCACATCAGCCAGGAGATAGCAGCTGCAGAGATAAGAAAAGAAGAGTTGTTCCATTGTCTGCAGTGGTCACTTCCTGGTTTGGATAGAGAAGCCATTTTCAATGGAGCCCAGGGATGGAAGCACACAGCTGTATTGAGGCAGCAAGCGGGTGTTGAAATTTTGCACCCCTAACAATTTTGTGGCTGGGGCAACCGCCCCTCTGTCCCCCATGCTACGCCACTACTTTTAGGTGAATCTTCCCCCACTACCACACAAATGCATAATTTCTTCTTTTTCTTCTTTGGTGATCACTCGTAACTGAGTAAGATGAACACAGTTTTAATAGTGAATCCATAAGTGACTGTTGAAGCCAATTCTGGATCCACACATCCTTCCACAGTGGGGACATAGGTTTCTGGGTGGGAGTCATAGAATCATAGAATCATAGAATCATAGAGTTGGAAGAGACCACAAGGGCCATCCAGTCCAACCCCCTGCCAAGCAGGAAACACCACCAAAGCATTCTTGATATGTGCCTGTCAAGCCTCTGCTTAAAGACCTCCAAAGGAGACTCCACCACACTCCTTGGCAGCAAATTCCACTGCCGAACAGCTCTTACTGTCAGGAAATTCTTCCTAATGTTTAGGTGGAATCTTCTTTCTTGTAGTTTGAATCCATTGCTCCGTGTCCGCTTCTCTGGAGCAGCAGAAAACAACCTTTCTCCCTCCTCTATATGACATCCTTTTATATATTTGAACATGGCTATCATATCACCCGTTAACCTTCTCTTCTCCAGGCTAAACATACCCAGCTCCCTAAGCCGTTCCTCATAAGGCATCGTTTCCAGGCCTTTGACCATTTTGGTTGCCCTCCTCTGGACACGTTCCAGCTTGTCAGTATCCTTCTTGAACTGTGGTGCCCAAACTGGACACAGTACCCCAGTTCTGGGCTGGATTTAGGTTTGATGAGGCCCTAAGCTACTGAAGGTATTGGGACCCTTTATATGTCCAGCTGTCCTTTGTCAACAACAAATTGCTGCTGTTTTTGAGTTGAATATATGCTATATGGTAGTTTATGGACCTAATAAGTATCTAAAGCCATTTCCAAATAACAAAAGATGTATTTTATCAAAGTAATTGTTGAACTGAAATACAATTAATAAGAAGTATATTAACAGGAAACGGTAAAGGAACCCCTGACCATTAGGTCCAATCGTGACCGACTCTGGGGTTGCGGCACTCATCTCGCATTATTGGCCGAGGGAGCCAGCGTACAGCTTCCACGTCATGTGGCCAGCATGACAAAGCCACTTCTGGCTAACCAGAGCAGCACACAGAAACGCCATTTACCTTCCCGCTTGAAGCGGTACCTATTTATCTACTTGCACTTTGACGTGCTTTCGAACTGCTAGGTTGGCAGGAGCTGGGACCAAGCAATGGAAGCTCACCCTGTCGCGGGGACTTGAACCGCCGACCTTCTGATTGGCAAGCCCTAGGCACAGTGGTTTAACCCAATAGTGAAATACAATTAATAAGTATATTAATAGTGAAATAATTATTAAGCTCTAACTGTATGTAGGTTTTATTTTATTTTTAATCTTATACTAGCTGGTCCTGCACGCATTGCTGTGCGTTAGTCTGTGAAATGGAGGGTATTAGCCCCCCTTCAGATCCCCCTGAGCCTCAGAGTCCCCCTGAGTCGAGGCGAGATACTGTGGAGAGGGTAGGTTTCATCCCTGTGTCTCCCCCCACCCTGTTCTGACCCATTACGTATCCCTGCCCTCTATTCGGACACCCCATCCCCCCCAGGCAGGCCCCTACCTCCACTTGGCCTAGTCTGGAAAGCGGCCTAGTCTGGGTCTGATAATGGCCACCTTGGTGGTTTCAGTTGCTTGGTTGATGATGTCATTTGGTTTTGGGTGTGGCTTAGATTTCACAGGAAGGGAGGGGGTGGAGGAGGGTATTACACCACTTGAGGGCGCTGTTTGACTTGGTGGAAAACCAGGTCTATACCTGCCCAGATGTGTGATTTGAGGGATTTTTGTCCCCAACAATGCTCGGGGAATGGCCTGGATTGTTGTGTCAAAATTTCAGGATGATCGGTCAAGCGGTTACGGAGAAAAGTGGAACCTGCACTTTCACAATTTTTACATTTTTATATATATAGATTTTGGAAATGTACATCCAGTTGTTTTTTCCTTTAATATCTTTGGGGCCCTCAAGAGAATGGGGCCCTAAGCTATAGCTTGTTTAGCTTATATGTAAATACAGCACTGGTGGGAGTTGATCATGGTGAGGGTTTGCCAAATGTCCTTCCTCTTAGCATATTTCTCCCTTTCATCCTGAGTTCGAGTGTCTTCGAAGCCCATGACACCTTTGGTAAAGGCTGTTCTCCAATTAGAGCACTCCCAGGCCAGTGTTCCCCAGTTGTCAGTGTTTATACTACATTTTTTTAAAAAATTGCCTTAAGAGTCTTTAAACAAATTCACAACAATATTATAACGAATCCTTTATGTACTTGCGTTTTATTTTTAATTCATCATTCAGGACCATGTATTGGTCCATGAATTGGTTACCTTGTTTATGTGGTTGAGGGACCTCTTCCTCTGGTTAATCTACCAATGACTACCAGCCACAATGGCTCTGTTCTGCTTCCACTGCCAGAACCAGTATGCCTCCGAATACCAGTTGCTGAGAATCACAACGGTTGAGAGTGCAGTTGCAATCAGGTCCTTCATGCGTGTTCCCAAAGAGTCATATGGTTGGTCCCTTTGAGAACAGGATGCTAGACTAAATGGACCTTTGCTATTCAAGGAGGCTCTTCAGCTCTTCCCCACACTGATGGCCCTATAGGACTAGAGTGAACAGCTGTAACTGAAAGTCCGACTGTGCTAAGTGCAACAGCAACCACTAGAAGGCACCATTGCAATTGCAATAATTTGCCAAGTTTAGAACTGTTCTGTTGATCAAGTTCATCTTTGAGCATTTCGAATTGCATTACCTCTTCATAAAGAAGGTTGTGCAGAGAGAGGACAAATATTACATGAGAGCAAATCTGCTCAAATAATTTCAAAGGAAGGAAAGTGATGCAGTGAGGTTTCACCACACAACTTTGAAGTGTGACTTGAGAAGGTGTTTGAATTATGGCATGTGAATTTATGGACAGCTTAAAATAATGGAATTAGAGTTCAGTCCTATATATGGCTAGTTAAAAGCAAGTCCCAGTCTCTGGTAAACTGGCCTAGGGCTATAGAATCAGCTGGAAAATGATTATTATTTTCTATAGCATACATGCTACACAAAGCACCTTTTCCTTACCTCAAGCATTTTTCTTAACTTCTTTGTGGATTGTAGGACCCAACCCTTCCTGACAACTAATTTAGCTCACCTTGATGTAGAAGATTATTAGTAACAGTAGTATTTAGGAATGGAAACAGTTATCAGTTTTGCTTTTCTCCGTCACTCTTTTCCAGCCTTTAATTCAATTCTCCAAATTTCTGCAGCAGTTTGTGAATTTTTAAAATTAAATTATCATGTAAACCCTTCAGCATTTTAGTACAAATTTCTCCTAATAGTTTTGTATGCATTTTTAAAAACTAAGTAACAAATTTTTTTTGCAAGCGATTTCTCTAATGTGTTCATTTTCACTAATGCGCACCTTCCTGTAATATGCACATTTTCATAAATATTTTTTCATTGGAGAACTGCACTGCAGAATTCAAGAGAAGTACAAATTTCAAAGGATGGCCGTGTTTTGCTTCTCATATGGCTTTGGAAAGTGCAAACACAATAGATTCAACTTTAAGCATGAAGTGAAATAGATCCCCCCGCCATCCCTAGCAGTGTTATCATTTGTGTGCAGAGAAAGCATGTACTGTTCTAAACATTTGTCGTTGTTTAGTCATTTAGTCGTGTCCGACTCTTCGTGACCCCATGGACCAGAGCACGCCAGGCACTCCTGTCTTCCACTGCCTCCCGCAGTTTGGTCAAACTCATGTTGGTAGCTTCAAGAACACTGTCCACCCATCTCGTTCTAAACATATAAAGTGGCTAAAGTGGCTTGCTAGATGGGGGTGGGGCAACTATATTAGTATCCTAGCAGGGAAAGGGGCAAGACAGTGAGGAGGTTGGTAGAGTGCCTACACACCAGCAGAGCCAATTCAGTACTCCTGTCTGTGTCTTTGCACTGTACCAACCCTCCCAACTTCTCTGCCACTTTGCCCCTCGCCTTCTTCCTCCCAGTGAGCAACACCAATCCATTTGCCAGGAGGCTGGGATCATGGCTTCTTCCTACTCAGTGAGTTGCTTCTATGAAGAATATCAGTTTTCAGAAAACAAAAACAAGAAACAAAAACTGCCCAGCTATTTAATAGTTTATCAGGTAGATCTTACAGCATACAAGAGATTCCGGCCAGCTCTGTGCTGTGGCTCCTATGGATCTTGTCTCAGAAGGTAGGGAATTAGAGCCTGGGGAAATTTTGGGAAATTGACAAAATGTCTGGGGTTTTTTAAACCTTCAAAAACTCAAGCTCTGCAACTTCCTTTGGGTGATTTTCTAAAAAGAAAAAGCTCAACAGCTTCCCCCCAAAAAAGGAGTAAAAGTATCTAACCAGACAATCTTGCCTATGGTTACGAGAAAGAAAAAATAGACAGCACCAAGAATCATCCATAGCTATCACTTAGCTAGTTTCTACTACAAACCTTCAAAAAGCTATCAAAGTAGAAGAGATATACTGTAGTCTGTTTCTGAAGGATCCTCTGCCCCTAGCAATGTTTTTTTAAATTTTTTTTTAAAGCACAGTTCACTTTCCTCCTGAAAATACATCAGACAAAATTACATGGTTTCTAGCTCAGACCTGTTTTACAGGATCTCTGTGACATACGAGCCTGTTCTGCTGTAGGTCTAATTTATGCCTAGCCATAAATTCCTGAAGCTCAGCTAGATCCGATGCAATCTTCAAATCAACAACATCGTTCCCTGAATAGTTCTTGTGGTTGTGGGGGAAAATATACTTTGTTATACTTGAAGGCACAGATAAAAAATCTGTTTCCTGTGTACACTGCAGTTACATCTTCTGTTCACTCTTGGAGAAGGAACTAGAAGCCATTTAATAAGATTGGTTACTTACAATAAAGTGGGGACAGGGACTCTGTGGCCCTCCATATGTCAAAGGATTTGTCCCCTCACAGAGCTATAATTCTCAGAGTGACTTAACACTCAATCCCTCTTCCTAGGGAACTCTGGAAATCATAACTCTGGAAAAGGAATTTTGTTGTTTTGTTGTTTAGTCGTGTCCGACTCTTCGTGACCCCATGGACCAGAGCATGCCAGGCACTCCTGTCTTCCACTGCCTCCCGCAGTTTGGTCAGACTCATGTTGGTAGCTTCCAGAACACTGTCCAACCATCTCGTCATCTGTTATCCCCTTCTCCTTGTGCCCTCCATCTTTCCCAACATCAGGGTCTTTTCCAGGGAGTCTTTTCTTCTCATGAGGTGGCCAAAGTATTGGATCCTCAGCTTCACAATCTGTCCTTCCAGTGAGCACTCAGGGCTGATTTCCTTAAGAATGGATAGGTTTGATCTTCTTGCAGTCCATGGGACTCTCAAGAGTCTCCTCCAGCACCATAATTCAAAAGCATCAATTCTTCGGCGATCAGCCTTCTTTATGGTCCAGCTCTCACTTCCATACATCACTACTGGTAAAACCATAGCTTTAACTATATGGACTTTTGTCGGCAAGGTGATGTCTCTGCTTTTTAAGATGCTGTTTGGGTTTGTCATTGCTTTTCTCCCAAGAAGCAGACGTCTTTTAATTTCGTGACTGCTGTCACCATCTGCAGTGATCATGGAACGCTAGAAAGTAAAATCTCTCACTGCCTCCATTTCTTCCCCTTCTATTTGCCAGGAGGTGATGGGACCAGTGGCCATGATCTTGGTTTTTTTGATGTTGAGCTTCAGACCATATTTTGCGCTCTCCTCTTTCACCCTCATTAAAAGGTTCTTTAATTCCTCCTCACTTTCTGCCATCAAGGTTGTGTCATCTGCATATCTGAGGTTGTTGATATTTCTTCCGGCAATCTTAATTCCGGTTTGGGATTCATCCAGTCCAGCCTTTCGCATGATGAATGGAAAAGGAATAGGGGTCTCTTAACAAATTCTCATCACACTTGACAGCCCACAGCTCCCATAATTCTTTGTGGGAAGCCATGGTGGTTTGAAGTGGTATCTGAGTGCTTTAAAGGATATGGTGTGAATGGGAGCTAAATCAAGATGTAGCTGTGCAAGTCAAAGGGGACGCCTCAGACATGTTCCTGGATTCGTTTAAGCTTAAATTTTAAACCAAGAATCCACTCACAAAGCAGACTATTATTAAAAGCAACTGGATCAGGAACTAGTAGCTCTTGGAGGTGCTGACAGCCAGGAGGGCTAGTGAATGTGGCCAGTTTTATTGCTCATTCTGGGGGCTGGGTGGGCTAGAGTTCAGTTTCACCAAAGGATACAGTGCTTCTGGGAAGCCCCATAAACACTGACATAATCAAGAATTGGTTTTAATACAAATCCATAAATTTTTATAGGTTCTGAGCTGTCAGGCCGGTAATATATAGCCAAACTCTGCACTGGGTATGTGGGAATAAGGTCATTACAGGAGAGGTGCAAATAAAACATGAAACTTTGCAATACAGTGCAGAGCTGAGAAGTGTGTGTGTTTTAGAGCAACCCCTCTGAAGCACAGGGTGTGGTGCAGCTGGAGGAGGACTTTAATGCACTAAATTTGCCCTCTTTAAAATAATTTACAAGGGCTCAAATTGTGCGGGGGTGGGTGGGTTAGCAAACACTCACCATCCCCTCCTCTGGTGCCCTTTTGCACAGTAAGCAGGAAGGTTTGCAAAGAGAGATTACTGGTTTGAATACTCCATCTTATCAGGAACCCAGATTGTGCAGGGTTCCTGATCTGAGAGAGGGATACAGGTCCCATCATCCATTACCATTGACCACTCAGGCAGGGACTAATGGGAGATGTAGTCCAGATTGGGGGATATCACCAGATAGGAGGACATAGCCCGTGTGAAATCTGGGATGTTTCTAGGGGAGCAGGTGTATCTGGCCGCACCAGCCCATTACCTGGCAGATATCCACTACGTGGAGTACCGCAGACTGCTTACTGCGGCTAGACTGAATGTCCTTGATTCAGCGGTTTTGAGGGGAAGATTTGGAGGAGTCCCATACGGTCAGAGAATGTGCCATTGTGCCTTGGGTGAGGTAGAATCCACAGAACACATTTGGCTGAGTTGTCCCTTTTATAATGATTTACGGCAATATCTTATAGCCCCATATTTAGCTCAGTTTAGTTCCCGACTAAGAGAACAGCAGGCAGCATATTTGCTAAACAAGCCCACTGGGAAAATAACCTCCTCGGTGGCTAAATTCCTCTTCCTGGCGCTCAAGTGTCGGAAACCTATAATCAAATGCCTTGATGTGGGTTACCTGTAGGAGGTTCAGTAGCGTGGTTATACTTCATTTGTGTATCCCTCTGATGCCTTTAGTTTTATATTTTTATATTTGTATTGAGAAATGTTTTTTCTTCTGACTATCGGTCGAATAAAGTATATTGTATTGTATTGTAGTCCAAAACATATGGAGGGCACCAGGTTGGGGAAGGCTGATGGCATTTTTTAAAAAAGGAAACAAAGAAGGCATCAAGGGGATTTTTTTAATGAACAAAGAAGTAGCACGCCTTTGTTGTTTAACAGTGAACTTGAGACAAAGGCAGTTGTATCATCTCCAATTCTCAATCTGGTTCCATCCACATGGCTCCAACAGTAATGGGTGTTTCACCTTTTGAACCTGTTAACAATAACATCTGGAGACCAACAACACCTGAAGGACCACAATTTCCCCAATTTTGGAATATCAGATAAGAGGGACAGGAAGGTCTGGGGCCATGAAGAGTCTCTGATGGGAAGGGAATGGTCTGGATCAGTAAAATTTATCGTCTTCATACAGAAGAACTGTGCACATCTTGGCTTTGCAATTCCTTACATAATAATATGGTGGGATACAGGGAGCACTGTCAAATCTCCCTTCAGGCTGCAGCATCTCTCAAACTACACTACCTCCCAAATTGCTTTTGAAAACAGCAGTGCACATTTTGAGTATGGGGAGGGGAAGTAAATGGATCTAAAGTTATATGACTCCTTCTGCAACCCATCAGCTGCCATTTTGCTGTCCTCCGTAGAAAACTGCCTTTCATCTCGCTCTGGGACTATTTCAAGAAACTATGGTAAAACTGAGTGAGAGCAAATAATTAATTCCACATTTTGCATGCATTCATAAACCAGTGGAGGAGATGGATTTGTCTACCTGAGCAGCACTTTCATCTTGTAAAAGCAAATATTAAAAAGCCCCATTCTCCCCCCCATGCAACATTATATTTTTAATTCTTAAAAACATAATTATATGGCCATTCTGGAGCCTTTTGTTTTCCCTCAACTCTAGAGCTGGCTGCATCTGCTTGGATTCTTGGATTGTCGGACTTGGCCAAGAAAATCAATGACTACCTATCAAGGTCATAAAGGAAAATGACACCTCAACATCTTCACTCACCATCTGTAGTGGTGTGGCTGGTTTGGTTTTCAGGATAAGTGGCATTTGATGTACATTGCTGCCCCTCAGAGGATTTGTGGGCAAATTTTGTTGAGGTAAATTTACTTGCTTGCTTGGTTGCTTACTTACTTATGTATTTGTTTTTTAAAAAATCAATATACTGCTTTTTGCCATCTAGGCCTCAAAATGGCTTACAGCAACTATCTATCTATCTATCTATCATCTATCTATCTATCTATCTATCTATCTATCTATCTATCTATCTATCTATCTATCATCTACCTACCATTAAAATTAAAACATCAATTAAACTTCTACTTAAATTATAGAAGGAATTTCTAAATGCTCACCTGTATATATTAATTACCATATGCAAATTTTAGGCATACCTGTACCCTCTTTTCCAGTGATGTGTTTCCTCACTTTTTTGGCAACATGAAAGTGGTCTGCTAGACTCCATGTCAAGACGAGACTAATCATCTAATTGGGATTGGATCTGGAGCACAATGCATTCATAAGGTCCTTCTTGAAAGACTGGTGCCGGCAGTCTTAGAATAATTTCCAAAAGTCAAAGTTGCACGCCAAGTCATTTACTGAGGAAAAGAAGGCCTGTTTCTTTTGGAATACCTAACTCATGTACTTCCCTGCTGCATTTGATTTATTAGGCTGACTGAATGACAGACCACTAATCATTTTAGCAAAATATCTTTTGATAGCATACATCTCAGGGGATTGGCGATGGCAGAACATGATTATCTTGGAACTAGAACAGTGCTGTTCATTTTTGAGACGGGTTTGCCTTCATGCCCATCCTCGACTGAGTATGTGTCATTCCCTGAAGGATACTACTCTTCTGATGAAAGGCTCATTAGGGAAGGTTATCATTCCAGAAACAGAATGTGTCAAAACAAAGGTGCCTGTGGCCTTCGAGGAACATCTGTTCAGGAATCATCGGTTCCTAAAGTGCATGGAAATCCTTTAATTAAAATAGTGAAGAAAAGGCTGAAGAGATGAAGAAGGTGAGCCTACCTAATTCACACTTTCTGAAACAGAATGTGAACCTCGTTTCAAATTTTCATTGCAACACGGTTCTCTAGCCAAGCAATGTATATAAAAATGCATTATAGTACAGCGGTACCTCGGTTTAAGAAAAAGCTTAGTTTATGAACAAGCTGCAAACCCGGAAGTAGGTGTTTTGGTTTGTGAACTTTGCCTTGGAATAAGAACATGTTTTGCTTCCTGTTGAGTGTGTTCCATTTGTAAATTGGGTCCCCCGCTGCTATGGGAAAGCACGCCTTGGTTTAAGAACGCTTTGGTTTAAGAACAAACTTCCGGAATGGATTAAGTTCGTAAACCAGGGTACCATTGTATATTAAGGAAAACTAATTTGCAAATAGGTGTATATTAGGGAAAAATGCATGCAGAAATGTGCATATGAGGAGAAATAACTGAGACAAGACATCAGATGTTGGGTGACAATTAGGCCAAATCTTCATTGACTATCAGCAGGTAAGTGGGTCTGGCATGGCAGTAGGGCAGGGGTTAGTTCATCATTCCACTTAGCCCTTGCTGATAGAAAGCACCCCAACCTCTTCCTTAGGAGTCACTTGGTGTTGAACCCTGTTCAGGGTCTCACTGGGCAAACAGGGTGAGAGATTGCAGCCAGGAAGAGGCCCTAACCTGATTTTAGGGTGAGCCATCATTCATCTTCTCCTCAGGCTTCTTGTGCCTGTCCCACTTTACTATGCAGATCCTGCCCGATGCCACTTCTGCCCTAACTTGTAACAACACTGTACTAAATGCCTAATGCGAATAATCCTTATTTCACTGAGGAAAAGGCACAAACCAAAACGGAACCCAACCTAGGGCCAGTTGAGATTGGGAGTTTCATAAAACTGGGCTCACCGTATTGAACACACAGCTCCTGGTAGATCCAAGCCTATGCATCTATTCTAAGCCATGAAGGACCACTAACAGTGCCTCCCCCAAAGACCACAGTTTATATGACCACCCTAACAGCGTCATGAGCACAAATCATGATGAATGCACATGATAAGGACATCTGGAATTGGAGTTGGCACCACCAAGAGCTCCATGGTGCTGCCTTTTGGCAATTGACGAATGCCATGGCCATTTCTCCATTTGGCAATTCCACCCCTCTCTCTTGAAAGGAGAGTGTTCTGCGCAATGTTCTGAACAATGTCTGTGTAGAAGCATTGGCCCCACAGCAGGATGTAAACCCTGTGGCACCTTCTCACGCTACAAGCTCCATCCTTGCAGGCCTATTCCATCTGAGCAATTCCATGCAATAGGCGTGGTTCTCCCATATGGCACAGTTGCCTGGAGGAAAGAGAAGCAATGATACATGATGACCAAATTTGTGATAGCTGATGACAGCAGCTTTGCACATCCCAACTGTTTACATGATTGATGCACTCTGCCAATTCACCAGCACACAATTCCCAACCTGCTTATCTCTTAAATATTTTCTCACAGATTTTCCATCATGTTTTTTGGGGCTCAAAACCTGACAAAGAACAGCTGGTTCTGATTTGTCCGATCCTGTAGACGTTTCCTTGCTGTGGTGTCATAAGGCCTGGAAGACGGGAAACAATTTCAGGGGAAATCGAAACAGGCAAAAATGAAAGGGAGCGAGCAAGAGTTCTTGAACTTCTCCTCGGTTTCAGCTTTCCCAGATGTGAACCAGGTGTCTTAACCAGCCCACCACTAAGCAGATTAAAAATAGATCCTGTGCTGTGCTGTGTATACCTGCTCCAGAAAAAAAAAACTGTTTTTCTATGTTCCTTTCTTCTTCTCCTGTAGCATAAACTCTGTAGCAGACTCTGTAGAACAGACATGACATCAAATATTAGGACAAGTGTATAAAATTAGGTAAAATGCAGCTTTGGTTCTTAAATGCTTCATTTAAGGACTCTTAGTGACATATTCAGACTAGACAATGACATCCCCATAAAACTTTGGCTTTCTCTTTATTCTCTAGTTATACTGGATCCCACAGGCTCACATCAGTGCAGGCCCTCTGATGTTGCGGGAAAACAGCTTCCATCACCCCTGGCTTCCATCATGCTGGCTTTGACTGATGGAAGTTGAAGTCCAATAACATCTGGAAGACCACAGGTTCCCTATCCCTGGATTAATCAAAACCCGTATCCTGCATCCATTTCTCTTCCTTATGAAGCATGGCAATTAAAGAATTTAAAGTGGATTGGTGAAATTTTCCTTCACAATTATAGGAAGGGCTTTGTTGGTGCGGGAATTCTATTTTCAGTATAAACAGGACTCTGTTTTGCACCTACACCCACCCACCCACAGTACTTTTAAATGTTCTCCAAGATATGGAGGGGAGAAAAGGGGAAAACGGGGATACTCAGGGTTAAATCAGAAACCGGGAAGGCTTCTGTAGTTCTGGGACTGTCCCTGGAAAATTTGGACACTTGGAGCTATGAGTTAGGCTAGTTTCTACACACACTTACAGATATTTCTCTATCCCTCATCCTGACAAGCAAGAAGCATTATCAGAGTTGAAGGATACAATGAAGCCAAGCAAAACCACGGAGAGAATGCAAAGCAAAGAGGTACGGTTTGAGGAGAGGGGTTGTGGCTGCAGAGGCTCCTATGGGCCAACTAGAGAAGCATGGGGGGGCCACATTTGCCTCATGGCATCAGCCCTACCCTACTGTTATCAGCTGGACTGAGCTGCCTTAAAACCAAAAATTGCAGCTTAACTTGCCCACGGATTGGGATGTGAATCAACCAGGAAGCTCATGGTCTGTCTCTCCTCAGGCGAACTTGCACAGGAAAGCATCAAAAGCATCAAGGCAAATTTGTAGATATCCAGAGAGGGGGGGGCGGCAGGGAGAGAGAGAGAGAGAGAAAGAGAGAGAGAGAGAGAGAAGGAAATTCCACACCCTTTTGACAGCAACCAAGTCTGGAAAGCTTCAGGTTGATGGCAAGAACCTTTCAGGGTGAGTAAGTCATGGTTACAGTTGCTATGCAACTCTGCAGCCTGTCACGGAACTTACATCATGAAGGATACCAGAACATTTTATAAACTGAGGAACCCTGTCCAGTGGAGGTTTCACAAGCAAATCAAGCCCTAGAAAGGCAAAAAAGAAAAGGGAAGGAAATGGAAAGAAAGAATACAAAAGGAGGGAAGGAAGGAAGGAAGGAAGGAAGGAAGGAAGGAAGGAAGGAAGGAAGGAAGGAAGGAAGGAAGGAAGGAAGGAAAATAGTGGCCTCCCTTAGTGAAAGGCACCCAGTTTAAGGTGGATTAAGAGGTGAGTAAGAGGTGACATGTTTGACGTTTATAAAAACCATGCATGCCATTTAGAAAACAGATGGAGAAAAGTTTCTTCCCCTCTCTCATAGCACTAGAACTCATGGACTTCTAATGAAGCTGAATGTTGGATGATTTCAGGACTGATAAAAGGAAGTCCTTCTTCACGCAGCTGATAGTTAAACTATGGAAGTTGCTGCCACAGGAGCCAGTGATGCCAGCAGCCTCAATGGCTTGAAAAGAAGATTAGGCAAATTCAGGGAGAAGAGGGTGATGGGCGGCTACTAGCCATGGTGGCTCTGCTCTGCTTCCACACTTGGAGGCATTAATGCTTCTGAATACCAGTGCTGGAAGCTACAGGAGGAGAGGATTTTCTTGTCCTTGGGTCCTGCTTGCAGGTTTCCCCTCTGGCATCTGGTTGGCCGCTGTGAGAGCAGGATGTTGGACTAGGCGGTCCATTGGCCTGGTCCAGCAGGCTCTTTTTATGTTCTAAGGTGATTTGACGAAAATGGCTATATATTCATTGTATAGCTTTTGCTATTTGCTGAAGATGCACCACATGACACTGGCCTTAGATGCTATGTATGTATAATACTTGATTGTATTATTGTAATATTTCTTGATTGTAAATTCTTATAAATACTTGTATTTTTTTGCATTGTTGTAATGTATTGTGCAAAAGCAAGGGAGGACTATTAATATCTATGCAAAACAGAGAATGTTGGCAGGTAGGGCATGTTTTTTTTCAGGATGCCAGAAGTGGAACCTGCTGGAACTACATATTCTACACAACTATTAAAGGACACATTATAGGAAGACACATGCCGCCGCCCATGACTTAGCTGGATGCTGATTCTAATGGCTTCTACTGATGATCAAAACACATACAAATGGAGAAAACCCATGACATCAGGGATGGAAAGCCTGCGGCTCCTCCAGATGTTGTTGGACTCCAACTCCCATTGGCTCCACCCACTCCCAGCTGAGCAAGTGGTCGGGACTGATGGGAGTTGTGGTCCAGCAACATCCCTAAACTGCACCCTTGCCCAGGAGGGAGAGGGGAGCAAAGGCAAAAAGCCATGATTGAATATGGTTCTGCATCAAGGGAGATGACCACCCCCCCCCCCCCAGTATTTAGTTGCCTGCTGAAAACTCATTTCTTCTCCCATTTGCCTTTGCTGGCAAATACTAACCAGCCTGATTTTAATCTGTTTGCTTTGGATTTACTATTTTTATGACTACTATTATTGTATAGGCTTTTGGCTTATTGTAATTTTTTTTACTCTGTGCTGCACACCACTTTGCAATTACTAAATGCAGCATTAAAAACCCACATTTTAAATAAACAAACAAACATTTGCATAACGCTACTATCAACCTCAAATGATGCCTCCCTACCCACCTTTTAAAAAATGGAATGATATTTCACCACCACTTCCATGTGCTGCCAGCCTGTCTCCCGTCTTGGTGGCGCGCCGTCCCCCACATACGCTTACAGTCTTCTCAGTTAACTCCTCGGCGAGCTTTTTTTATATTATTATTGCAATAGCAGAACCTCAGGGTTTGGCAAGCCACTCTCTTTCTAAATGCTGTAATGCCCCTTGATTCTATAATGCGGTGTTATTATTACTCTGCGAATAGCTAAGTGTGTTTAAACTCTGCGGCCATGCCAAAATACACTAATGTCATTCAGGAATTCCCCATATAATTTAAATTGATTACATATTTATTGTTAAATGCTCCCCGAATGTGTTCCCCTAGAAAGCACTTATCCTGCTGTTACTTTTGTAAGCTCCCCATTTATTAGCATTTCTATGATTCGAAGCAAATGGGGGGGCGCGGTACACGCTCTCTCCCTCCATGCTACAGCAATTCTCTCCACTTCTTGAGGCAGAGAGAAGTTCTAAGGGTACAGGGCTCACCCAGGTTTCGTTTCCTTTAAAAAAGGGAGTCACTGGAGGCTTATATTGTTTTGTCATATTGGAGGGTTTCTTTTTTACAAGCGCAGAGGCTGAGCATAGGTGGAGGCACAGCTTCCACGAGGGTGGAGGACCTACAGTCCTCCAGCTGTTGCTGGCAGATCTCCCTCATCATCCCTAGCAACTAACCATGCAGACTGGGAACATCTAGAGGGAGAGAGCTTCCCCGCCCTGCTCTCACTCAGTCAAATTCACTGTCCGACATCAGACCTCCAATAGAAGCAGCCAGCAATCCTGAAATGATGTTGGCTCACTTCTCTCTACCTCACTTCGACTCACACTGGGATTTCAATTATTCTCATTGCACAGAGACACCTGGATCCTTAGCTAGGAGTTACAGGAGAAGACCTGCTTTTGCCTCATTCCAGGTGCTAATCTAGCAATTAGTTCCCAGGGAAACACATCCTCTGAATATTCTGTCAAGTTCAAGGTCATATATTACTCCAAGGCAATTTTAAGGGAATCTGGCACCCAGGAGTTTTGGGGAGTCAGTGCACCCACGAACTCATAAAATTATGTTATGTTATTGTTTACATATATGCCACCTTTTGGCGCGCGCACATGCACACACACACACCAAGTTTTGCTAGACTTAACTCCCATCAGCCCCAGGCAGCATGGTCAATGGTCAGGTAGGCTGGGATCTGTAGCCAAACAGTAAGGGCTTCTGCATTGATGCACAGAACCCATGTTTTCATAAGCCAATTCACTTATTCTTTCTGAATAAATGAATCAGGGGTGTGACTAGAACTGAATTAAGGACATCTTTCAAGCAAAGGAAAGCTTCAGCTCTGTGGTATTTCCAAACACCATTAGGATTTCCTGGTGTCTCACATCCCAGATGGAAGCATTTCTTCGCCAATCTCCACAGCAGGCAAGGGTGGGGGAGAGAGAGATGGAACCTGCCAATTTATCAGTTCAATTTATGCCGTCAACACAAGTTGTTGACTGCATGCGAATTTATCAGGTTGAAATGTTGAGCAGGTCGACATTAGCTGGGGCGGGGAAGCGGGGAGGAATTAACCTTTTCATGAAACATCTTCCAGGCATCATGTTATTTGGTTGTGCTCAATAGGAATTGCTCAATAGGATTCCAGGCTGCAAGAGGTTAAATGGCAAACTGCCTAAAGCGGCAGCAAAGGAAACCTCCATGGTTGTTAAAGGAGCTGGAACAGGAAGAGCAACGTGGGCACTCCCCAAGTTCTACTCTCATACATGCAGCATTTGCTTATGATTAGCAAATGCAGCATTGAAGAGAATGAAATCTGCCGTTGCCCAACAAGCATCCATACAAGCCATAATACAGAACAACCCTCACATTGCTTGTGGTTCTATGCTAATATATGCAGAAGTAGAGCATCTGCTTTGCATGTAGGGAATCCCAACCTCAATCCTCACCATCTCTAGGTAGGGCTGGGAAACCTGAGCGCTCAATGGCTAGTCCATGTAGACCAGGGATTGCCAGCACCTGCAAATAAATATCCCCTCAAAAATCCTGAGAGACTGGTTGCTCTTCCTACTCCATTTGCAGTGACTTGGCCTCCCCCCCACTCCCCCCATGGCAGTCTTTTGTGTCAAGCCACACCCCCATGGCAGCCATTTTGTGACCGGCATCCACAGCACTTCCTACAAAGTCCAAATGTGGCTACTAGTTTTGACAGTTCAAGATCCTGAAAATAGTATACCTAAAGCATTAGAGGTTATACAGTACAGGAGTTTGGACAGCTGGCAGGGTTTAAACTGAATAAAGTAAAAACCAGTGTTGAGTAACAATTTAGCATCAGAAGAAATTGATAGAATACAAGAGACCACTGGCTTGACGTTTGTTAAAAAGGTAAAATATCTGGGTGTAAATATGACTGGTAAAAATATTGATCTGTTTAAAAACAATTATGAAAAATTGTGGAATGAAATCAAAAGAGATTTAGATATATGGACAAGATTGAAATTATCATTGTTAGGCTGCATTTCAGTGATAAAAATGAATGTATTGCCAAAAATGTTGTTGTTGTTTCAAGCGTTACCTATTGTGGAGAAGCAAGTATGTTTTAAAGAATGGCAAAAAGCTCTATCAAGGATATATTGATGAAGGATCAGATTAAGTTGAAATCATATGACCAGATGAAAAATCAATTGAGTGATTGGTTACAATATTATCAGAGTAATGAAATGTATAAAATGGACAGGGAAACTGGTTTTCAAAGCAAAAAATCAAAATTGGAAACAGAATTGATAGAACCAAAAATTAAAAATCTTTCAAGAATGTATAATTTATTGTTGGAGTGGCATACTAAGGATGAACAAACAAAATCAGTAATGATTGAATGGGCAAAATATATAGGACATAATATTATGATGGAAGATTGGGAAAGGTTATAGAAAAGTAATATGAAATTTACTGCTTGTAACATGTTAAAAGAAAATTTGTATAAGATGATGTATAGATGGTATCTTACACCAGTGAAACCAGCGAAGATATATCATAAAAAGGATAACAAATGTTGGAAATGTAAAGAATCGGAAGGGACCTTTTACCATATGTGGTGGACTTGTCCCCGAGTAAAGAGCTTCTGGGACAAGATTTATAATGAGTTGAAGAAGGTGTTTAAAAACACGTTTGTTAAGAAACCAGAAGCCTTTTTACTCGGAATTACAAGGAAAGAATTGCCAAAGAAAGATGTTACTTTTTTTCTGTATGCCACAGCTAGGATTGTATTAGCAAGGAACTGGAAATCTGAAGATCTACCCACTGTGGACGACTGGCAGATGAAACTGATAGAATTCATGGAACTGACTGGGAGAATCCGAGATCGGGGAGAGGAGACGGTGGAAGAAGATTGGAAGAAATTCAAGATTTATTTGGAGAAGAAATATAAGATTAAATAATGGACAATAAGGGAAGTGGAAGTACAAAGAGGCTGAAGAATCAAATAGTTATAGTAAGGAGGAATTAAGACTAAATGTAAAATAATTATGATTTTTGGATCCAAACAATATTTTGAAATATTGGAAATTTGTGGTTAAAACGGATCTAGAATAATATTTATAATGAGTATTTTAGAAGAAGCAATGATTTAAGAAGCAGAGAGTGCTATATTAGATATAAATAGAAACGTGGAAAGGGGGGAAGGAGGAAGTCGACAGAGTAAGAAAGTATATTGGAATATTATATTGTTAAGAAAATGTTTGTTTTTCTTTGCATTTTTTGTCTTTTTTTGTCTTTTTCTTTTATCTATGTTATATATATATATATATATATATATATATATATATATATATATATATATATATATATATATTGTCAAGGGTTCAGAATACACCAGCGGCAGACACATGAATGGGTATGCTGCACGTTGTCTGTTTCATGCGCATGCAGCTCAGAGATGTTTAATCTACTTTCCACTCAGGGACAGCTCTAGCTCTGAGAAGTGTCTTGGCTAGGTGGCACCTTCATTGGTGCCTCTGGTGGTGGCAGGCAGCTACTACAGCAGCACTCTGAATTGGTGTCCTGCCTGCAGCACTGTGGCAAATTAAAACAGAAACTCTTGGACTCAGCCACTTTTTAAAAGAGGGGTTCAAGGAATGCATCATTGGTGGCTTTTGCTGGAGCCTTGCCAGATGCCTGAGGACGCTTTCTGGTGACAATGGGCTTCTTCCCACTAGGAACTTAGGAAGGTACCTTGTACTCTTGCAAGGGATATCCAACAGGTCGGTCACGATCTACTGGTAGATCCCCGGGAGGTTTTTGTTGACCACGGTCGATTGCTGGGTCCCTTTCCTTAGCGTTTTAAAAATAAAATTCGCCCCCCCTCGCCCCGCCCCCCCATTCGATCTGCAGGACGGAAGACGGAGCTTTCTCAGTGAGGCTGTTTGTTTCCCCAGCGATCTGTTGGTTTGCAGTCTCTCTTGTGAGTTGGTTGCTGGTTAGACCACTGGTTCTGATAGCTCAGTACTTTCTATGGTGACTGGCAGATGTCCTCCAGGGTTTCAGACAGGGGACATGCCTGAGATGCCAGCCATTGCAGTGTGGTAAACAGGGTGAACTTTAATGATCCCACCCCTTCCTCTCATCCTCTTTTCAACATTTTTTTTAATGCACTGAGAAGAGTCTAGTGGACCAGTTACTTTGTGCTGGAATGATTAACTGTGCTTTTATTTCTTTATTCCTTGAATGCTTTATATGGCGTTTTGAATTTCACGGGAATCACAAGGGAAGGTGGAGTGGAAGGAATCTGCCATCTGGAAAAGATTAGGCACACTTATTGTTCTTCTGTGTGGCAAAAAGCTCTTTTTTTAAAAAAAAGGGGGGGTTAGGCAGCTGGGCGCATAGGCAGGGGGACTCAGGATGGCTGCTCAGGGCTCATAACTTCTGTGGTAAGGTTCCAAAGCATCTTAAAGTTATATTCCATAGTACAGGGATGGAGAAGCAGAACGAGTAAGAAAACACAAAATTCTATACAGTCGTACCTCAGGTTACGAACACCTCGGTTTGCGAACAGTTCGGGTTGCGAACTGCGCAACCCCGGAAGTGTTTTCGCCGTGTGTGCATGTGCAGAAGCGGGGGGCGCGGTCTGCGCATGCGCAAAATAGCGCTTTGCGCAGCGTTCGGGTTATGAACTTTTTGGGTTACAAACTGCGATCCGGAACGGATCGCGTTCGTAACCCGAAGTATTACTGTACTTATAAGGTGATTCATATGGAGAAATGGGCAAATGGCATCTTGCAGTGTGGAGTGCTCCTGTCCAGCATGCCAGCCAGCCAGCCACGCCCTTTTCTAGAATACTCCATTACATTCCTGTACCCCTAAAGTTTTGTTCCACCCCACACACCAAGAGACAGTCAGTATTCCACTCCCATTGAGCATATCCAGTCCTTTAGGACTATTGTTTTATTTAAATAAAGGTAGCCATAGAAGTGTAGAATTGCAAACCTTGAGGTTACCCCAAGTCTGACCTTATGTATGGACACTTCCATTTTTGGCAACATAGCATACTACTATCTTGCTTTCATGTACCAATAGACAACTTGCTATCATCTATTGATGTGTTTGTGTAGTCTTCATCAAACTACAGAACGGGAGAAGAAAGGATCGTAGAGAGATCTAAGATCCCCTCATGTTCTTAACAAGGAAAATGGAAGTGTTCAGCGTGTGTGTCTGCAAGCAGAGTGGGAGAAGACAAGACCCATCATTCATGTGTGTGTGTGTGTGTGTGTGTGTGTGTGTGTGTGTGTGTGTGGATCAGGCTGCGCTACCTTCAGGCCCATCAGATGACCTGTTCACTGCCACCTTTAGCCCAACTCAGTTTTCAGGTTCCTGATCCCTCTTTGTTAGGAGAGAAATGGGGAACCTGTGACCCTCTAGGTGCTTCTAGACTACAATTTCCATCACCACTGACTATTGGCCATGCTGGCTGAGGCAAATGGGAGATAGTGCGCAACAACATAAGGAGTGCAACAGGGTTCCCCACCCCTGGGCATAAAGAAAGCCTGCTGCAGGCCTGTGCTTACAGCCCAGCCATGGAAGTATATATAACCTTGTTTAATAAACCTGTTAATTTCTCCTCACTTTCTGCCATCAAGGTTGTGTCATCTGCATATCTGAGGTTGTTGATATTTCTTCCGGCAATCTTAATTCCGGCTTGGGATTCATCTAATGATGAATTCTGCATATAAGTTAAATAAGCAGGGAGACTATATACAACCTTGTCGTACTCCTTTCCCAATTTTGAACCAATCAGTTGTTCCATATCCAGTTCTAACTGTAGCTTCTTGTCACACATGGGGATTTCTCAGGAGACAGATGAGGTGATCAGGCACTCCCATTTCTTTAAGAACTTGCCATAGTTTGCTGTGGTCGACACAGTCAAAGGCTTTTGCATAGTCAATGAAGCAGAAGTAGACGTTTTTCTGGAACTCTCTAGCTTTCTCCATAATCCAGCGCATGTTTGCTATTTGGTCTCTGGTTCCTCTGCCCCTTCAAAATCCAGCTTGCACTTCTGGGAGTTCTCAGTCCACATACTGAATAGATTTAAGCCCTATTCACACATTAGGCAGGTGTGGGGATCTGGATCAAGTTTGTAGGCTGGATTCCTAATTCCTTCACTCCCTGAGGAGCATGCACCAGTGATCTGGTGTCATTATGTTGTCAGGTGCTTGGCACTTTCAAAGTTCAACAGATATTGCTGCAATGCCAACCACCTTTCAGCAGATTGGGAGCTTTTAATGTTTAATAAATTGTTGTGTTTTAATGTTTTGTTGGAAGCCGCCCAGAGTGGCTGGGGAAACCCAGCCAGATGGGCAGGGTATAAATAAATTATTATTATTATTATTATTATTATTATTATTATTATTATTATTATTATTATTATACTAGAAAGTTCCCTGCTGCAGCTGAGATGACTCTTTAGTGCTTTGGAATCTGAGTTTCTTATCTATTAAATTTCCACCCCACCCTTCCTACTAAAGGAGCCCTGGGATGGCCCAGAGAGTTTTGTGGATTCTGCCCTAGTTAAGGTGTGGCTAATAATAATAATAATAATAATAATAATAATAATAATAATTTATTATTATTTATACCCCACCCATCTGGCTTGGTTTCCCCAGCCACTCTGGGCGGCTTCCAACAGAAAAATAAAACAATAATCTATTAAACATTAAAAGCCTCCCTGAGTATTACATGCGAAGTGGCTCCCTGGCTAACATGAACTTACCATCTTTAGGTTAGAAAGGCTTATTAACAGGAAGTTTTCCCAAATTTTGGTAGATTTGAGAGGGGCCACTCGGCTACTGAAAGATACAGGACCAGAATGTTGCATCTGAAGCTCATTATTTTCCCTGCGGCAAACAAAGTTGCATTTCTACAGCACATTATGCATTTCCGAAATGCAGCCAGGAGATGGTGCTATGTTATTGTGACAACTGAACCCCTTTCCTTTGTTCCGTTCACTAGTATGTGGTCTAAAAGATATACAGCATGGCAGGCAGTTGAGACTGGCAAGGCTTTGGTGTTGCATTGTTCTAAGAAACATCTCTATCAGAATCAAGTAGGATATAATTTAAAATGGCACTTCACTGTTTGAGAGCAAAGTTAAATGGAAAAGAATTGCACTGCTTAATCAACTCAGATAAAGTTTATGATGACACTTTCAAGACAGAAAAGGGTGGGTTCCCTCACTAGCACCACAAATTTCTTACAGTAAGGGTTTGTGAGAAATCATATCCCAGTTTTAAAAATGGTGGTTAGGATTCACCCAATGAGTCCTTTCAGTGGAAGCCCTGTGCAAAGACTTCTGCTTGTGCAGTGGGGCTTCCCCCTCAGTATGCCCCCTATGTCTGCCAGAATTGGCTTAGCGGGGTAGGGAGAACCCCAAAACAGCAAGCAAGGGGAGGAGAGAGCTGAAATGCTTGCACAAACAGAATGTTTGTCAGAGTGTGATGTTGATTTCCACCATGTGGGCTGTTTTCAACCAAGTTAGACTCAGTGAAGGGCCATCAAAATTAATGTTCCTAAGTTGCTTCTGAATTTATTACCCACATTTCACCAGCAGATCCCAGGGTAGGTTGCAACACTTTAAAATTCACTACTAAAAGCAGTTAGAACACATTACCGGAATATGGAAGCCATCTCCATTAATTTAACTGGGTCTACTCTAGGGATGGGGGAGAATTTCAGTTCACTTCCTGGAAGAATACGAGAACCAAAACATGGCCATCTTTCAAAATTCGCACTTCTCTGAATTTTGCAATGCAGTTCTCCAGCCAAGTAATGTATGCAAAAATGCATATAATGGAGTAAAATGTCCATAAAAATGCATACATAAGTAAAAAAAAAACAACGTACAAAACATCATTACGCTAGAGAAAACTGCTTTGCAAATGGACATAATTGCATACACACCATATGTGTATATTAGGAGAAATTTGCAAACTGGTAAGGAGACGTGGAGCACTGAACTTAAGACTAGAAAAATGAGAAACAAAGAGAAACTGACTCTCTCTTTCTCACAGGCTCCTGCTCTCTCTAACCCTTGCTTCAAATTACATGGCAAACACTGTTGAAGCATTTTAAACATCTCTTTAAGAAGAACAGGTAGCAGCTATAAAGATTTCATAGTGCAAGTTATATGAGGAACGGTACAATAAAATGGCTGTGTTCAGCTGAGAAAGGAGGAGGAGGAATTTACTGACGCAATCAAATATGTAAACGTCTGTATGGTGGTAATATGAAATGCATGTTCTTCCTAGAATCCCTGGACAACAGCCTATTATGGACATAGGAAGCTGCTACAATCCTGAGTCTGGCCCTTGGTCCACCTAGGCCAGCAACATCTCCTGTGGGTGCCTCTTCAGAGCCTCAAGCAAAGGACTTTCCTATCACCATCTGAGATGCCAGGGATCAGTGGCGTAGTGTGGATTGCCAGCTCCCGGGGCTGAGCAGAGGGGTGGTGGTGGGAGGAAGGGAAACGGGCACAGTATGCACGCACATTCAACTTCCTAACAGCTTCCACATCACCCATGAGATGGCAGCAGCAGAGATAAGAAAAGAAGAGTCGTTCTATTGTCTGGAGAGGTAACTTCCTGGTTCGCATGGAGAAGATGTTTTCAACAGAGCCCAGCAATGGAAGCACGCAGCTATATTTAGGCAGCACCAGGTGTTGAAATTTTGCACCCCCTAATAATTTTCCAGCCGGGGCAACCACCCCATGCCCCCCCATGCTACGCTACTGCTAGGGATTGAACCTAAGGCCATGCTTCTGCATGCTTCTGAATTCTAGTTTCTGGGAATCACAAGTACATAGAGTGCTGTTGCATTTAGGTCCTGCTTGCATATTTCTGATAGACATCCGGTCACCCACTATGAGAATACGACAACGGACCTTGCTTAATAAAATAAAGGTCTGCTGGAATATTAATAAAAAGTCTTCAATAGCTAGCCAAAGCCCAAAAAATAAAGTAAGAGTCAGGTTCACCCATACTACCTGCAACATTGTGCTATATGTTCCCAGTTCAGGAGAACCCCAGGAAGGTGACAAAGCTGAAGAAGTGCCTTTCATGCTCCATGATCTGGATGCAGATAGTGTCTCTTCCCATATTAGACATGCTTCCACCATAGATGAGACACACACTTCTTCTCTGAACTTAGGAAGTGGTCAGGGTGGTATGACGGAAGTTCTAGTGAGCACCATTCTACCAACCACTACTGAACACTAGCAAAACAAAGTTACCCTATAAATATATGTATTGGTGGATCAGGGTCCATATTCAAACAACGGCCCCTACCTAAGTTAGCCACTGTGAACCTTTTTCTCTGCCGTAAGAAAAAAGGACCTAACAAGAAACACACATCACAAGAAGATTTACATCAGCAGGAAAAATGTCCAGTAGTCTATAAATTGTAAATGTGTAATTCCTGGGATTAGCTAATAGTATAATGGGGAAATTGAGTGTCCTTGTAAATGCAGCAGATTTAGGGCATTCATAAAACCAGTGTTTGGTGAGTCAAGCCCAGTGCCTATTCCTTGCCTAATTTATGCACTGCATTTCGTTTTCTAAGCAATAAATGCCAGTTCCAAACCACTTGCAGAAGTTAGTGGCCCTTCAGTATTATCCTTTACACTGCGATCACTCAGCATTTAAAATAGGAGGTCATTTCATCATTACAGTCAATTTAATTTAATCCCATCCTTAGTTTTAGTTACCTAAAAGGGCTACCTTTGAAGGCGACCCGGAAACTGCAATTAATTCAGAATGCGGTGGCCAGACTGGTGACTGGGAGCGGCCGCTGGGACCACATAACACCAGGCCTGAGAGATCTACATTGGCTCCCAGTACGTTTCCAAGCACAATTCAAAGTGTTGGTGCTTACCTTTAAAGCCCTACACAGCCTCGGTCCTGTATACCTGAAGGAGAATCTCCACCCCCATCATTCAGCCTGGACACTGAGATCTAGCGCCAAGGGCCTTCTGGCGGTTCCCTCACTGCGAGAAGCAAAGCTACAGGGAACCAGGCAGAGGGCCTTCTCGGTAGTGGCACCTGCCCTGTGGAACGCCCTCCCATCAGAGGTCAGAGAGATAAACAACTACCTGACATTTAGAAAATACCTAAAGGCAGCCCTGTTTAGGGAAGTTTTTAGTCTGTGATATTTTAATGTATTTTGATGTGTGTTGGAAGCCACCCAGAGTGGCGGGGGAGACCCGGCCAGATGGGCGGGGTATAAATAATAATAATTATAATAATAATTATTATTACCTTAGATGAATGAAGACAAAAACTCACAAGCAAATACTCACAAGCAAAACAACTAATGTTGTTTGCCAAAGGATGTTTCTGTCCATGGTATGCTCACCATTTGCAATATAGAAGCAATTAACCAGAACAGTAGTAGATAATATGGTCCTAATGACATCAGAAATTGATTTGTGGCAGATGGGACAGGAGCCATTGGAAGGACCTCACTTTGGTGTTGATGATATTTATTTATTTATTTATTCATTCATTCATTCATTTCCACACTCATTTATATAGTGCCATCTATGTATTCATGGGACCTAGAAATGTGTCTGTTCCACTAGTGAGAAAGACTCACAGTAGCCCTGTCTTGCTCACACCAACTGTGCTATAAATCAGAATTCCCTCCAACAATGAGTATAGTGATTGACCATTTTGGATACCACAAAATAGGTATTGTCAATGGTAAATTAAAAAAAACAAGGCAGCCGTAGCTAGTGCTTTTAATAATAATAACAACCACCACCACCACCACCACCATTATGCATAGCTGCCAAGTTATCCCTTTCTTTTAAGGGATTTTCCCTCATGCTGAATAGGCTTCCTTGCGAGAAAAGGGAAAACTTGGCAGCTATGCCATTATGTGCTGGTACTCCTATCTTGATAATTGTACCATGGGTGCTAATTAGACCCTTCATTGAATCATGTGATTGGAGCTCCCTTCTTTCATTTATGGTGGAGGATATGGGCTCAATTGGGACTGTTAATGTGTGGGGTGCATGTGTGAAACATTTACTTTATTGAGACCGTGCTGTTGTGCAATTATTATTTTCTAAAATTTGTTCCCTTCACACTGTTTCCTGAGTGAAGATCACCCCCAAGAACAGCTTTCCCCCCTTTTAATGGGGAAAACAAGATGGGGGAAAAAGAGATCCTTCACAACACCCAGTCCCAAATATGGGTTTGAAGTGAGGCAGGGTGAATCATGGGATGTGAACATGTGAAGTGGGAGGGACACCTGAGTGTGTTCATTACCACTTAGGAAAGTGGCTGCTTGGAACTTCGTAACACTAAATGGTTTGCAGAATGGGGTGCAGACAGGACTTCCTCCTTTTATGCGATTGATGGAGGGAACCTCTCCGATGGAGCTTTCCCTTGTCTGGAAGCCACAGAGCCAGGAGAGAGGGAGACAGGTGGCATAAACAGCTGCAATAAAAATTACAATGTGTTCGTCTGTTCAAAAGTGTGTCCAACTAAGATCCTTTGGGATGGCTGATCCTGACTCAGGAAGAAACCAGGAAAGAATTTCACAGCCTGTTCTGCAGAAATGTCTGGGATTTGATACAGATTGTGCAACTTCCAGGTAGGTATCAGCTAAATTGCCTCCCCTTTTCAGAAATTGGCTGGGCTTTAAATCGAACTGCTTACATATGCTGCAACCGATGCTTTTTATTATGGTACTCACTATACAAAGTACCATCACCTTTCTTTTTCTTTCTTTTTTACTGCCCATGGCAGCCATTTTTTGCATCACGGGACAGGGAAATTTGACGGCTTTGGTTTCTTTCAACATATCATTTTTCCAATCTGAAAGTCAGTTTTTCTGATTTCTGCATCAGTCTGCTTTTTAAAAACATATAATAGATAAAAGTTAAAAAGTAATTAAACGATAATGGAATTAAAATGATATAAAAAACAAATATATTAAAACACAGAGAGTAAAAACATTGTTAGATGTGCATGTGCTGCATTTTGTATCCTATTTCCATTGATATGTGCATTTTCTTGCATACTTTAGAATTTTTGTATCTGCTGTTTGACTGGAGAACTTACAGACACTTATCCCAGTATATGCATTTTTGTGTACACCCAGTATGAACATTTCAGTCCATAAATATAAACGAAACTATAGGGATCCACGCCCTCTTCAAAAATAGTAAATCGTTAAATCAGTTTCACGCATTTGCTCAGTTAACATTTTATGGCTGTAGGGGTTAGCTCTGCCTCCACCTTGATGGTACGATAAAGGCAGACTAAATGAGGAAGATTGATTTATGCTGTTGACAAATGCCGGGCACTTAGACAAGCCTTAACAAGGAAGTGAGATGAGCCCTAAATGCAGATGGGCACTTCGTTTCCTCCAGAGAAGGAAGTTGTCAAGTATTTTTACATTACCGCCATATATTTTCCACTTTGAAAGGATTCCTGGTATTGCTGTCAACAAAAATATTGCAATGCCATATAGAGCTCTTGGTTACAACATCTGACAAAGGATACTGTTGAGGTGGGGAAAGTGTCAAGGTGATTAATGGGCTGCAGTTATACTCTGATGAGGAAAGGTTACAATGAACAGGACTTCTTCTTCTTCTTCTTCTTCTTCTTCTTCTTCTTCTTCTTCTTCTTCTTCTTCTTCTTCTTCTTCTTCTATTTAGATGTTCAGGTTTACAAACAATCATAAAGCAAACACATAAGACAATTTCCATAAGTTACCGTACCTTTGGCTCCCCTTCTCCCCTATTATCAGTCCTTAAATTAACTTTTTCTCCCTTCTCTGTTAATCCAATTCTATTAAATCTTCATAGCCCAACTTTTGACTGAGTGTTATTCCAATCGTACTAATAATTTTAATTGTTTACAATGATTTTTTAAATAAATTATATATTTTCCCCATTCTTTATTGAAATTTTGGTCTTCCTGGTTCCTAATTCTCCTGGTCAGTTTTGCCATTTCTGCAGAGTCCATCCGTTTAATATGCCATTCTTCCCTGGTAGGGACTGTGGCTTCTTTCCATCTCTGAGCTAATAGTGTCCGGGAAGCAGTAGACGTGTACATGAAAAGCCTCTTCTGGTCACTTGGAATTTTGGCAAATTCTGAAATGAATGGGACTTTTTAGCGAGGGGGGGTAGGCAAATAATTCTTTGTGGGTGTCAGGGACTGGGCAGCATAGCTGCCAAGTTTTCCCTTTTCTCGCAAGGAAGCCTATTCAGCATAAAGGAATTTCCCTTAAAAAAAGGGAGAACTTGGCAGCTATGCTGGGCAGAGGAGGAATGGTGGAGCCTGACCCTTCCCGAGAAGAGGAAGACAGTTCAGAATTACAACAGGGGTTTGAGGGAGGTCATAGCTCAGCCCCAGCCGGCACAACCAATGGTCAAGGAAGATGGGAGCTGTAGACCAGCAACGTTGATTCCCCATTCCTTGCTTTAACTGGAGCTTTGGGGGAGATTATTTCTATGTGAAACTTGTATTCTAATTCTCCGGTTCTTTCCAATGGAAAATGTTGCAACAGGCCACAGCAGCAGAAAACCTTTGACGTAAGATTGATGTCTACCCCAAGGCATATGTGCATCTCTATTTATTAGTCCTTTTGAAATCCCGATGATTTTGTACAGTTCATATCAAGGGAAATTTACTTCTGAATAGGCATTCTTAGGAGTGCACTGTCAGCCACAGACCCTGCAACTAGAAGGCCTGCTTCGCCGTAGCTCATGGACTCAGAAAGACTAAACTTTTGCTCTCAGCTTATTGACATGGCAGGAAACACCCAATGCCTCCAGGGTCCTGGAAGTGCTTTGTACACACATTCTCATGTCACAAATTTTTATAGAGGAACTATATGATATATGCAAAGAGGGAAATTGGCCAGAAGATTCCTTATTCTCGAAAGTTTCAGAAAGGAAATGACCTTGCCTGCCACAGGATTTTTACAAAGGAAGCTGGTTTTGTTTTGTTTTGTTTTCTGTTGGGGATATATACACACACACACCACATTTTCATGCCATCTCCTCCAGTTATTTTTATGTTTTTTTTCTGAAATGCACCATTGTATCTGCAAGGGCAATTATGTGAACTTCTCAGCCAGTGCAATCCCATCAACTAAGAGCCATTGTGTTTAGAGTGTCAAACTATGATCTGAGAGACAAAGGTTCAAATCCACACCTGCCCATGAAGCTCACTAAGTGACCTTGAGTCAGTCACATGGTTGTTTTAGGGATTAATTGAGGAGGGACTATGTAGGCCATCTTGAACTCACAGGAGTTTATTTCACCCAGGTCAAAGACCCACTTTGGCACGCACACATTTGCGTGTACACACCCACCCACCCACCCACCCACCCACCCACAGGCTGAGAGCCTCAGTGATGCCCCTTAGGAGGCTTCAACCGTGGCAAAAAACCTGACTAGCCCCCCCCCCTCTGCTACAGCTCCGCTCATAACTACAAGGGAGGGTTGTTAGACAAAGAACACAAAACAAACTATAGTGGTACCTCGGTTTACAAACACAATTGGTTCCGGAAGTCTGTACTTAACCTGAAGCGTACTTAACCTGAAGCGAACTTTCCCATTGAAAGTAGTGGAAAGTGGATTACAGTAATCTGTTCCAGACGGGTCCGCGGAGTACTCAACCTGAAGCGTACTTAACCCGAGGTATGAGTGTAATTGGTTCCGGAAGTCCGTACTTAACCTGAAGCGTACTTAACCTGAAGTGAACTTTCCATTGAAAGTAATGGAAAGTGGATTAATCCGTTCCAGATGGGTCTGCAGAGTACTTAAACTGAAAATACTCAAACCGAGGCATACTTAAACCGAGGTATGACTGTATCGAGGCCCTGTTCTGATCACACTCACCGTCTTTCATTCCTCGATCTTCTACTCGCCAATGCTTTGACCTTTTTTAAAAAAAACCAGAACCCCCTTTTCTCTGTTTTGTAGGTGCAACATTTCTCCAAACAAGTCTCCAGAATAGTCAGGCTTTGTTTAATAATAAGCCCCCTGCTCTCCAGCAGCCTGCTGATATCTAAGCCTATGCAGTATAGAGTCTTATTTCACCATGGGGAGCAACCTCAGCCCCAAAATAAAGATAAATGAAGTGTAAAAAAATTTTTTAAAAAAAAATGCTGCAGAACTTGCTAGCTGCCTGCCAAGCCTTCGTTTTGCCTGGGGCAGAGAATGAATCAAATGTCCCGAGCCTTTCTTACCGGCACTAAATGCTCCAAGATTTCACACATGAAAATCAGGACACACTTGTAACGCCCTCGTTTCCATATGAAGTGTCCCTGCCCCAAGCTACTCGTGCACACTTAAACATTGTGAATGGCTGTGCTCTTCCTTAAATGCTCTGAGATTGTCCGCTTGCCACAAATTAAAAAGCCATCTGTGTGTGTGTGTTTGCTTGGTTGGTTAAGGGGAAATAATACTTGCCCAAGATGTTATCAACAGTCCACAATGGACCTCAGCTGCTGGACAGTAGGAACAGGCAAACATGCCAATTTCGATTCCTCTCAGTCTCCTCATTTTTCCGCACTTCAATTCTTCTCCTTTCCACCTCTTGAAAATTAAAGACCTCATGGAGAATAAGACCACCTGTGACTACTAGTTATGGCTATGCTCTGTCGCCATGGTCAGAAGCCGTAATGCTTCTGAATACCAATTGCTGGAAACCACAGGAGGGGAGAGATTTCTTGTGCTCAGATCCTGCTGCTTGCAGGTTTTCTGCAGGCATCTGGTTGGCCACTTTGTGAACAGGATGCTGGATTGGATGGGCCATTGACCTGATCCAGCAGGCTCTTCTTATCTTCTGAAAATTCCCCAGCATTTTACAGCAAATTTCCCTAATATACAAATTTTTACAAACAACATTTCCTGGAATGTAATGATTTTTTGTGGGTGAACTTTTTTTTTTTGCTAATGTGTGCATTTTTAATGCACATTTCCCCCTAATAAACACATTTATTGTTCACATCACTTGGTTGGAGGCCTGCGGCAGAACGTTCGGAGACTGTGAAGTATAGCTGTGGTTTCGGTATGTGTATTTTTAGGGAGGAAATGCGAATTGAGTATGTGTGCATTCAAATATAACATGAACCCCATCCCTAGTGTGTGAACTGGTGAGCTCTGCAGTCTTTCTTTCGTGTTTATGTGCATGCAGTGAGAATAGAAGTGATACATCGGCTCCCTGCTCCAACGTCTAACTCATAGCTTTCCAAACTGTGTGTTGTGGCACTTTAGTGCATCGGCTGCAGTGTGTAGGTGTGTTGGGCAGTATGTGTCCATATCTCTTAATAACGGGTTAGTTTAACCTCCAGTTTGCAAGTAAAACCAAATTACCGTGTCACGAAATGATGCGTGTCTAAAATGTGTGTCACCAACATGAAAAGTGTGGAAAGCTCTAGTTTAACTTTTAGAAAGCTGAATATTGAAGAATGACAACTCTAGTAACTGAGTACTGGGCAGTGCAATAATACTGTGCCCTATCTGGAGGATCACAGTTTTAAAAGGGCAGGGCTTTTTTTCTTTCCAGCCGGAATTCACTGGAACTCAGTTCCGGCACCTCTCAGGTGGGTGCCATTGCCATTATAAAAGAACAAGGGACCTCCCTTGGTGAGTTCATGGTGAGTTCTGGCACCTCTTTTTCTAGAAAAATAGCACTGAAGAAGGGTACCAACAAACTGGGACATGTCTAGAGGAGGGTGACCAAGACAGTGAGGGGCCTGGAGATCAAGTTTCTGGGGAATCATGGAAGGATTTTGATATGTTTAGCCTGGACAAGAGACCATGAAGAGATAATATGGCTGCTGTCCTTAATATTTGGAGGGCTGGAATGGTGGAACAAGGGCTATAGCTTGGATGGTGGATGGTGGAACAAGGATGGTGGAACAAGGGCTGTAGCTCAGTGGTAGAACATCAGTCTTCATGCAGAAGGTCCCAGGGACTATCCCTGGCATACATGTTTGGGTGGGGAGAGACCTCTGCCTGAAACCCTGGACAGCTGCTGAGCCAGATAGCCCAATGATCTGCTTCAGTATCATACAGTGATGGGTCTCCTGCAAGAGCAAGGGGCTAGACCAGGGGTAGGCAGCCTAAGGCCCGGGGGCCGGATGCAGCCCAATCGCCTTCTCAATCCAACCCACGGACAGTCCGAGAATCAGCGTGTTTTTACATGAGTAGAATGTGTCCTTTTATTTAAAATGCATCTCTGGGTTATTTGTGGAGCATAGGAATTCATTCGTTCCCCCCCCCTCTCAAAATATTGTCCGGTGCACCACATGGTCTGAGGGACGGTGGACCGGCCCATGGCTGAAAAAGGTTGCTGACCCCTGGGCTAGACTATACAATCTTTGAGCTGTTAGCCTGCTTCATGATTCTTTTTTTTTTAAAATATTTTTATTAATTTTCCAATTAAAACCAATTATATCACATTCAATATTTCAAATTATACACATATATATATCAATCAAACCGAATGTTATGCCAAATCATCTAAAGAATTTTTTATTTGGGTTCCCATGCTTCAAGAAATTGGGAATTCCTCGCAACTGTCCACTGCCGTCTTTTTTCTAAAGTTCAAATCGTCCTCCAAGTTCATAATAATCCAGATCTTCCCCTTACAGTCACATAGATGTTTTCCACTTTCATCCGATTGTTTCCCAGCCGCTGAGATAAATATCAAACAACGTTTCACAGATGTTCTTTCTCCTGTGTGAGTTAATCAGTCCAGCCTCCCCATAAATCTTCTTAATGGAGCTCCTTGTTGCGTCGAAGCAGCCCGAAGCAGCGCCATCTCAAAAAGCTCAAATCACTTTCGCTTTCTCTCATAGCCATGAAGATTCACGATCATTATAGAATTTACAGCTTTTTCAGGCAGGAGACCCAAACATCAAACCATAAACTCTTGGTAAATTAATGGATCTCCTTGCCCTATAGCTGAACTTAGCTTCAGGTCGCTGCTCCAATTTAAAGTGCGTCACAACTCATAAATCCTCCGAGCGCGTCCAGAACTCCTTCCGTCCGACTAGGGGGAGGCTTTTCTCATCGGCAACTCCACATCTTTAAAAAAATATGCTCAGTAACAACAGTTATAAAGTTCAACTCACACAGTCTTTTGCTTCTCTTTCACTCCAAACAAGCCAGGACATCGCGTCCGGGAAGGTACGAGGCAACAATATGAAGGAAAAAAAAATAAAAACTCGCTTCCCTTATCGCTCCGTCCCCATCAATCCTTCTTCCAGATGCAGTACAATCTTTGACTCCTCTCCTTTCAGCAGCATAAATTTCTCAGCAGTAAACAGCGCTTCTTCCCCTCCTTCTGAAGTATGTCCATAGATTTAAGCCTAATTATCTTCTTTAACCATGGAAATCCCCGCCATGCAGATTAGCGTCCGGGAGTCCTGGCCCTCGTAAGTGCTCAGCCCAAGCTCCCCCCACTCCAAAAACAGTCGGAGTGGGTCTGGGGGCATCGCGGGCCAGCGGCCCCTCTCCGTAACCCCCGGAGAGGGTAGGGGGTTGCCATTTACTCCCCTAGCAACCGCCAAATTCCTTACGAAGGTCAGAGAGATGGAAAACAGGTCCGCCATTCCTGCAGGCGGAAACCGGAACCACCCTGCTTCATGATTCTAACGCGTACTAAATGATAGCTACCAAAAGCCCCAAACAGACAAACATAGGGGCAGATGCTGCAAACAAAGACTGTCTTTAGGATCATAACCTAGGGATTCGTAACATAGAACTTCGAGGACAGAATTTAGATTTATGGGGGCCTTATCTCATAGGAGAGGCACCGCAGTAATATCTGATTTGAGCACTATCCTGTGACAGAAAAAAGAAGCAGACTCTCCCAGCCATCACCATCATCCTCATGCACTTACTAGGATTCACATAAACTAATGCATCCTGTCAGTCAAAATATGTCTTATTCCCACAGGATTTCCCTCTCACTGCTATGCTCTTTGTACGGAACATTCTGAGAAGGTTATAAGAGGGATTTGCAGAGGCCTCAGCCCAGGACTTGAAACTCCGCCTCTCTTAATTGCCCCAAAGGATGGAGAGCTCTTGCCCTTATCAACCACCGTGCAAAGTCTTGCAAGATAAAAAGAAAAAAGTATTAATGGAAGAATCTCCCCCGAAAGGTTTGTTTAATGTAATGCCTCTCAGTTCCTCAAGTGCGTCCATTTCTTAATGACATCGTGAATATAATATTTCTCCCGATGGAAAGAAGGCTGTTTATTCTGGGAGACTTCTTGATTTATCATTCATTTTAATGGGAGTGTAGCAGGCAACGCTATACTTTGCAACTTGAGGAAAAAAGAGGCCCAGAATTAATGAGGATTCTGTGTGGGATTTTAGTTAGTCTGAAAATCCTAAGCAAATCTCCTTAGAAATAAATAGCTGTTGAAAACAATTGACCTTTCAAATAACCAAGCAATGGGTCTTCCCAGTCATCTGCAGTGTTATTGTCTTGCATTTATTATTTGTTACCACTACACAGCTTTACTTCCGCCTCCAGGGCTGTGCGAATTGGGGTTCAAAACATGGGGGGGCACCATGTTGGGGGAGGTTAACTTGGCTGATGTGTAGAGTTCAGGCACTGTGAGTTTCTAGACTCCCCCTCTTCCTCCTTTTGTGTTCCATTGACTAGAGCAGAGATGATAAGCTTCTTGTCCTGCAGATGCCGTTGGACTCTATCTCCCATCAGCCCCAACTATCATGGCCAGTGGTCAGGGATGATGGGAGCTGAAGTCCAACAACTCCTGGAAGGCCCACAGATTTTTTTTCCCATCCAAGGGCTAGAGCAGGCACGTCCAACAGGTAGATCATGATCTACTGGTAGATCACTGGATGTCTGTGGTAGATCACTGGTAGATCTGTGGATTCCCTCAAAGAAGCTCAACAACTTTGACTCCCCTAAAAAAGCTCAACAACTTTGACCTGAACCCCTCAAAATGGGTTTTCCTTCCTAAAAAAAAGCTCAACAACTTGAACCCCCCCAAAATGGGGTAGATCACTGCCTGTTTTTAACACTGTGAGTAGATCGCTGTCTCTTGGGGGTTGGCCACCCCTGGGCTAGAGAATGAATCTCCATGGGCATGGTTGTGTTTAGAGCCCTGCCAGGAAGTTGTTTATGAGCCTGATTAATAAACCGCTCAAGTCATCATTGCATCTGTGGACCCTGAATTCACTGCTCAAGTTTCAACAGGCAACCAAGTGGTCAATCTGCATTTAAAAATTGCACCTAAATTCCCATTCCTCTCATGGACTACAACAGCGAGCTCAAATCTAGAGCCAAAATGACTTAGATATGCTTAATGGCATAATTCCTTTCCAGCTTTTCATATCCAAATGGACACATCAAATCAGCTAATAGTCACGAGAACAAGCGCATATAAAATCATAAAATGGAACAAATAATTAGCTGGGATGTCTTACACAGAATGTCTTCCGCGGACAGTCTCCGGATTTACAAATCAGTCCCCTTACAAAATCCATTGAAATTGAAAAGTGTCCCCGGACTCATTGAAAAAAATCTGGTAACGTTTGAATGTACACAGCGAGAGTTTCTGTTGAATCTCATCAAGAAGGTCATTCAACAGAGCATGGGTCTGTAAGCTCAGGGTCATGGGTTCGAGCTCCAAGTTGGACAAAAGATTCTTGCATTGCAGGAGTTTGGGCTAGAGGCAGTGGTGTTGCAATGGGGGGCGGGCGGGCGGTGCGGTTCGTCCCAGGTGCCATGTCCGGGGGGGGGGGTGACAAGAAGGCACCCTGTGGGGGCTCGTGACAGCGTGAGCAGCCATCATGTCATCTCAGCCACATGTGGAGTATCCTCCATTCGCGGCTGCAGCCGCGAGCAGAGGATCCCGGCACCATGCGTACAGCGCTGGAGTGGCAGAGCTGGCAAACCGCTGCACATGCACCATCCATAGCAGTTTGTTCGCCCCTGTTTAGGTGACCCCTATGGTCCCTTCTAACTCTACAATTCTATGATTCTGACTCAGGTGCCAACGCTTACTTTGTGGTTCATTGAAGCAAAGCATCTCTTTTATTCTTTTTGTCCTCCTTTGGAAGGTAGGACTCAAGCCAATGGCTTCAAGTTGCAAGAAAGGAGATTCCGACTAAACATCGGGAAGAACTTTCTGACAGGAAGAGCTGTTCTAGAGGGGAACCGACTCCCTCGGGAGGTTGTGGACTCTGCTTCCTTGGAGGTTTTTAAGCAGAGATTGATTGGCCATCTGTCATGGATGCTTTAGTTGCAATTCCTGCATTGCAGAGAGTTGGACTAGATGACCCTTGGGGTCCCTTCCAACTCTAGCATTCTAGGATTCTATGACTTTCTGAATGCAAAGCAAATTCTCCTCCTCTGTGGCACCAACTTTCACACGTCATATCATGGCATGGCTGTGCTACTGTTAATGGCTAAAACATTGCCTCAGCATCCTTGCCAGAAAAGTTGATGTACTGTCACAGGATAATTCTAGCATAATCTGCCGTGAAGAAAAGCTCTGGTGTCCAAAGGCTACATCCATGCTGTGACAATTTAACCATCTCAGCAGAATTTGGAAGGAACGTGACGTTTCTTTTTCTTTTTTGTCGGAGTCCTCTTTGTCACATGCTATTGTTTCAAGGATCAGTTAAACCTCTAAAACCCTAAATGATCTGGGACTTCAGCCTTCTTGGGGCATTTTCCATCTTGCCACCAAAACATTAATATGCCTTCCTGGGGGACGTTCATCTGTCCAAAATGTGAGGGAATATGGATAATGGCAAAACCCGTTTGCCACTGTCAGCATCCTTGTGTGAATGTCAGCATTCCTGAATTTTTGAAATGCCCTCTAGTATATACACGTTACTAATCCTCCTTCAGAAAGAAATGCTGACGATGTCATTCATCTAGAGGCCTTAAGGCTTTTTTTTTTCACACACACACACACACACACACAGAGTCACAAATGCTGTGCTTATTTCTGCTTGGCAACTGACTCAGTAGGAGGGAAGAATCACGCTAAAATAAAATAGAGCGTGTGTCTAAATAAAGCGTTTTGGCTAAACGCTAGGAGACACATCCTAACAGTATAAGAGCTGTTCAACTGTGAACAGGAAATAACAACAACAACAACAACAACAACAACAACAACAACAACAACAACAACAACAAATAATAATAATAATAATAATAATAATAATAATAATAATAATAGGCTTTCCTTCTCAGGAAGTATTTAAAGAGAGGCTGTCAGGAATGCTGTGCTTGCACTGTGCCCAGAAAATCCTGCCTTATTCACGGAGCTTGTTTTTCCAGTAGGAGAAGGAAAAGTGACAAAGCTCATATCCATGGATGTTTGGGTTCAACTACTTTGATTAAAAGAAAAAGAGACTTGTTTAGCATTATATTTGCATTTTGTAAGGGAGCTGAGTTCATAAATAAAAGCTTGTTTTAAAACTATGATTTCTTTAAAAGCCTATGTGGTGTTATATATATATATATATATATATATATATATATATATATATATATATATAAATACTAGACTAGATAATGCTTGGCTTGAAAAAAAAAGATGCTATTTTCTTTTCTTACCTTCATGTGACTTTTCACGTATTGTGACATATCACAATTTAATCTATAGCTATGCTGTGAAAATTTAACCATCTCAATGTGAATGGGAGAATTTGAATGGCCAGTTAATTAATGACCACCACCATCATTAGTCACATTTTATGCACTCAGGTGTCTCAAAGCAACTTGCACAATAAAAATGGAAATAACAAAGACTTTAAAATCAGATCTGAAATCAGCAATAAACTAAAAATAAAAGGCTCATCTGAAAATATATTTAAAAGTCCTGCCCACCCCATTGAAAGGATGAGTACAACAAAGGTCACTTCCATACCTAACTATCCTCCCAATTAAAAACCCAAATTCTGGGTAAATAAGTATGCCTTTGGCTGGTGCCTAAAGACAGACAATGATGGTGCCAGCCTGTGCTTCCTTGGGGAGAACATTCCACAAGCAGGGAGCCACCACAGAAAAGGCTCTTCACACTTCCATTGGAAAGAAACCTGAAGAAGGGCAAATTGTGTTGAAATGTCTGTGTTCTTCAATTGGTGAAATGTAAATAAGATAAAAATATGTGTTGTTGTAAGAAGAATGTAAATGATTTTTAATATGTTAATTTGTAATGGGTATGGGGAGAATAGCAGAAAAACCAATAAAAATGATTGTGTTCTTCTGCGCACCTATTTGGAAACAAATGTGCAATCTATTGGCTCAGCTCTTTGAGAGACCCATGAGTCGATGGATCTCTTTGAAGATGGTGGAGTGCTCATGTGTTTGGTACCTACAGATCATGCTAGAAGTTATGCAGAATGTGGGCACAGACAGTAGGCCCAAACTTGTTCCCTCAAGCATGCTTTCCGCCTACATATGTGTAATGTAGCTTTGGGTGATGGAGCTGCCAAATTACTGGTTCATGTGGGGTGTACATGTACCTGTGCCTCCTCTGCCCAAATACAAACAAAACAAATAAACAAACAAACTAAAACAAACGAGTTTGGATTTCTAACCATCCACTGAAAAGGTTATTTAATTCAGTTTCTACAGTGCTCGCATGAGGTACGTCATTTTCTTAGCATGGGAGGTGGTTAATAGTAGCATTAGTATTGGTAAATTTCTGCAGCAATGTTAATGTGCAAAGGGCTTCACAACATAGCTGCCAAGTCTCCCTCCGAAAAATGCGGGATCAGCAGCGGCGCGGCACCGGAAGTCACTTCTACGCATGTCCGGACATGCGTAGAAACAACTTCCTGTGCCGCTCTACTCGAATTTTCGGTGCCCAGGCATGGGCAAAGCGGCACCGTAAGTCGCTTCTACGCATGTCCGGACATGCATAGAAGCGACTTGCGGTGCCGCGCTACCCATGTATGGGCACCGGAAATTGGGTGGCGCCAGGACCCAAAATGGAACCTCCCTGGCAGTTAAGAAATCCGGGGGATTTACGGGATTTTTTTCAATCCGGGCTGACAGCGGGAAACTGTTTAAAACACGGGGGTTTCCCGCAAGAAATGGGAGACTTGGCAGCTATGCTTTGCAACTGTTATCTCATTCATCTGCACACTGACCCCATGAGATAAGAGATGGAGGACGATATACAGTGAATCATTGTCCAAGGCATTCTAAAACTCGGAGGGGCTAGATGCTCAGCACATATGCTTTCTGGTATGTTTAAAAAGTGACCCAGATATGTAAATACTCGACGTTCCTCAGCCTCCATGGGTTTCGGCCTCCTCGGAAGCATCCAAAGTTATACAAAACTATGCTGCGGTATGTTTTACAACTCCCTTCATGAATTAAGATATGGAAAATATGTTTCATGCCGACAGCTTAAGTTAAGGCAGAGTCCTGTGACCAGGAGCATATGACAGGTCTTGTATAAGTTTCTTTGGCTCACTGGAGAAAAGGCATTCGGAGAGAAGACTGTGCCTCTGCAGAATTTTTTCAGAAAGCATGCAGATCTTTCGACCCGTCTCACTGTGTGCCAGATCAAAACATGAGACGCAGATTGTGTATTCAAATGTCAAGCTGTAGGGTCTCCTCACCACTAGCACAATGGCCACAGGAACATTTTCTTAATTGGAAAAACCTGTTCTTTAAGAATGCCTGCAGTCTGTGTGTACCAGAGATAAGGAAAGTAAAAATTAAAATAAAGCATGCCCCTGAATATGAGTTGCTGGGGAATCACAAGCGGGAAAAGTGCCTTTTGCACTCAGGTCCTGCTTATATTATAGGCATCTTTTTGGCCAATGTGTGAACATGATGCTAGACGAGATGGTCCTTTCACCTGATCCAGCAGGTCGTGGGTTTGAGATTCCTGCATTGCAGGGGGTTGGACTAGATTACCCTTGGGGTCCCTTCCAACTCTACAACTCTATGATTCCATGATTCCTATGCCATTAACTCATCAGATTATTTAACTGATGAGACAATGTTCGATCCTGGTTGAAACCATATAACTGGAGGCAACCATCAATGTTCGTTGTTTGAATGTGATGAGAATATGTAACATTCCAAATATCATCAGCATAACAAATTATAGTAATTAGTTGACACTGCAAGGGCTTTCATTTCAATGAGTTCAATTAAACACAGAACAGGCTGTGTCCTGGCCTGACCTAACCCATATTTGTCTGCATGGCTGCTTTCAAAACCTTCCCTGTCCCTGACCCCAATAGCTATAACAAATCTCAGTTGCCTGAAGGTCTCCTGGTTGTCACCCATTCCCCATGTTATCAAGTAAGCCTTATGCTGCTTTATTAGCCATGTGGGTTGGAGGTTCGCCACCCCTGCTTTGCCAGATCACTCTTTGCCGTTATTTCTCCTTTGTCTATAGCAAAAAAGGAAGGAGATGAAAGAAATTTTGTTGTTTAGTCGTGTCCGACTCTTCATGACCCCATGGACCATAGCACGCCAGGCACTCCTGTCTTGCACTGCCTCCCGCAATTTGGTCAAACTCATGTTCGTAGCTTCGAGAACACTGTCCAACCATCTCATCCTCTGTCGTCCCCTTCTCCTTGTGCCCTCCATCTTCCCCAACATCAGGGTCTTTTCCAGGGAGTCTTCTCTTCTCATGAGGTGGCCAAAGTATTGGAGCCTCAGCTTCACGATCTGTCCTTCCAGGGAGCACTCAGGGCTGATTTCCTTAAGAATGGATAGGTTTGATCTTCTTGCAGTCCATGGGACTCTCAAGAGTCTCCTCCAGCACCATAATTCAAAAGCATCAATTCTTCGGCGATCAGCCTTCTTTATGGTACAGCTCTCACTTCCGTACATCACTACTGGGAAAACCATAGCTTTAACTATACGGACCTTTGTCGGCAAGGTGATGTCTCTGCTTTTTAAGATGCTGTCTAGGTTTGTCATTGCTTTTCTCCCAAGAAGCAGGCGTCTTTTAATTTCGTGACTGCTGTCACCATCTGCAGTGATCAAGGAGATGAAAGAAATATCTGCTACTAAGCCCCGCTCAGCTTGGTTGGGCTGCTCCACAGGTTGCTGAGATCTTTTTCTTCGGAGGGCATAAGCATGGCATATGTGACATGAAAAGGCCACCAAGACCAGAGGCAGTGAATTATGTACATCTGATTTCCAGGTGCTGGAAGCTGCAAGAGGGGAAAGTGTGTTTGGGGACAGGTGCTGTTTGCTGGCTTCCTATGGGCATCTGTTGACCACTTGTGAGAATACAGAAGGGCTTTCCTTATGTTGCTCTGCTTCCAGAAAAGCAAGTCTTTTTAAATAATAATAATAATAATATTTTTATTGGGTTTTCTGCAAGTGTTACAAACATCACAAATAAACAAAGGGCAACAAACACTAACAAATACTACTACAAGAAATTAGAAAAAGAAAGAGAGAGAGAGAGAGAAAGGTTTGCATCAAAAGAGTAACATATCCATAAAATGGGATTATCCTAATCCTGTGACTTCCCCCCCCCTCCCCTGGTTCCTTAAAGTTCTTTTTTTAACTACATAACATTTCTACTCCAATTTTCTATTTTAACCTCAAATTTCCTGTACCATCTCTAAAATTACAAGTGCCTTTTTTTAATTAAATGATCTTTATTACAACCACTGACATACATAAATCACAACAAAAGTACATACATACATACTAACATATTAACATACATACAAACATACAGCATACAGCACAAAATCAATGTAAGTACATTACAGTACAAAATCAATGTAAATCAATGTAAGTACATTACAGTACAAAATCAATGTAAGTACATTACAGTACAAAATCAATGTAAAAATCATCTCAAATAATTCCTACTTCTACAAGTGTCTTTTAAAAATCCTGCCAATGTATTAAAATGTTTACAGTACTTTTGCAACTATATAATAAACATTTCCCATTCTTTTTTAAATTTCTCATCATCTTGGTTTCTGAGCTTTCCAGTTAATTTCGCCTTTTCAGCATAGTCCATTAACTTGGTTTGCCAATCTTCTTTGGTTGGGAGTGCTTCCTCTTTCCATCTTTGGGCTAGCAATATTTCTTCTGGTCTTTTGGAACCTCCGCTTCTATAATACCTTATTAAAAAGGCTTCTGGTTTTTAACAAAAGTTGCTCTAAACATTTTTTTCATTTCATTATAAATCGGCAGCACATATACTAAAATTGAAACGATACAGAGAAGATTAGCGTGGCCAGAAAAGCAAGTCTTGACCCCATCACATTCTTCTTGGAGGCCCATTTTGACGGGCCCAGTAGAGAATTCAGATCCACATTCAATATTCAGGTACAATTTTGCATGCCACTGTTCAGCACATGTAGAGATCAAATCCCGTCACAAGTACCTCTGACTACAACTTGTGTGCCTAGTGAAAGCAGGTAATGACAGGCTCAAATTCAGCCTATAAATCAATGCTTTCAAATCAGGCCAGAAGTCAAACTGGGCCACCCTCCCTATAAAGAGGTTGAAAGTGTGTCTCTGAAAACATGGCTTCTGGTTTCTGTTCATACATGTAGATAAATGGCAAATTGAATCTCAACTTCCTTTCTGCATTTCCTTAATGCCAGGGAAGAACAGAAAGGAGGGTGGGGAGAGACAAGGGCACAGCTTGCTAATCATTAATCATCCCCTCTTTGGCTTCCTGGGTGAATTGGGATATTGTGCTGCTTTGAAAGCCTAGCTAGACACCCATCCAGTTAGGAACACTTTGTTAACAATCTGTAAAAATAAAAAGAGGGGGAAAAGAGGAGAGAGTTCATTTCTATAGCTGTTTGTTTTCATGAGATTTCGATTGATGGCTGGTTTTTTGTTGTTGTTAAAGTTCTCACAGCTGGTGCTATACAGTGCAGCAAACTGCTCTGTTCAATTTTGCAGTTGAGTGAGTATTTCCCAAAGCTGCCGGGTAAAATGGAGATGGACAATGCTTGCCTTTATCATACTCTATTCTGTGGAATAAAATCCTATTGGAATTGGAACATGTGGCATCAGCAAAATATTACAGCATAACACCAGATGGATGTAGTCGTCTTCCTCCTCCTCCTCCTCCTCCTCCTCCTCCTCCTCCTCCTCCTCCTCCTCTTCTTCTTCTTCTTCTTCTTCTTCTTCTTCTTCTTCTTCTTCTTCTTCTTCTTCTTCTTCTTCTTCTTCTTCTTCTTCTTCTTACTATGGGGGTTTTTTTGTAGGAGAAAAGAAGGGGAAAACCATAGCCATGATTTAGCCACCTTGATGATTAACTCATTTGGCCTTGTTCACACCATGCATTTAAAGTGCTATGAAAACAGTCGTGGCTTCCCCAAAAGAATTCTGGGAGCTGTAGTTTGTTAAGGGCTCTGAGAGTTGTTAGGAGGCCCACACCCCCCTCAAAGAGCTACAATTTCCAGAGTGGTTTAACAACCAATTCCTCTTCACAGGGAACTCTCATACAGACTTGCCACATGGTTGGAACACCCATCCAACCAGGGGTCCAAGTGGCATGAGGGAATAGCTGCCCACATTGTGCAGATGCTGGGGAATGGGCTAGCCTAACTGCACCAAGGTGTGGTCCTATTTCCTTGCCTACCTGTGAGTAATAGATGTTCTCGCTCAGGCAAGCTTTTCATCATCCTTCTGTCCAGGAGGGAGCAATGTCCAGCCTGGGTAGGAGTGGCCGTTCCTGATCCTGAGAATACTTCACTGCCTGGAAGACATTGATAGCGATAGCTCATCTGATGGAGCAGCAGCACTCGGAGTGGAAGGGTCTCAGATCCAGGGCCGTCTTACCCATAGGCGCAAGGGGTGTGGGGCACCCGGGTGCCAGGCTCTCAGGGGTGCCAGGCCAAGAGTCCTGGGCCGAAAAGTTGAGTCCAGGGAAGAGCCCGCCCGTCGGTCGGAGCGCCGTGGCAGGTTCTTGTGCTGCCGGCGGCTCTGTGCCATGAGTTCAGGGGCAACCGAGGCAGCAAGATGCTGAGGTGGCCGGCCGGCTCCACCCTTCTGCACGCCTGGGACTGGGCAACCGGGGGGGCGCTGGACAGACCTTTGCACCCCAGCACCACATATGCTTAAGACAGCCCTGCTCAGATCTAGCCCTGGCAGCTCATAAGAAGAGTCCCACTGGATTTTTGTCCATTAGTAGAAAGACAAGCATGCTTTTGGCTTCACTGCAAAATTCTTTGATGTAGGAAAGGAAGGTGGTATTCGCGGATTAGCTTCCTGCATGGATGAATCTGAACAGAGAATTTTTGTCTGAGACCAAAACACATATCTTTCTCCCCTCATTTCCTTGCCTCCTCTATTTCAGTGGTTTGGAACATTACATAAATATCTTGCTTTGTACAGGATTCCAAAACGATTATTAAAAATATAGTATTTTTTTTCCATTTCAAAACTAAATAAGAAAGTAGAAGGAAAGGCACAATGGTTTTCATTTTCATTTTTGTCCTCCCCAGCTTCAACTGCATTAGTTTTACTAAATCAGAATCTCCATCTGTCCTGGAGGCATGCCAAGGACAACCCATGCAGATGCACAGGCATGTGGCCACAGATGCAGCATCACTAACATTAGAAGAGCCACACTTCATCGTGATTTAGCTCAACTACTTTCAGAGGTCGGTTTGCACCAAACTATAATAAAAGCAGCAATTATTCCTAGAAACTTTGGGGTAAAGCATTAGGGTCCCAGGTTAGTGATCCTGTGTGGGTGCAAGAACTCGTGTTTCTAAACAGAGATCTCCACCCATTGCATCTGTCTCATTCACACCAAAATCGGATATGTTTACTTCATTGAAACGGTTACGTAATTATAACTCATGGACATCCAGTGAAGATTCAGGGCCGATAAAAGAAAGCAATGCTTAATGTAGCACATAGTTAAACTATGGAACTTGCTCCTACAGGAAACAGTGCTAGCCACCAACTTAGATGGCTCTAGCTTGCAAAGACCATGTAAACAATACTTTCAAAGTAGATGCTACATATCCAGCTTCATGCACCTTACTCTCTTACATCCGACAATATAAACAAGCCAACTCCTTCAAACCACATTGCAACTGGGCCATTAAGTCACATCTGGTTTCAATAGCACACCAGCTACACCAAGACCAGCAGCTGTCCAAATGAATGGTTTGTTCATGGAGTGCATGGCTACAACGGGAGGCCTGGGTTGTGCTCATTGAACTCAGGTTCCATTAAGGAGCTAAGGAGAAGCAGGATGAACTAAGCAAGCTGGTTTTATCCTGCTCCAGAGGATAAACCAGCCTTCTTCCCTTGCCTGTTCCCCAGCTGGTTCCTCCCACTATTCCTTTATGTCCATCTTTGTGTCCATGACATCTTCATCCCCCTAACTCCTGAAAAGGACCTGATGCTACAAAAGAAAAGAAAAGTACCATGCACATTTTAGAACCGCTATCCTACACATTGTTTTTTTCCCTCCTGCCGCCACTTGGTGTGTCATTACAAAAAAGAAAAGAAAAAAAGAATGAGACAAATTCATGAAGGATCAGGCTTTCATTGGCTGCAGAATTATGATGGCAGGGCCTCTCCTCTTCCCAGAGGGTTGTGAGCGGGAATCGCTTCCCGTGCTTGCAGGGGGGGCGTGGCAACTCCCTCCGGCATTCAATCTCCAAAGTGCAGCCCCTTATCAGTGCTGAAACCAGCTGACTCGCGGCAAGATGGGCGCTGCTGTAGCAAGCGTGAATGGTTCTTTCAGGAGTGTGTGCATGGGGGTTGTGTGCTGGTGGAGGGGGAATGCTTGTATCTTACTTTTGGGGTTCCCATTGCTTGATTTTGCTTGCCTCCTTGGGAAGCTCTGTCTGGGTTTTCAAGAGTGATTGGCGTGTGTTTTGAGGGTGCACGAGGGAGGGAGTTGTTTTGTGCCGGCCCTTTTGCGGGGGCAAGAGGCTCCTCATCAGCTTCTTCCCCTCATCCCTTTCATGGGCTGCTTCCAGATCCAGATGTGGCAAACTTCTGAATTACAAGTTGCTGGGGTAGGAAAATACAGTTGCCCTCATATCCTGCTTTTGGGCTTCTCATAGGCGCCTGGTCAGCTACTGTGTGAAACAGGGTGTTAGACAAGATTGGCCTTTGGTCTGATCTAGCAGGGTTTTTCTTGTGTGTCACAATAGCCGGAGTCATGGGAGGTTAAGCAGCCATTCCTTGGAGTGTTGCAGGGAAGTTCCTATTTTCCTCTGTTAAGAGGATACATGCACCTGGGGCAAAATGCACAACAGATCCCACCCATTCCTAGTTAGCTCCTTGGCTGAATGTCCTATAAAAAGGCCCACCTAGACCAGAACTCCTTTCTCACAATGGCCAATCAGACATCTGTAGGAAGCCCAAAAGCAAGTTGTGAGCACAACTCTCTCTGCCCTGGTGTTTTGCAGCAATTGATATTCAGAGACATGCTGCCTCTGATATTGGAAGTGCAATGTTGTCGTTTTGCCAGGTAACCACTTTTAAGGAGTTTTAGGACATAGCCAACCATTTTTTAAAAAGTGTGGCTTTTCCTAGTTTATTTACAATATAATTTGACAAGAGAAGCTTACAATAGGCAGGGGTTTGTGGGGCAGCCTCTTGGCAACTATTCACGAAAGCAGGATGTTTGCATCCTACAGAAAGCTAAAATGTGCGTATGTTTTTGTTGTTTTTGAAAGCACAGATTTTTGAAGAATGGCTTCTTGCTGTAAGAGAACGGTTCAGTAGCACAAGATCAGGAAATCCTTTCTTTACAATGGCAACTCTGTAATGGCCACTGACCGAGCCAAAATTACATTATGACTCACTCAAGAAGCATGTAAAGTTTTTTTTCCTCTTAAATGTCTGGTGTTTGAGTCATCCAACACTCAGTCAACATTCCTTTCAGGCAAAATCTTTATTTTATTTCATTTTTTAAATGGCTGAATTTAGTCGGCTGGAAACTGAGAAGAACAGCAGCCAAAGGTCAGCGCTAGACAAACCTTTTCTTTTTTTAATGGTGTATTTGTGTAGTGATCATTAAATTAACTGTCAGCTTGTCAGTACAAATTTTCTGCTCTTCGTATGAAGCCTTTGAAGACCAAGAAGAATTTTGCACTGAGGCCCGTGTAAATCATGACCTCTCAGAACAACATGCGCGAGACTGAAATGAATCTCCATGGCCATGAGTTGTACTTTATTCATGTCTCTTGACAAAATGTTTAATAGTTTGCTGCGTTACTCAAGTTCAGCAGTGCTTTTAGGACCACTTCAGACATAACAATGTCCCTAGATGGGGAAAATATTCTGCAAAAGACTAGGAGTGCTACCTGTGAGAAGAGTGGTCACATCCACACCATACATTTAAATCACTATGATACCACTTTAAACAGCCATGGCTTCCCCCAAATAATTCTGTTTGTTAAGGGTGCTGAGAGTTGATAGAACTACAGTTCTCAGAGTGGCTTACTAATCCACCCCTCTTCTCGGGGAACTCTGGGAATTGTAGACCAGCAACATCTGGAGGGCCACAGGTTCCCTGCAGCTGTGGTAATATGTCTGTGAAAAGTGGAGTTTAATGATAATAAAAAAATGGCAGGGCATTGCTGATATGAAATAGGCTTGCACTGTTGTATTCTCTTTTTAAAAATAGGGCCGCATGTTCGTTTACAGGCATTGACATTTAGCTCATTAGAAATAAGGTTAAAATTTACACCCTGGGACAGACTGGGGGAAAATGTTATTGGTTTCTGAGGTCACAGGCACTAGCCAGTAGGTGCTTGCAACAGCTATGAACATGTATAAGAACCAGTCCTTCCCTTCCAACCTACTAGACACATTCAAATCCAGTTGGACCAGAGATCGTGGAAAGAGACACACAGAGAAAGATTGAATAAGGCTGCCATCCTATCGCCACTTACCTGGAAAGTAGCCCCACTGAATCCAGTAGGACTTACTTCTTAGTAGACATGCTTAGAATTCCACTGTAAATGTTGTTACTGCACACGGCTTGGTTAAGTGTCCATGTCCGAGCATGAATAAGCTCTGAGCCCGTGACTGTGGATAAAACCATAGCATCCAAAGCCCATATACAAATATTGATATACATATATACCAACCAGGGGCTCACTGACTCAGCCTCAGAATGTGTGCGATTGAATGTTAACATCTTCACAGTGAACTCTGTGTGGAGTTGGAACTGAGCTACTGGAAAAACCACAGGTAGGACAATAGGTTTGCCAGAGGCTGAGTCACACCATCCCACCATGAAACTAGAGAGGATGTTTTCAACAGGGTTTCTTGAAGTGGTTTGCTCTGAATCATGCTGGTACTTTGGCCTTGCGCAACAGCTTCAGTTGAACAATGACAGATCTTGACTGGAAGTAATAAGCAGAATATATGAGTTCCCTCACTGAAGCAGCAGGATTTACGTGAGAGGGATGTTCAAGTTTATATTTCAACAGTGGAGGGCACCATAACAGGCTAGCTCTTGCGTATTATTTACATTTGTGGTGGTTTAAAAAATAGATTTTGAGGGCATATCTTGGTGGAACAATAGGTCAAACAGTTGCTGATTAATCAACTGCAGTCTTGTTGACTAACCAACTAAGGAAGGTCTGTTGTTTGGCTGCTAGAAGGAGGAATTCAGCACACTATGTCAGCCATCCTGTCAGCACAAACATTTCAGCTTGCCAGATGTAATTATGCCCCCCCCTCTAGGCATGCTGTTCTGGGGGTTCCCTCGACCACCATGACCCAAGCCAATTTTGGAAGGTTATGCAAGCGTCCTGTTTTCAGTAGTGATCAGCCAGATACTTCTGGAAAGTTCACAGGCAGGGCACAAAGCCAACAGCCCTCCCAGTTGTTAGTACTCAGCATCTGATATTGAAAGAGAAAGCACATCTGAGAAGGGAGGTTCTGTTTAGCTTTGTGGCTAACGCAGATCCAGCCATCTGAGCTAGTGGCCATCACATCTTGTGGCAGTGAAGAGAAACAGAGGGAGAGAGGGAGAGAGAGAGAGGATGAGAGGGCCTTTGGCTAGTGCAAGAAAAGTTTATGATGAGAGAGGGAGAATCAGACTGAAAAGCTCAGAAGGAAGGCCACGAGTTGCCCTGGAAAAAGGGAAAAGGTGGTCTTTGCAGCATGATGTACCCAGAGAGATACTTTCCCAGCGTAGATCTCATATTAGGGTTGCCATACATCCAGGAAATCCCCCTGGACGTGTCTTCTTTGTGAGAGCCCATCTGGGTTGTTGCTGTTTTTTACAAGTTACAGGAATTGTCCGGGCTGGAAGGGGGTTGATTTTTAATTTTTAATTTGTATTTTACTTTTGTGTGTGCATGTGACTTGGTTTAAGGTTTGGGTTCTGGTTTGGGCTTGGGGTGTGGCATTGGCAGCAGCTCACAAGCGGGGGCGCAAGCGGGCGATCAGCAAAAAACAACTCAACAGCTTTTTTTCTCCGTATTTTTACTTCATGAAATATGGCAAACCTATCATAGATGATTTCTTAGGAAATCAGCCCTGAGTGCTCACTGGAAAGACAGATCCTGAAGCTAAGACTCCAAGACTTGGGCCACCTCATGAGAAGAGAAGACTCCCTGGAAAAGACCCTGATTTGGGGTAAGATTGAGGGCACAAGGAGAAGGGGACAACAGAGGACAAGATTGTTGGACAGTGTTCTCGAAGCTACCAACATGAATCTGACAAACTGTGGGCGGCAATGCAAGACAGGAGTGCCTGGCGTGCTCTGGTCCATGGGGTTACGAAGAGTCGGACACAACTAAACGACTAAACAACAAAATCATAGATGGAGACTCCATTGTGGAGTCCAGTGATTTAGCAAGAGTCTATAAATCTTACAAAATGCAGTATTAGACACAGAATTCAGCTTCCTGAAAAACTCTGCTTTCTTTTCTTTTTAAAAGTAATGTTTAAAAGTCCTTGTGATGGAGGAGAACATTTCTTGAAAGTGTGTGTGTGGTGAGGTGCCTGGTGAAATCTCAAGCCTTGCTGAATATGACTTTCAGTAGCTAGAAGGTAGTATGTCAGCATCCTATAGAGTTTCTTGCTCTATCCCGAATGAATAAGAAAAAATTGTAAATACCCTTAACTTGCATGATTTATATGGGTCACAAAATTCATCGTCGGTTGTTCCAGAATCTGGGTTACTGTGACACAGAATTGTGATGTGTGTGCCATCGTCATCATCAAAAATATTTACATACCACTTGATATGCAACGTCCCTGGGCAGTTTATATAAAACACAGGAAGATAATAAGAAAAAGAAAAAATGTAGGTACAGCATTTAAAACCAAAACCACAAAGGCAGACATCGGTAAAAACAGAGAAGCCATCCATAAAACATTAAGCTAAATATCAATAAATCATAAAACGGTATGATGTATGTAATTTAGAGAAACAGAACCAGCCAGCTCCATATTGGGCAGTTAAGGATTTTTTTCAGCCACGTTGAAGAACTGTAAATAATTACTGGGTGGAATTTCAATCACGGAGCTGTGCTTGCAAACAGCTTAATGCAAGACTGATGTTTCACCAGGCTGGCTCCAAAGCAGATGACTGCCCACCTCATATGTTTCCTGAAGTCCTAAATCTGCAGTTCCTTGAGTAGATAAGCCAGTCCATTAGAAGAAATACAATGATGAGAACCCCACAGCTAAAAGAGGGGCAGAGTCAAATATGGGTACAAACTATGTGGTTTTTTAGGCACAAGGAAGTAGATCTGGGAGGTTTTCCGTGTGTGCTTCAAAAAAAACCTTGGCAGACTGCTTGGAGTCTGCAGGTAGTTCTGCCACAGCCTCTCTGCAATACTTGAATGTGCTTTGAGCACCTCCTGGATAGTTGCCAGGAGGAAAGGAAAATAAACTTTGGGTGCCAAGCAGAGATTTCTCTCTGCTCTGCAGATTTTACAGAACAAAATAATCTATTTTAGAAGAGCAATTGAGACAACTCCCTCGCATTAAAAGAACGTGCAAGAAGTGTCACGAAGCCTCTTGAAAATTCATGGAGGATTTTATAGCGAGCTGATGGTATACTTGTAAATCACTTGAAGACTATTACAGTTAAGCAGCATAGAAATGGTTTAATTTATTTCTTGTTTATTCATTTAATTTCATCCAAAAATCACAGGGCAGTTGACAATATGAAAACTAAAAAATATATAGCATAATAACAAAATGAAACGAAACAAACAATTACTACACACACACACACTGTTTAAAAAGCCAATGTTCTAAAGGGTTGGAAGGCCTGCATGAAACCCATTTTTGAACCACCTTGTACTGGGCTTCATTTTCATCATACAGAAGTTCTTGATTCCGGCACGTAAGAAAGCAACCCATTACATGTCCCAGATTATGTATCTATCTGTCTTAATTGTAAACACAAGAGTCATGTGCAAAGCATCATGTTTCTAGGTCATCAACACTTTTAGCTCACACTGGGTTAGCATTGCTACATGCTGCACCAGCCAGTTGCTACAAATCCTTCCAAAACTTCAGCTCCAATCAAGCAAGCCATTTTGGTGCGGTCTTTTTCACAGCTTGAAGTCCAAATTTCCAATGGCTTGTCCTACTGTTGACAAATAACCTGTTGAGCAAAGTCAATCAGTTTCTCTTACACACAATAAATCAGCAAAATGCATCGTCCCAACTCTGCTATATTTTACACTTTAACCCGCGTGTATTACTTCTTTGGTTAGTACGTGTACTTTTCAACTGGTAAACCAGTTTATCCTGTGTGTTTGGGGGGGGGGAGAGTCTCTCAGAAGCAATAGAGGATACAAAGAATGCAGTAAGACTCTTCCGCCATTGAATAATAACAGTTTGAATGCGGATCTGGTATCATGGAGATTTGAGGAGACATGGGAACTGAGAGAAGCTGGGTAGGTCCGGGGATATGGCAATATTGTACGTAGGTTGCTGAACAATTTTGATCGCGGGCAATTTAAAATGGCAGTTCTGCTCTTTAAGCAAAGCCTCTGGACAATGGGTTACAGGACAGGCAGAAAGCAGGCATCAGCCACCGGCGAGCCTTATCAGGAGTGAGGACTTCAAGTCTACTCCACCTATTGACACTGCTACCCAAATGACTTGTGGCACTGTTGATGGAAGGTTGATACCAAGATCTGGTGAAAAAACTGTTCCCATGGCAACTCAAAGCAACTGACAATATTTTAAGAAAAAACAAACAAACAAATGCAAACATTAAAAGCAGTGAAAGAAAGAAGGAAAGAAAGAAAGAAACCCTGTATTAAAACATCTCACCCACTCAAGCAGGTCATAGATAGTTAAAAGCCAAAGGCCTATGAAGTGTAGGTGGGTTCCCACCAGGCAAGACACAGTGATAACAGTAAGAACCTTTATTGAACTAACAGAACTGGACAACAGGGGCAAAGCAATTGCTTATATACATTTCTGAAGGCCTGGGCCACTCCCACTCCCAATGTGATTGGCTGCCTAAACTTCCAAGCTGCGAATCATAACTCAGAGTTTAAGTGCCAATGGCAGAGGCCCAAATCCTGAAATGTTCTGTGATTGGATATCATGTACCGAATCAGAACACAGGGGCTCAGACTCCTTAGTCCAGACTCAAGCTCAGGCAAACACAGACCACTGAATACATGACAGCCTGGTTAAAAAGGAATGTTTAAATGTTAAAAACCTTCCCAACAGAAACACAACACCTGGAACCCCTGAAATCTTGTGCAAACGGTTGGTGGATATTGGGGTGGCATGTAACAATATGAGAGAGAGAGAGAGAGAGAGAGAGAGAGAGAGAGTTGGGAAGGGGAACATAGGTAAGGGAAGGCATGTAGAAAGTCCCAGGTTCAATCGCCAGCAGCTCCTGCCTAAAACTCTGGAGAGCAGCTGCCAGTCAGTGTAGACAATACTGAGCTAGATGGACCAACGAACTGGTGCAGTATAAGACAGCTTCCTGGTACTGTTTAATATCTCTAGCTCTTGCATGAAACCCGATCGGCTTGCATGGCTGGCGAGTGAGCAAACTCCATGGAGCTCGCATTCATGTTCAATTCCTGCAAAATTCTCCACCCTCCCCACTTCAAACATGATAGATATTCTTCTGCACAATGCAGGATGAGTCTCTGCAGGATTGGTGGGAGGCAGGCAGTGCGAGACAAAGTGGACTGAATTGCAAACACTGATTCAAACCGACCAGATAAATCTTTGGCTTCTGGTCTCTCGTAGCCACTATATTTGTCCTGTAAACTCCAGCAACCTTTATTTGGAGAGATAGAACAGCATTTCCCTAAGGGCAGGAAAACAGCAGTGCTGCTGTCCTTTTGCAGAGGGCAGCGTGACCAGCACACATGTTAACCTATAATGGCACATTCCTTCTAAAAGCACCCGACCCCACATAAATAGACTATGCAGCAAAGAGAAGCGCTGGCGAGCGTGACTCTCACTTGGTTGCAAACCAAGATCAGCTTTTACAATATTAGGTGAAACAACCACATTCCTTTTTCAGAAACAGTTAAGGTAAGTTGTACTTTTGTGCAGGCTCCAGTGAAGGCATGGGGAACCTCAGGCCTGGAGGCTAAATGTGTGTGGGGGGGCAGGCCTCTCTGCTTGGTTCTTGGGACTCTAACCAGGCCACACCCAATCCCCAGCCACACCCTTCTTGCATCTTTGTACTCTTGGTGGTGCATTTTGCTTGCTCAGATGGTAGGAGAGTGTCACAGGCTGGCAGAAACAGAAGATGCAGATAGGTAGTTTGCTGAGGGCTCAGGGAAGGGATTTCAGGGGAATGGGGAGGTTGCTACCTGGACCAGGGGTGGTGGGTGAGGACTGATTGGGGTCAGGAGCACCAGCTGATGAACCCCCAAGGGAAGAAGGCTCAGAGCCTGGGGACTGGTGGTGGGACAACAATGAGTGGCCAGAGGGAGAAGACTGGGAGAAGGAGGTATTGGAAGCTGAAAAGGCAACAGGGTGTAGTGAGCAGGGAGAGTCTGTGGCAGAGAAAAGTCCAGAATCAGAAGCTGAAGCAGGAGAGGAGGGAGGCCAAGAGGCAGAGATGAGTCAGGCTGGTGAAGAAGCAGAGGGGTCTCCTCTCCTGCTGTGACAAGCCTCCCTCCACCCTGGTCTCGCATGACCAGGTGAGGCATGAAGCAGGAGGAGCAAAGGCAGGCATGCCGGCGTAATCTCAGATTGCTTAAGAGAAACCCTGGAGAAAAGGAGACTTAGGCAGCTGTGGGAAGGTGGGGACCTTCAGACTCCACAGCTGCTTCATAGGGGCAAGTCCTACTGAGGAAGAATTGCTGTGCTCATTAGGCATGGCACTCCTGAGTAGATCCTGTTTCTTCTAAAAGTCAACTTCACTTACTCTGTGTGGTTTATGGTTGGCTCATTTCTGACAGCCTGATACTGAGGATCCTGGGGAGGGTCCAAGTTGGGAGGGAGTTCCATCCACCTGCTATCTTGCCCCACCAGTCACTGTGGCAAGAACCACAAGCCATGCCTCACTCTCCACAGCTGTCAGAGCCTTTCTATCGCACTGCCCACCCCAAAGCCCTCAGACAATGGGTCTAGCCTTGCTTCTCCAAAGGAGTTGCCCCACCTTCCCCGCCTGCCTCCTCCATCTCCTAGGTCCTGGAGACACCAATGAAGGTGTCAACAGATGGAGGAGGTTCCACCTTCTGGGCGGACTGCTAGATTGCTTGCTAAGGAGCCCACCCCATTAATTTATAATAGGATTGCAAAGGGCATGACTCAATGTCTCCACTTGAAGAGCTGGCCAGCCTACCATCCCTTTGCGCATCCATGCCTTCAATTAACTACAGTTTGTGCATTGCCTGCTGTAACTTTTATTAGCATTTTGCATATGTATCAACTGATGAATCAACACCTGAGTGTGAAGCCTTCTTCAACTAGGGCGGAATCTACACAGATATAAAAAAACACTGTGAAAATGCTTTTTTTTTAAAGTATTGATTTTGCCATAGCTCACCATTGCCATCTAGTGTCACATTTTATTTATTGCACTAATTATGGACTCACACAAGACCACATTCATGGAAGACAATCTTACTCGGCTACAAGTGATCGCCAAAGAAGAAGACATACCTCAAGCAAATTGATGATTTAGGGAGACAGGAAGAACACAGAGTTAAACCCCAGCTGCCTGGGACTTTGCTTATCCTCAGCAATTGCTGACATGTCACATGCATATACTGGAGGCTTCTGCCCCTGTTTGCTGCACTCGCCAACCTTGCCTACCCTTTTGCTCGTCTCCAACCAATTTCTCCCCTTTTACACCTCATTCAACACCTTACCTGTCCCGCCCCAGCTGTTCCTACTCCTTCCTTGATGCAGGTATATTTCAATGGGAGATGGTGCTCCACACACCGACTTGCTAAACCACTGTGGGAAGCACTTCCCCTCCACCATTAAACAGCTTGCCTGGGGCCTACCTGGCATTCCGCATACCGCAGTTGCTGCGGCTACCTATTGGTGGCCACCCCTACCACAGAGCATGATGACACCTTACGTTTGTTTGTATATAGGAAGAAATGCACATAGGCACACATCATGCCCGGGATATCTCGTGTGATTCAGGGCATACCTGAAGTCATGCAGGCTTAATTCCTACACTTATTTTGAGTGGGATTTTGAAGGGATTGACTATCAGTGGAGGCACCTCTATATCATATATGCACAGTACAGTATTGCCTGATGATACAGATGGGATTTCTGATAAGAGCAGTTATGCATCTGTCCTCAGTTACTTGCTATCTCCTTATCCAGAAGATTTGGGCTGTTGTTCTCCAAATTTGCTGATATGGTATGCAGTGAAATAAAGGCAGAGGGGGCTGGAGCACAAAAGATGGGTGTGTTTTCAAAAGCAATGTTTATTTGCAAAGGGTTGAGTCCAGATTTTTTTCAGTAGGTCTCCTCTCTTAGTATGACTAAACCTGGATCAAATCCAGAGGAATGATCGTATTGGACAGTTCCTTCTGTTATCTCAACACCACCCACCACACTTCATTTCTCCATCTGGCCTTTTCCTTGATTTCACAAGAAAATAAAAGAGAAAATAAAATAAAAGGCTTCTTCTTGTGTCGTTAGATATGATTGCAATTGAAAGAGGATTTTGTGTGATGTGGCCATCAGCATGAAAGTGGCTCTCATGGAATTTATTTTTATAAACCTGGGTAAGATCAAGCATAATGGCATAATTTTACTTTATTAAATCTAAATCAGGAGATGCATCCTGCCAGGTCTCTAAAGAGAAGAAGCATCCAGAGGTCTGTCTACTTAGCCCTGGAAAGCTGCCATATCAATAAAAGGGGATTACGTTAGAATTTGCTTTCTTAGAGGTTTAGATTAGAAGAAGAAAAAGGAAAAAAACAACACAATTCTTTGCACATAATCCTCACCAACCGTACAGAATGTAATGAAAAATGATGTCAGATTACTCCAGGTTATTTTGAATTCATCCTGTGGCATTCAGTACCAAAAAAAAAAATCAAAATCATATCCCTCCTCAAGAACCGCTGCCAGACATTTCCGAAAGCATTTCGAAAGGATGTGATTCTCTATTATTAGAGGACCTAAAATACCTGCAGGCCCTCCAGATGGTGTTGGACTCCGACTCGCTCCCATCAACCTTAGCCAACATGCTCAGCCATCAGGGATGGTGGAAGATTTAACCCAATAACATCCAGAGGGCCACTAGTACTCCAGCCTTGCAGGTTTAGAGGATGGATGTAATAACCTCTGGCTGCATGTTCCTGCAAGCTCCCCTCTTCAGCCCTGAAGCCACTGCAGGTGCTTTTTGGTGGGCAGGAGGCAGGAGTGGCATTAAAGGTTGGTGGCTTTGGACAGCAGCCCAAGGAGGCCTGGCGGTTGGGGATGGTCCATGGTTGACTCTTGGCCTGATGCAGTTGGTGAGGTGGAGCAGAAGCAGCCACCACAGCCTGTCTAGGGGATTGAGTCCCCTCGGGTTGTCTCTGCCTTTTCCGTCAGTGCTGGAGGCTCACCCCCAGGCTTTTTTTTAGCTGGAGCTCGGTGGAACTCAGTCGCAGCATCTCTCAGGTGGGCACCATTGCCATGATAAGAGAACATGTTCATGGTGACTTCCAGCACCACCTTCTTTCATAGCTGCCAAGTTTTCCCTTTTCTCACGAGGAAGCCTATTCAGCATAAGGGAATTTCCCTTTTAAAAAGGGATAACTTGGCAGCTATGCCTTTAAGAAAGAACAGCCCTGCTCATTCCCACCCTCACTGCTGACCACACAGAAGGAGGGAGAGGGTGAGCAAATTGCTCTAGAGAAAAAGCAAGTAAGAGGCGACGTGAAAGAAGTGGCATGGAGAAAGTGGAGAGAGGAAAGCTTTCCTCCCGCTCTCATAACACTAGAACTCATGGGCATGCAATGTTGGAAGATTCAGGACAGATAAGAGAAAATACTTCTGCAGGCAGCAGAATTAAACAGTGCAAACTTCTTCCACAAGAGGCAGTGATACCCCAACTCAGATGGCTTTATAAGGGGATGAAACAAATTAATGGGGAATAAGGCTATCGGTGGCTATGCCCTGCCTCCATGCCTGGAGGCAGCAGTGCTGCTGAATAACAATTGCTGGACACCACAGGAGGGGAGAGGGCTCTTGGGATCAGGTCTTACTTGCAGGTTTACTACAAGCACCTGAGTGGCCACTGGGAGAACAGAATGCTGGACTAGATGGGTTGTTTAATAATAATGATGATGATGTATTTATACCCACCCATCTGGCTGGGTTTTCCCGGCCACTCTGGGCGGCTCCCAACAGAATAGTAAAAACACTATGAAACATCATCGTTGGCCTGATCCAGCAGACTCTTCTTATGTTCTCCTCAGCTGCTATCCCCATTTGCAGTGTAAGTAATTATGAGCAGTTGTTAACAGCAAGGAGGGTCAATGGCCCCTTTCAGTTCTCTTCTTATGGGCAGAACACTGGCGAGAGGAAATGAAGTCTGTTTAGTCTTGCTAGTCTGCAGGGGGATTGCTAGTAGGCTGGCCACTTGTGTTTGGCTGAAAAACAGAAGAATCATTGCTTTGACACTGGTGATCTTTGCTTCTTCCAGTACACTGGCATTAGCTCACCTCTCTTCCCAGGTGATGTGTAAAAAAATTGGAGACACCGTTGATGGAATTCTTTGAGGAGTTGGAGATGGCGTTTATAAGTGGTCCACGTTTCACAAACATACAGTAAGGTTGGAAGTACAACCTTAGTACAATAGAAGCCATAGCTCAGTGGTAGAACATCTGCTTTGTATGCAAAAGGTCCCAGGTTCAATCTCTGGTATCTCCAAGTAGAACTGGGAACAGAAATGTCCCAGTCTGAAATGCTGAGGTGTCACTACTGGTCAGTGTAGGCAATAATGATCTAGATGAACCAAGTAATCAAAGAATGGGTTAGCAATCTGGGAGGGAATGATACAATCAATCAGGAATGAGGAATTCAATACTGTTGCAGTATTCCAGTAACAACATCCCTGAAATATAAACGCTTACACCATCAGCCTGACCACAAACATCCTCTGATGCCTAAACATTCAGAGAAATGGATTACAACCTCCATCTCGGCAAAGCTTTGTTCAATCACGGCAGATTTGCAGTAGCAGCAGTGAGTCAACTACAATTAGACATTCTTGATCTGCAAAGAGAAAATGATTTCATTGCTTTCTGTCTGCTGGAAGAGATTGTGAAATAAAATCCTCTGGCAGCATTCACTCTCCAAACTCCCTTCTTGTTATCTTTCCCCCATCAGAAAAGTGGGCCATATCTTAATTGACAAAATGGATAATATAGAGCACTTCAAACACACTAGCCCTATTCTCTAGGTGAGTAGAACAGGAATGAGGAACCTGTGGACCTCCAGGTGGTGTTGTACCCCAGGTCCCACCATCCCTGTACATGGCTTTGTAGTCCATGCCTGGCTTTGGGAGTTGGAGTCTCACAACATCTATAAGGCCAAAGGTTTCCTATCCATGGAGCAGAATGACTGCAAGGATGGGGAGGGGATCACACCTGCTGTTCCTAACTTCATACACCCACTGACCATACTCTCAAGCTCTTCACCTTCAATAAAAGGCGAGGAGATGATTTATTGCACATTTACAGCTATATGTGCATCAACCCTTCCAGTAGATTAGAGACATGGTGCATCCAGGGTTCTCAATCACATAGTAGGTCTACAGCAGTATCAATAAAATCATAGAATCATAAAATTAAAAGGTTGGAGGGGATCCCAAGGGCCATCTAGCCCAACTCCCTACAATGCAAGAATCACAGCTAAACCATCAATGACAGATGGCCATCCAACCTCTGCTTAAAAACCTCAAAGAGAGTCTACCACCTTCTAAGGAAGTCTGCTCCATGGTTGAACAGCTCTTATCATTAGAAAGATCTTCCTGGTGTTTAGTCAGAATCTCCTTTCTTATAAGCTATTGGTTTGGGTCCTACCCTCCAGAGCAGGAGAAAACAAGCTTGCTCCATCTTTCATGGGACAACCCTTTAGATATTTGAAGATGGCTATCATATCTCATCTCAGTCTCCTCTTTTCCAGGCTAAACATATCCAACTCCCTCAACTGTTCCTCATATAGCTTGGTTTCCAGACCCTGGATCACCTTGGTTCCCTTCCTCTATACATGTTCCAGCTTGACATTATCCTTCTTAAATTGTGGTGCCCAGAATTGGACACAAGTGCTCCAGGTGTGGCCTGACCATGGCAGAGTAGAATGGCACTATTACTTTCCTTGATCTGGACACTACAGTATACTTCTGTTGATGCAGCCTAGAGTCTCCATTTGACCATTGCTCCAGCTAGCTTACGTAGTACCACCTACAGGATCTGACTGCAGCTCTCCATGATTCCAGGCAGGGGTCTCTTCCTGCCCAGAGAACAGTTTTTGCTGGGTTGAACCTGGGACCTTTTCCATGCCAAACATGTGCTCAGCCACTGAGCTATGACCCTTGGTTCTGGGGTCACATGACAAAAAGGTATGTATTGGAACAATGCCAGGTTATGCTAGACTTTAGTAGCAGATGGGGTTTCATCTATATCACTGTGATGATCCAGGAAGCATTCCTAGTCTGCAACTCATAGCACACGCTCCATCCCAGAGAGCCAACAGCCACATGTCTGAGTCACTAAGAAAGAAAATAAAGTAACAGATTCAGTTGGCCAAGAGCTGTGGGTTTTGAAAGCAGTAAAAACTGCACATCAACACACCATTTCTGCGGTAGCCAATGCAAAGATTTGAGGTTAGGAGTGACGTTCGAAGCCTGACGGAATCCAGTGTGAAAGGTTGGCATGGGCAGCTTTGCTCTCAGCTCAGCAAGAATGAGAAGCTTAAAAAGTTCAAACTGAAACAATCCAGCTAACACAAATGCCTTACTTGTTAGAATCGTTGCATTTCTTGTTTTTATTTATAGGCAGTGATGTTGGTGAAGATCTTGAATATAACTGGGAGACTCCTGGGCATTGTATATGTCTTACACTAAGATAGGGTCTGTTGTGTTAACAAATTATTAGTTTCATCCTGCTTGAAAAAGACACAATCATCTACTTGCAGTGGCAGTGGAATTTGCTACCAAGGAGTGTGGTAGAGTCTCCTTCTTTGGAGGTCTTTAAGCAGAGGCTTGACAGGCATATGTCAAGAATGCTTTGATGGTGTTTCCTGCTCGGCAGGGGGTTGGACTGGATAGCCCTTGTGGTCTCTTCCAACTCTACGATTCTATGATTCTATGATTCTACTTTGCTTGTAACCATACTGTAACTCTTTCTTCATTTTCCTGTTATTTTCACTAGGGGTACTGATATGGGATGCGGGTGGCGCTGTGGGTTAAACCACAGAGCCTAGGGCTTGCCAATCAGAAGGTCGGCGGTTTGAATCCCAGCAACGGGGTGAGCTCCCGTTGCTCGGTCCCTGCTCCTGCCAACCTAGCAGTTCAAAAGCACGTCAAAGTGCAAGTAGATAAATAGGTACAGCTACAGCGGGAAGGTAAACGGCCTTTCTGTGTGCTGCTCTGGTTCAGCAGAATTGGCTTTGTCATGCTGGCCACATGACCTGGAAGCTGTACACCGGCTCCCTCGGCCAATAACGCGAGATGAGCGCCGCAACCCCAGAGTCGGCCACGACTGAACCTAATGGTCAGGGGTCCCTTTACCTTTACCTTTACTGATATATGAACATTTCGCCAACCCCAAATTTTCATATAACAGTACCAAATATGTTGTTTGAGCTCAGGCTTAGCTATGAAATTTGAGATTAAATTTAAGATTTAAGAGACTGCAAATTTGAGACTGCAAAACTTGTGTCTCATCAAAGGAGAGGCCAGATTTACAAGCCTGCAGTGTTTTTTTGGGGGGGGGGGGTTCGACCCCCTCGGGAGTCTCTTCCCATTCTACAATTCTATGATTCTAAGCCCCAACATTTCATCTAAGGCTCAAACTTTAATCAAAGTTCCAATCCCCACCCACCCAGTTCCCTAACCCTGAGCCTCTGAAGGTTATTGACCATAAAATATTTTTTTTAAAAATAACCAAGAAATCAGACAAAAAAAGACTTTATGACACCAGCTCCAAAAACACACTTTGAAAATAAACATGGTATGAGATAAAGGCAAAACGGCCTTTATAGGGGATGATTCGCCCCTCCTTTCCCTGCTCAAGATGCCCTGGAGCAGACAAAACCTACCAAGCTTCTGAAATGTTGTCATTGGAAGGAATCCCTTACCAGATCTCGTCAAGATGCTGCTGATTGACTCGACATTCCTAAGTGCATTCAAGTCACCATCTGTTGCCATGTTTCCTTCAGGTCTGCTGATGATGTGGTGGGGGGGGGGGGTTCAAGGACAAACTAAGAGGAGATTTTGGGCCACAAGTTGCTGTTACGGTAATATTTCTGTAGAAGATGCTGATTCCTATTTTTCTCCCCGCTCCAGCATAATCAGCCTTTTTCCTATTTGGAGGAGTGTCCATTAACAAAATGCACACATAGGCATAACCATTAATGGACTATTGGAATGATGATTTATACTTAGGCAGTAGCATTGATCAATGCGGAGATCAAGGAGATTTTTATCCGAGTTGGCTAATTCCAGTAAAAGCATCGTGGACAATTGGCGCTTTGTTTGGGCTCACTGAAATGAAATATACTGCATTGCGGTTCCTGTTCTCTAGGCCTTTTTGGGGGGGGGGAGGAATCAACAAAGGGAGAAAGGAGGAAGAGTTAATAGAGGTTAGTTAAATCTGAAATTGCATGTGGAAAACCGGCAAGTCTCGCCTTCTAAGATGTTAACATAAAAAAGAGGCAATGTGGTATAGTGGTTAGTTTTGATCTGGGATCTGAAAGGCCAGGGTTCAAATCCCCAACTCATCCATGAAGCGAACTGGACAATCTTGAGCTAGTCACTGCCTTTCAGCCTAACCTACCTCACAGGGTAGTTGTGGGGATTAAATGAGGAGGGAGAGAACCATGTTTGCCACCTTGAACTCCTTGGAGATAAAGGTGGGACATAAAGGCTATACATTAATTAATTCAATTAATTGAAATGAAAATGAAGTCCATTCATGATTTCAAGTTTGGATTAAGGATGTGTCTTGGGACTAACAAGGCTGGAGACTAGTAACATAAGGAATGTCATGCCTAAAAAAGGGACAGCCTCATTAATGCTGCTTGGCAAAGTTGAGGTGTGAACAAACCCAACATTTTAATTGAAAATTTCATAAAAATAGTAGGGCTACTTGTGGTCTGAGGCTTGAAGCGTGCTTTTAAAGATGCTTAAAGTGCCCAGTGATGGTGACCATTTAGAAATGCAGCTGGGGTGAATATAGGCTTTGAGTGCCTCTGATAATTCTGACTTTTGCTCCAGGTCAATGCCTATAAACATGTCAGAATGCCACCTTTCCCTTCTCCCTCACTTGGTCTCATGTAAAATATGCACCCACATAAAATTGCTTCACACAGTCCTACAACTGTGCAGAAGGAATGTATCCCGGTGTTAGAAATCATTATTTCTATCTCCAACGCACTGCTTACAGAGTGCGATGTCTGCACATCAGGAACAAAATATTCAAGCTTTGGGCCACGTATTTTAAAAACCTGAAATTCTGACTTCTGCTTCTGTTACTATTTCACATCCAGGCTCTGCTGCCTGTCTTCTGGGATGAATTTAATGAAAACTGTCTTCTTTTAAATTACCAAATTATGAGATGTGCTTCTTGTATACACTATGATGACAGTTCAGGTTAGTGGGGAGCAGATAAATTAAATTACAGACAGATGTGGTTGCAAAGGGCAATCATCGTGCCTAATTTAGATAACAGGCTAATGACTCTGAAAAAGAAATACAGTAAATATATCCCAATGGGCTTGGCATGTTTTAAAAAGGCCTTTCTGTCTCCATCAATGTAAATGCTCCAGCTTATTTTGAGACAGAGTTGCAGCAATACCCAGCGGCAAGAATTTGCCATGTCTGCCTCCAGAAAAAACAATTACCCGAATGCTGCTACCTTCTGTCTTCATAATTTAGACGTCATCCCAGGAGGGTTGGCTGCTCACAGCCTCTATGATGTTTCAGGGAGGTGTTTGTGGAACAGGACAACAGCAGTATCAGAGAAAGCATTCCCCCAATCCTACACACAGGTGCTTGAGAGCTGCCCATGATTTACCTGTACAGTGGTACCTCGGTTTATGAACACAATTGGTTCCGGAAGTCTGTTCATAAACTGAAGCGTTCATAAACTGAAGCGAACTTTTCCATTGAAAGTAATGAAAAGTGGATTAATCCGTTCCAGACAGTCCGCAGAGTACTTAAACTGAAGCGTTCATAAACTGAAGCGAACTTTCCCATTGAAAGTAATGGAAAGTGGATTAATCCGTTCCAGACGGGTCCGCGGAGTACTTAAACTGAAGCGTTCATAAACTGAAGCATGGGTGTAATTGGTTCCGGAAGTCTGTTCATAAACTGAAGCTCTAGTTACAGGTAGATAGCCGTGTTGGTCTGAGTCGAAGCAAAATAAAAAAATTCCTTCAGTAGCACCTTAAAGACCAACTAAGTTTATATTTTGGTATGAGCTTTCGTGTGTATCTGAAGAAGTGTGCATGCACACGAAAGCTCATACCAAAATATAAACTTAGTTGGTCTTTAAGGTGCTACTGAAGGAATTTTTTTGCATAAACTGAAGCGTTCATAAACTGAAGTGAACTTTCCCATTGAAAGTAATGGAAAATGAATTAATCCGTTCCAGATGGGTCCATGGTGTTCATAAACCGAAAATTCATAAACCGAGGTGTTCATAAACCGAGGTTCCACTGTAGTTAAGCACACTGTGAGGTGTATGGGGTGTTAGGGGAGAGGGACATGCTGTGCTCCTTCTGGGATGGTTTGCCCACCTTTGGTCCCTGCACTCAGTTCTTACCTTTGGCTCATAGAAGCTGTAAGCATGTGACAGCGGCCACACCCTAGGAATGGCTTCGACTGGCCCGCTAAATCAGGCAAGAGTAGCTGATGGGTCTCAAACCCTTGGTGAGTTAGGGGCTTCCCCTGCACATGAAGACAGGCTCTGGCAGATTGAGTAGACAAGTGGGTCCAATGGTCAAGAAGGCAGTTTCTGCACATGCTGTAGAGGAAAGTGAGGGGAAGATGGGGATCATCAACCTGGGGAGTAGCCCATCTAGGAGACGAAAAATTCTGACCCTAAACCTCTGCTGCCTTGCAGGATATATTTGAGAGAAGAAAAGGCTAAGGAGTAAACCAGGCATAGGCAACCTCAGCCCTCCAGATGTTTTGGGACTACAGCTTCCATGATCTCTAGCTAACAGGACCAGTGGTCAGGGATGATGGGAATTGTAGTCCCAAAACATCTGGAGGGCCGAGTTGGCCTATGCCTGGAGTAAACCTTACACAAATCCAAAGTGAGTCCCTAAGATGGTTGGATGGCGCCTTATATGCCTCCTTCCAGCAACTCATATAGCCATGCTGGTGCCGAATGTCTTGCTCTGTTTTCCTTTGGAGCACATCAGGAAGGCTGGGGGTGGCATGTTGGGTCATATGGGCAGCCCAGGACCTCCATACACACTGCCCAGGCTTGCACCCTGGAGAGGTCACTTTGGTGCTGCAAACGCAGCCATTTGACTAAACCCCGAAGATGCAAGTACATTGCAAAATTCAGAAAAGTCAGAGTTTCAAAGGATGGCCATGTTTCAGTTCTTGCATTCATTGTTTTGGAAGGTGTGAATTAGGGAGGTTTGCTTTTAAGTGCTTTTAAGTGCAAACTGAATCAGACTTATCCACCTTTTACACACCTTTTTGCTAAGCTAAAATCGTCTCTGGTTTCCCCTCTTTTTCATGGCATTAAGAGTGGGAAGGAAGAGCAGGAAAACATCTGATCGAGCAAAATGATGCAGTGATGTGTATACAGTTGGCAACAAAAGAGCAGGGAGCAGCTTTTGTTTGCAAAAACTGTTTATTTAGGAAAGACTTAGTGTCTCAGCATTTGCGAAGAGTATATTTTTTTAGGTTAGAACAAAAACGAGTTCAGTATGTGAAAAATAAACCAATGTCTTTGGGATTCATAGGCACCTTCAGTGTTATTTTTCTGGAAAAAGAGGTAGTTGAACTCACTATGAATGCCTCCCTTGTTAACTAATAATGGCAATGGTGCCCACCTGAGAGGTGCCGGAACTCAGTGCTGGCGAGTTTTGCTGAAAAAAATGCCCTGGGCACCTTTATAGAAATATAAAATCCTCCTTGGTTGTTTCCACTGTTGATTAACATAGACTCTGGTGCCTAGACTGCTCTCTTTATAGAAATATACCTTCATGCTGATTGATCAGTTCAGGGAATTCTCCAACATATCCCCACAGTTCCCCCAAAGCATTTTGAAGATGAGGAAATTGAGACACCTTGTCCTTCATTACCTAAGACAATTTGTGCACTGTTACTATTCTTCCCTTGCAATTCCCATCCTAAGGAAGTTGTTTATGTGCTTGTGTGACTTCTCATGAGAGCAAGCTAAGAGCTAAACTATAAGATGCATCTCACAATCCACTGCAATATACAGGAAGTTCTATGGACTTTATAGTGTCTGGGCTTGTTGAAAGAAAGTTGACCAGACAGCACAGAAGTCAAGACGGTTGTAAAGTTGTGAGTCTTCAGCCAAAATTTAGGGATTGACAGACATCTCCTAGCTAACTTACCACCACCATTCCACTGCCCCATTGACAGCCATCATTGCCCCCCCCAAAACCCTTCTTAGCAACTCCCCCCCCCAGAAAATGGTGTCTTATCAGCACTACTTCCACCTGTGGTAAATTCACATATATGTACAGAGCTCATGCTCAAGGATCCTTCTGAAATCTTCAAAAGCTCCCCCCTCCATTTCACCACCTGCAAATGGGTGGAATCTGAAGGGGTGGGGGAGAAATTTCAGCTCAGGTCTACATAAGAAAGGAAACAATGTACAAACAATTGGGAGTCAATTTTAAAATCTGGTTTTTCTTTGTTTTTCTTTTTTTTCCTGTTCTTTTTCTCTTTTCTCTTTCTTTTCAATTGTTTTTGTACCTTTTTTTGGATATGAGATTGTATATCTCTTTTTATGGATTGTTTGAGTTTCTCTGTAACCATGTTTAAGAATTTGAATAAAGCTTATTTTAAAACTTAAAAGAAGAAGAAGAAAAGAAAGTATGATCGGTTTGTGAGAGTGTGACTCAGGCTTTCCCAACTTTGTGCCTTCCAGAGGTTTTGAACTACCGGTATAACTTACACCAGGTTGGGAGTTCAAAATGGCCGAAAGCACCAGGTTGGGGGTGACTGCTATAACTTGACCAGACAGTCACTCAGGTTTATACTACTGCTATTCTTATTTATTTATATGGTACCTATGACCCATGACTTGAACAGAATATTGGTATTCAGAAACATTAGTGCTGTTCACCATAGAGCAGAGCATACAGTCATACCTCGGGTTAAGAACGCTTCAGGTTGAGTACTTTCAAATTAAGTACTCCGCGGACCCGTCTGGAACGGATTAATCCGCTTTCCATTACTTTCAATGGGAAAGTTCGCTTCGGATTAAGTACACTTCAGGTTAAGTACGGACTTCCAGAACCAATTAATTACTTAACCTGAGGTACCACTGTACATTGATTGTTGCCTTCATTTTATGGATCAATGGTCTCATTAGACCAGGCATAGGCAACCTTGGCTCTCTAGACGTTTTGGAACTACAACTCCCATGATCGCTAGCTAACAGGGCCCAGTGGTCAGGGATCACAGGAGTTGTAGTTCCAAAACATCTGGAGAGCCAAGGTTGCCTATGCCTGCATTAGACCAGGCATCCCCAAACTGCGGCCCTCAAGATGTTTTGGCCTACAACTCCCATGATCCCTAGCTAACAGAACCAGTGGTCAGGGATGATGGGAATTGTAGTCCAAAACATCTGGAGGGCCGAAGTTTGGGGATTCCTGCATTAGACAGTAAAATCCGTGTTAAATTGCTGTTTTAGGGGGTGTTTTTCTTCGTCTGGAACGGATTAATCCACTTTCCATTACTTTCAATGGGAAAGTTCGCTTCAGGTTAAGTTCGCTTCAGGTTAAGTACGGACTTCCGGAACCAATTAAGTACTTAACCTGAGGTACCACTGTACTCATCATGGCTAGAAGCCATGGACAGCCGCTCTCCCCAATGAATTTGTCAAATCCTCTTTCAAAGCCATCCAAGTTGGAAGCCATCGCTGCTTCCTGTGGGAATGAGTTTCATAGTTTGATGGTGTTCTCTGCAAAGAAATACTTCATCCTAGAGGGAGGGAAACTTTTCTCTATCCACTTTCTCCATGCCATGCATAATTTTTAAAATAAATTTCTGTATCATACCACTTTAAATAAACCTACACATTTAAAGCACTTCCTTCCCACATTTAAAGCACATAGCTTCCCCTAGAGAGTCCTGGGAACTACAATTTCTTTTCCTTTTCCCCCCTATAATTTTTATTAAATTTTCTGTTTTACATTTTAGAAAATTTATTTAAACAACCTGAAAATATCCGTGACTTCCCTTCTTCTCTTCCCATGGTTCATTTTGCATAACATAAATCCCTGCATATTTTACATAAACTAAACCATGCAGTATTCCATTGTTACATCCACCAAAACCTATTTACACTGTTGAATTTATCTTAATGCTGCTCACGTTTTCAAGTGTACACAATTTCTTCCCACATATTCAATAAACATTTTCCATTCTTCTTTAAATGCATGTTCTTCATGGTCTCTTATTCTATACCAGGCATCCCCAAACTTCGGCCCTCCAGATGTTTTGGACTACAATTCCCATCTTCCCCGACCACCGGTCCTGTTAGCTAGGGATCATGGGAGTTGTAGGCCAAAACATCTGGAGGGCTGCTGTTTGGGGATGCCTGTTCTATACAGTATGTTAGGTCCACAAGCTGCACATATTCCATCAGTTTAAGTTGCCATTCTTAGTTAGTTGGGACTTCGCTCGTTTTCCTTTTAGGGGCTAATAAAACAGGGGTCGCAGTAGTGGCATACACAAATATATTTTTTTGGCACCTGTGAATTTCCATCTGAATTATCCCCAAAGGGAACTAGAATTTCTTAAGGGTGCTGGAAATTGTATTTCTGTGAGGGGGGAACTACAATTCCCAGGATTCTTTGGGGGAAGTCATGTGCTTAAATGTGCATTAAATGTCTGGGGTAGGTCTACCCCCAGCCTGTGCCCATTTGGCCAATACAAAACACAATAATCTGTGTACCTTCTTAATACACAGCACATTCCTTCTGTTAGTTTTTAGGTGTAACAGCACAAGAGCCACTCACGAGACTCAGTTCTTTTAAGGATCTTGTCCACTTGATTTTTTTTTAAAGGAAATTTCTGAGCAATGACTGTACAGAGCCTCCACCTGGCTTGCAGCCCTCCCCTCCCCTCCCAGTTCCTTGGAAGCCAGAGCAGGATCTCGGCAGCAGCAGAAGCCCAGGTGGCCCACAGCCGATCTGTAAATGCTTGCTGACAGGAAGTGGGAAGGGAGCTACACTACACAATCTCGCAGCACGTAAGCTCTCTTCCCACATCCTGTCAGTGTCACTTGCAAACTGGGCACCAGCCGGCGGCTGACGAGATCTCAGTAGAACTGCTGCTGTTTTGCTGAGAGGTTGGCAGCAGCCCAGCTGGCCATCCTGGGCTTAGTTTGGGCTCTTTGCCCTGAGAACGTGGATCCACATTCACCTAACAGAGCCACTCTTCCTTAGAATTGCCACCATTGAAGCAGACAAAACCAAGGCTCAGTATAAGGCCCAGGGCCGTCTTCAGCATACCTGGTGCCCTGGTGCGACAGATCCCTCCGGCGCCCCCACCCCGTTTCGCAGCGCAGCGGGCGGGCGCAGCGCGCAGCACGGCTGCCGCCTGGAGGGGCAGCGTCCTGAGCCACCCAGCCTGGCCGTAGGGCTGGCCCTGGGCCAGGGGGCGCTGCCCGCCCCCTGTTGCGACACCCCTGCACGCAGCGGAGGCAGCCCCAGGCCCGCACGCCTCCAGAGAGCAGCCTGAAGCCGCTGAACAGCTGAGAGGCGCGCATGGGGCCGCATCCGCCGCGCCTCTCCACGGGCGCAGCGGTGCTCCTGGTGGCCTGGCGCCCCGTGCCACGGACCCGGGCCTAGAGACGGCCCTGATGAGGCCAATTCAGTACAAGGATGCAACTTTAGCTGCTGAGAAAATAGGAAGCCACCTCACATTGAGTCAGACCCACTGGTCCATCTAGACCAGTGATGGCGAACCTATGACACGCGTGTCAGACGTGACACGCAGAGCCCTCACTGCTGGCGCATGCCCCACCGGCCCATTCACGCTGTTGTTGTTGGTCCCCCCCATTTGTTCTCCTGCTCCTCCTACAGCTTGTCTGGGTCCTTTTTTGTTGTTGTTGTTGTTGTTGGTAGCCAGAGATTGTTTTTAACTCTTTCTGTGCTGGTTTTTTTCTGGCGCTTTGGCAGACTATGATTGGGTGTAACAGCATTCATTTTTTAACCCGTTCTCTGCTGGGGGTTTTTTGGCGCTTTGGCAGACTATTTCGGTGTCGCGTGTTAGTTCCAGCAAAGGTATTATTCATCATTTATTTCTGTTCTCCCCCCCCAAAAAAAAGCGCAGCAGCTTTGGGGCACCCCCCCCCCAAAAAAGCAAAGCAACTTTTGCACACACCCCCAAAAAAACCCTTCAAAACTTTGGTCAGCAGTTCCCCCAAAAAAGCTCAACAACACTGGGCACTTTGTGATAAATAAGGGTTTTTTGGTTTGGTTTGGTTAAATAATTAGGTTTTGGTTTATTAAATACAGTTATATATTACAATTATACATTTTTGTTATTTAAACTATAAATATCGCGAAATTGTGGGTTTTTTTCCTCGAAGTGACACACCACCCGAGTTATGCCCGGTTTTTTGGCGATTTTTGACACACCAAGCTCAAAAGGTTGCCCATCACTGATCAGACCAGTATTGTCTACCCTGACTGGCAATGGCTCTCCAGGGTTTCAGGCAGGGAGTCCCTCCCAGCCCTAAGTGGAAGTGCTGGAGACTGAACCTGGGACCTTCTAGGTACCTTTTATCACATGTGGTGGTCATGCAAGGTAATAAAGGCTTTCTGGGAAATGATATATAATGAACTGGAAAAAAATGTTTAAAATAACTTTTGTAAAAATAAAATAAAAAACAACAACAACCCAGAAGCTTTCTTATTAGGAATTGTAGGTACTGACATCCCAAAGGAACAGAAAATAATTTTCATGTATGCGACAACAGCAGCACAGATGCTTCTAGCCCAGGGATGGAAAGAAGAAAAAGTCCCTACAAGAAAGGAATGGCAAACCAAGCTGATGGACTACGCTGAAATGGCAAAACTGACTGGAAAGCTCAGGGACCAGGAAGACAAAAACTTCAAGAATGAACGGGGAAAATTTTTTAATTTACTTAGGAGATCACTGTAAGCCGATGAAAACATTAGCAGGATTTTAATCTTACTTGTAATGTAACAAATACTATGGACAATATGGATAGATATAAAACTTAAGACTATGAAATAATATGCACAGGGGCAGCTCGCCCATTGGCCCTAGTGGCGCGGGGTGCCAGGGCGCTGAGGGGCACCCCAGCAAGTGGGGGAGCTGCGCGGCGGCCTCCCTTTCCCTCCTCCTGGATGCCCGCCAGCCGCGCCGCTCAGGGGAGAGAGGTAAACGAGCGGAGCAGGGGCACTAGGACCCTGTTCCGCTCTGCAGCAACAGGGTCATCCCTCACTCCGGCGCTGTGTTTCATTGGTAGAGGCGATGCCACATGGCAGCACCTCTACCAATGAAACACAGCGCCCTAGCTTTCCTCTTTTTTAAAAAAGAGGGGGGGCGCCCGAGGGATCTGCACCAGGGCGCCCGATGACCTTAAGACGCTACTGAATATGCAGTTGAAAACATTGACAATAGGACCCGTGGAGGGAATGGGGGGAAGTCACGAGATTAAGAGAAATCTCTTTATATGGATATGTTATTTGGTTTTGTTATAAATTTACATCTGTAAAATCAAATAAAAATGATTTTTTAAGAAAGAAAGAACCTGGGACCGTCTACAACAAGAAAACCTTTAATAGGAAAATAAACCAAGAAAACCTTTAATAATAATAATAATAATAATAATAATAATAATAATAATAATAAATGCAAGGCCGATGTTCTACCACTGAGCTACGGTAAAGCTACAGTTTGTTGCAGTACAAACATCTGCCTGCCATGCTGCCAGAGGAGCAAACTATCATTCAGACTGCACAGTCATGAGTATTTTGCAAGAAGAAAATGAATCTGATGGCCTGATCCCATGAAGTCTTATGTGAACCTCCAAAGTACACAGAAACTAATGACTAGAGCAGGAGTTTGGAACGATTCAAAGAGCCCTGGTGCGGAACACTGGTACACCAAAGTCTGTTTTGTTTTGTTTTTTCTGCAATGGTAGAAAAGCGCACAAAATCTGTAGAGCTAAAGGCAAGATTAAAAATGACCTTTTTTGCAGTTTGGAATGATTTTATTAGGTACACATGTCAAGTAGAACACAGCTCAAGTCTGCCAACGCACTTTGTGCCGATTTGGAACTTATTACTTTGGACATTCCTGGAATATCGCAGCCCCACTATTCCTTTGCCTGTTGAAGATGATAAAAAATGGTTTGTTTCGCTGTTTGGTCACTCACAGTCTGGAGCAGGGTGGTTTAAATAAACATCTGAACAGCACCTGAAACAAAGGAATCTAAGGCTCAGGTTAGAGCAATTCCTAGGACATGTTACTTTTTAATATACTGAATTGAATCATTTTTATAAAAAAAATTAACCAGTGTTGTTCATGCAGCAGTTTGATGTCATGTCTGAGCCACACAACCAAATAGAAAGAAATCAGTGCTGAACATGCCTAATAATTCTGCACAGGAACCGGGCTGTAAACTACTGGTAGCTTTGATGGCTTAAGCATCTGAAGTATGCACGGCTTGTGAAATATGGACTAATGAAGCATTATAGACATCTTGGTGATGCCTGTTATGTAAAGAACTAAGACGGCTGCACTTGCTCTGCATTCTCCAGAATACTTTGACTTCCACAAAGCAGTACCCATTTGTACGGGAGCTGCTTTGAACATGGCCAAGGAAGAATTTGCGGGTTCGGTTAAATCACTTTCTCCTTTTCTAGAACCTGTAAGCACACATCACTTGAGGGCTTGTTTTCACATGCAAGAGGTAATCTCTTCTTTCCAGACACCCCTCGTGGCTTCTTTGTGTCTCCCACACATTACCTTTGGGGTACGTTGCAATGAAACCCACCATTCAAATCCTTGGAATCCCTGTGGAATTGAGATGAGGTGTAGCCAATCTGTGAATGAAACAATTGCTTTGGGCCTGTGAGCCATATCTGGATCCTGAAGATATTTTAGAGGCATGAAGTATTCACCTACTGAGTTGTGGCTAACGTAGGCAAGAGATAGTGCCAGCTTATCGTGAAACTTCCCAATGCCTATCTTCCAAACATAAAATCCAGGGTCAGGAAGAAAACAGGTCAAGATCAACCAAGTAAACCAACAAGGGTTTCTGTCCACTATCTGGTTTACAAAAGCAACAGCTGGCTCTATGAATAATGCTTAAATGTAGTACAAGAATTGTGGGTGTGAGTGTGAAACTTACCTCACAGGCTTGTTGTGAGGATAAAATGGGAAGGAAGAGAACCATGTATGCCACCTTGAGCTCCTTGGAAGAAAAGTTTGATATAAATGGAAACAACAACAACAACAACGACAACAGATGATGATGATGATGATGATGATGATGATGATGATGATGATATGAGCTCAGTTCTGGTTCTGAAAACAAATGAATGGTCCAAACATGCTCTCAGAAGCATCCTGTCAATTATTCACAAGTATTTTAGGACATGGGAAGTTGACTTGGTATAAATCAGACCATTAGTCAATCTAACTCTGTCTACACCAGCCTGATGTTCTTTGGCTACTGTTCCAAACATCCCTGATCATTGGCCATGCTGGCTAGGGCTGGTGGGAGTTCAACAACAGCTGTAAGGCACCAAAATGGGAAGGCTGATCCAGTGGCATAGCCTGCGAGGGGGGCTGAGGGGGCTGCCTCTGACACCTCTCACACCCAGGGGCGTAGCAACAGAGGTGTGGGGGTGTGATCCGCACTGGGTGCCATCCTGAAGGGGGGTGACATTTGGGGGCGCTCCACCACTCCCCCAAGCCCAGTGAGTGCCAATGCGGCGAGCAGCCAAAGCGGTGAAGCTGCTTCTGTGGCTCTCCTTTCCCTGTAGGCTTGGGAGTCATGGGGGGCATGCTGAAGGTCACCCCCCTTCAGCCTGAAGAGGGGTGACATTTGGCAGGGGGGGGGGCCGCACTGAGATCGGCCTGCGGGGAGGATCGCGCAGCCGCACCAAGATCGGACCGTGGGGAGGATCGCCTCACGCCTTGGGCGGATTGTCCCCACCCCCGTGGGTGGATCGCCCTGCCCCCAGGTGCATGGCATGTGTTCCACTCCGGTTGCCGGAGCACCTAGCTCCACCACTGCTCAGCTCTGCTCCCAAGTTGTATCTGACCCGGGAGGTGGGGAGAAGCAGGAGATTCATTGAAGCATTTCTCTCCCTCTCCTCAGCTGGGCAGTGCCACACAAGGATGCTGCCGAGGCAGCATTCTTGGGCGAATGCTGGCCTTCTGGGAAGGCACTCTGGCGTTCCTCAGACCAATCCTCCTCCCCTCAAGCCAATCCTCAGGGAATTGCAGCTCTGGAATGGGATTGGGAGAGGCAGAACAGGAGAGGGTGACCTTTCCCTGTCACAGGAAATCTATGACTGAGTCTCCCAACTTTTTGCTTTCAAAAGTGCCCGGGGGAAAGAGTGTAGAGTGTTCATCTTTCCCCAATCTCATTTTCCTGACCTAAACCGTCCCCTTCCCTAGAAATTCTCAGCTCCTGGAGCCTCTTGTGGCAGGGGGGGCTCTGGGGGGGAGGGGGGAGGCGGAGGGAAACTCAACTACAAAATGGATCACCTTTGGATGGTCACCTCTCATGGGTATCCCTAGTGGCAGGAGGGGGCCTGTGGGGAGGGGACACGAAGAAGGTGGAAATTGTTGGATAATCTGATTAAAGAATAAGATTTGAATTTAAGAGTAAGAAACCCGCTAGGATTAATATTAGGAAATTATGAAAACCAGGAAGAAGGGATTTGAGGAAGTCACTAAAATAATGTTTAATAATGTAAGAAATTGAAAAATGAGATATTTTAATTCCTTGTTTGTTTTTCCTTTTTTGTGTTTTCCTTTTCTTCTTCTTCTTCTTTTTTATATATAAATAGCTGGGGGGACACCAACCCATATCTCTCCTTGTCATCCTAGGGCTTCTTGGAGGCTCTGGGGGAAAGGAGGGGGGTGAGGACAAACCCATCTATAAAATGGACTTCATTCGACTCTCATCGTCCACGGGATTCTCTTGTGGCAGAAGGGGACTTGTGGAGGGAGGGAGAGAATGTGGATGAATATGTTCTGTATGCTTTTGTTTTTTTGTGTTATTATATAAAAACAATAAAAAATTTATATATATATATAAAAGAAATTCTCAGCTCCACCATGCATGTGTATACATGCATGTTACCTATAGCTGGGTTGTGATCCCCCCCCCCAGCAAAGCTAATAGTAACTGGGGGAAGGGGGCTGATTTTCACAGTGGAAATGGAATGAGGGGAAAGGGTTAAGTACCCCTCCCCCTTGAGCTGTTGCTCTGCTCAAAATCGAGAGTCATGCAGCTGCTTTAAAGCAAAGAGAGACAGAGCGGGTTGGGAAATCCAGTCCTCGATCATCTACGTTGTGCCTTTTTTAAGTTCCCAGTATCCCAGGCCGCTGCCGCTGGAGGACCTATTGCCCTGAAATGTCTTTGTTGTGCTACGACATTCTTGATAACGACGCTCTAAAAAAAGGACTTATCCAAAAAAAGGAAGGTCAAGAGCAGGGCAATGAAAAGGCTCTGTCCCAAGGGCTTGCCTTATGAGGAGAGAGACCAGAAGGGACTGTTTTAATTTAGCCTCTAAAGAGGATGATGAGTCAAGGGAGATAAAGAGCACTTGGAAACAGTGCACCTGACACACACACACACCACTAGAAAAAGGAGGAAATATCATGGAATTAAAAGATAATACATACAAACCAGGCACCAAAAGATGCTCTTTTGTTCCCAAAAGAGTGAAGGCAACTTGCGGAAAGCTAGAGGTTCATTATACCACTGGGAATCTTGTACAGTCTGTGTTCCTGATGGACAACTGGTGCCTTGACAGCTAAAATGGGAGTGGTGACTTCTGGTGCCCAGAATGGGCCAAGGGACCTAACTCTCATTGCCAAATCTTTAAAAGCATATTGTCAGTTTGGAAGAGGTGCAGAAAAGGGCAGCTAAAACGATACAACAAATCTGTGGTCGATTCGTTAAAATTTGGAAAGTCAATAAATATGATTTGGCTAAAATTAAAAAATAGATAAATAAAATCAACTGATCCAGGGGCTGGAGTAACTGTCCTATGAGGGAAGGCGACAGTGTGAAGGGCTATTTAGTTTTAGGGAAAGAAAGGTGATGGAGTAACATGATAGAGTTGCCTGGAATTATGCATGACGTGGGGAAAAAAGGAGGTGCTTTCTCCCGTTCTCATCATGCTACAACTCAGCAATCCAATGAAGCTGTAAGGTGGGAGATTAAGAACAGGTCAAAGGAATAACTTTGACATAGTGCATAGTTCTACGGAATTCACTGTGACAAGATGCTGCCAACCAACTTGGATGGCTTTAGACATTTCCATGAAGGAAACAGCCATCATCAGTGGCTATTAGTAGAGATGAGGAAGAAATTCAGTTCAGTTTTCCTTCAAAGCCGAACATGCCAAATTCCTACTCTTCAATACAATACATAAACCAACCTACATTCGTCCTTTGAAATTCACATTTTCTCTGAATTTTGCAATGCAATCCTCCAGCCAAGAGGGGTGTGCAAAAATGAATATGCTTGGGTAAAGTGTGCATTAAAATGCATATGTTGTCAAAAACTAACATACAAAAATGTGCTGTACAGTGGTACCTCTACTTATGAATTTAATGCGTTCCGAACGCACATTCGTAAGTCGAAAAAAATTGTAAGTCGAATCCCATAGGAATGCATTGGGAGAAAAAATTCGTAAGTCGAAGCAACCCTATCTAAAAATTCATAAGTAGAAAAAATCCTATCTAAACTGCATCCAATATGGCAGACGGAGCTCCGTTCATAAGTAGAAACATTCGTAAGTAGAGTTATTCGTAAGTAGAGGTACCACTGTATTAGGGGAAACCACTTTGCAAAAATGTGTAGATGAGTCACTGCACACAAATATACATTTATTAGGAGAAATTCATGCTGGTGAATTTGCAAGATGCTTTTTAAAATATGCAAGTTGCTGCAGAAATGAATTGAAGATTGGAAAAATTAGAAACTTGAAGAACTGAAATGAACATCCACCCCTATCTACTTACTACTCATGATGACGGTATACCACCTCTAGCATGTATAGCACTGTACATGCTAGCACTGTACATGCTAGCACTCTAGCACTGTATACCCATGATTTTCAGTTGCTGGGGTACATGAGCAGGAAAGGGCTGCTGCCCTCATGTTCCTGCTCATGAATATCTATCATAGGCATAGGCAACCTTGGCTCTCCAGATGTTTTGGAACTACAACTCCCATGATCCCTAGCTAACAGGGCCAGTGGTCAGGGATCATAGGAGTTGTAGTTCCAAAACGCCACTGTCTGAAACAAGGCACTGATAGGCCTTTGGCCTAATCCAGCGAGGCTCTTCTTATGCTCTCATCTGGCCTCCTACTTACTTAACAGCAAAGCTTGCTAGATATAGCCTCTAGACTTTTGCATTGCAGTTAAAGTCTGCAAAGGGCAGTCCTTTTCAAGCAAAGACCTGCCTTTCCAGTTGAAAAAGTCTAGACAAATGCCACTGTGTTGAATGGAATGGCTAAAAAGACTACAGAAGCAAAGAAGCGAGGAGGAAAGAATAACTGAACATATTAAAAGATTAGGGTAGGTTCATAGGATGGAAAGTTCTAAGAATCAACAGTGCTCCACACCCAAAAATATTCAAGAAGGGTCCCAAGTGACTCATCTAATGAAACGAGGAAAATTATATTGTCACCATAATCCTTACTTGGTTGATTACCGCCGAATTGCATATTCTTCTCAGCAGTTTTTGGAACGCTGCCATTTCTTGGGTTTCAAATGCATTTCAGCCACTGCAGATGTCAAGTGTGTTCAGAAAGCGCTTCTTTACTCTTGCTGTTTTCATAATGCCTCACCACCCCCACTTAGATGGATTACAACTCCCATCAGGAGTGCCAGCTTGGCCTTGCAACCGTGGGTGCCCGGGGCCATGGGTGCCCTACAGCAGTGGTCCTCAACCTTGGGCCTCCAAATGTTTTTGGCCTACAACTCCCATGATCCCTAGCTAGAAGGACCAGTGGTCAGGGATGATGGGAATTGTAGTCTCAAAACATCTGGAGGCCCAAGGTTGAGGACCACTGCCCTACAGCATGCATGGCCCTTGTGCCAAAAATTTTGGGTGCCCAGCCCCTTCATGGGGGATTTGTGGGGGCTCGGGCACCCAAGGTCCCAGGGAGTTGCTCCTATGACTCCCATCAAGCCCAGCCAGTGGACAGGAATGATGGGAGTTATAGTCCAGTAACATCTAGAGGGCCACATGTCCCCCACCCATGCTTTAATAGTTGTGTAGGCAAGCATGATGTCATCCTCCCTGCGTAGCCCTCTAGGGAAGGTCTTGCACTCAGAACTTCTGTTGACTCCATGTTGCTTCTTGGCTCTCTTCTCAGCCAACATGGTCCAAACAGATAATAGGTTGGGCAGCAAAATCCCTTTGGAGCCAGACTGAAAGTACTCAATCATTATGGAAGACCTAGAAAGCAGTTCGCCTTGCTAGCTGCTGCTACTGGTTGTCAGATAACTCTATAGCAGCAGTGGCTAACCACTGGTTCGGGGACCTGATTCAGCCCCCCTCCCCAGCAAAACTTTCTGCCCCCCCTCCTAAGTGCTCAGATTTTGGTGCTGACAAAAAGGAAAGATACAGTGCTGAGGTGGGCAAAGGCTAGTGCCTTGGCAAGGCTGCAAATTGTGCCCTTTCCGGTCATCAGACTGCATGAATCTGCTTAGGATTGGAGGTTGTGTGCCTGTGATATTTATCTGCATATATGTGTCATGGATGTAGATCTGGCCTTCAAGGATCGCGCCATGGTTGTGGCTGCCATGGTGGAAGCAGCAACTGAAATAATGGGCTAATGCTGCCAATTTCTTCAAAAGTCCAATACAATACAAGCAGCACGCAAGGGCACAAGATTCAATCAAGTTTCAATCAAGTATTATTAGTACAAAAAGAAAACAATAAGAGAACCATATACAAATGCTGACACAGAAAGCCAAAACCAAACGTCAAGCAGATAGCATATACAAATAAATACCGAAAGGCAAACCAGTCTTTATGGTCTTTGAGGCTATGTAGCGGTCAGCAAAGTGGCAGCAGGTCGAACGAAGTGTCAATGATAGACAGGCTGCCGGCGTTTTTCACCTGTTTCGCCCATATGACGGGCTTCTTCAGTAATTTCTCCTTCTGGTGGAAGCAGCAGCGACTGACACATTCTTTGCTGGACCCTCTCAATGTTCAGAGGCCGCTCAGCTCCACCACTGCTCCCCGTGATGTCACCTCATGGCCTCCTCAATAGAAAGATGGTGCCTCTGCATAAGAGCAGCCTCTGAAAACGGAGTGACAAGTCACAGACATTTGTTTCACCCAAAGCAGCCTGGGACTTGTAGTTTCTACAGGAGCTGCAGAGCCCCATGTTTCTGGGGTTGAGAGGTAAATGGGTATACTGTAAATCCCCCTGTGATCCTCAGATGAAGAGCAGGATATAAAATTAATAAATAAAGAATTAGTATAGAATCATAGAGTTGGAAGAGACCACAAGGGCCATCCAGTCCAACCCCCTGCCAAGCAGGAAACACCATCAAAGCATTCCTGACAGGTGGCTATCAAGCCTCTGCTTAAAGACCTCCAAAGAAGGGGACTCCACCACACTCCTTGGGAGCAAGTTCCACTGTCGAACAGCTCTTACTGTCAGGAAGTTCTTCCTAATGTTTAGGTGGAATCTTCTTTCTTGTAGCTTGAATCTATTGCTCCGTGTCCGCTTCTCTGGAGCAGCAGAAAACAACCTTTCACCCTCTTCCATATGACATCCTTTTATATATTTGAACATGGCTATCATATCACCCCTTAACCTTCTCTTCTCCAGGCTAAACATACCCAGCTCCCTAAGCCGTTCCTCATAAGGCATTGTTTCCAGGTCTTTGACTATTTTGGTTGCCCTCCTCTGGACACGTTCCAGCTTGTCAGTATCCTTCTTGAACTGTGGTGCCCAGAACTGGACACAGTACTCCAGGTGAGGTCTGACCAGAGCAGAATACAGTGGTACTATTACTTCCCTTGATCTAGATGCTATACTCCTATTGATTAAGCCCAGAATTGCATTGGTTTTTTTAGCTGCTACTACTAGTTGTAGTAGTTTAAATATGAGGGTGGGGGTGCTTTTGTGTCTTCACAATAGTACTTTTTCATACTCATTTGTTTTGCAGGCAACAAAACAAGGTACAGCAACACTGTGCTTCATTTACGAGAGAGAACGTGTTGCCTCATGATATCTGCGATCACCAAAGTTATATCCTCAAACTGGGACTGATAACATCAATCTGCACTGAATTCTGCCTTGTATGGCGTCGTGGGCACAAATGATGCATAACAGCTGTCTGCTGGAAAGGAATGTAATCACATAACAAAAGCTATATGGCTCTGGATCACTGAAATTCTTCTTGCAGCTGTCTACAATAACTATATATATAAGTTTATCCCCCCCAACCCCCGGTAATGGCTTCATCCACCTGTTTTGAGTTCAAGATTCTCCCTCTTCCCCACCCCCCAAAAAATTACAGGTTCACACACAGAGCTGACCTAGTCATCCTATACATTTTGAGGGTCACATGTGTTCCATGCAATGTGACTGCTGCAGTTGATCCCCCCCCCTTTTTTACACCATTGATTAGTTGGTGTGATCCAATTTTATTCAGGTTATTATTTAAGAGAAGATGCCCGTGAGAAGCTTGCAAGCAAGGCACGAGTGCAATAGTCATTCATAAGAAGCTCTTTGTTGGGCTTCTTGTTGAATGGTTGGATATGATGCAAGGCCAACTTAAAAACCCACACAATCTTGGTATAAACCCTCACTTTATATCATAACAACAACAAGAACAACAACAATTTATTATTTGTACCCCGCCCATCTGGCTGAGTCTCCCCGCACTCTTGGCGGCTCCCAATTGAATATTAAAACAATACAGTACAGCAGTAAATATTAAAAACTTCCCTAAACAGGGTGGCCTTCAGATGTCTTTTGAAAATAGGATAGCTGCTTATTTCCTTGACATCTGATGGAAGGGCGTTCCACAGGGTGGGTGCCACTACTGAGAAGGCCCTCTGTCTGGTTCCCTGTAACCTCACTTCTCGCAATGAGGGAACCGCCAGAAGGCCCTCGGCGCTGGATCTCAGTGTCCGGGCTGAATGATGGGGGTGGAGACGATCCTTCAGGTATACAGGACCGAGGCCATTTAGGGCTTTAAAGGTCAACACCAACACTTTGAATTGTGCTCGGAAACGTACTAGTTTCTAAAGATCCTTTAAGGCAGGAGAGGGAACCCCTATGGTCCTCCACATGCTGTTGGACTACAAGTCCCATCATCCCTGACCATTGACCAACTGGATAGCTCAGTCGGTTAGAGTGTGGTGTTGATAACAGCAAGGTTGCAGGTTTGAACTCCAAATGGGACAGCGGCATATTCTTGCCTTGCAAGGGTTGGACTTAGATAATCCTCAGGGTCCCTTCCAACTCTACAATTGTATGATTCTATGATTGGCCATGTTGATTGAGTTAGATGTTGATGAGAGTTAGAATCCAACAACATTGCTGCAGGGAGCAATTTCCCCCACCCCGATGTAAAGGCTGACTGAGAAGGCAAAAAGCTGACCAAATACAATGGCACGCTGTCAGAAAGTCAACATAATAGCACAGTCATGAAAGATGAAATCCCGGGGAAACAGAAAGATGGATCCATGATAAGATGATGAAAATGCCTGTTGGAGCAGAGCATTATATTAAAGTCATATTTCTGCAACATTAAAGTCATATTTTTAAGATGTAAAGAGCTATCCAAATGATGGAGGGAAAACAACGATGGGAACATATATTCTGGCATGTTACAACTGCAGGCGGGCCAAGAATCTGAGGAGTGACCAGCTAAAGTATTTCAAAACATACATTAGGAGCAAGAAGCCTGCCAGGGAATTGGTGGAGCTCAGAGACCACCAAAGTGCAAAGGGAGATTGGGGGTGGGGGAATCCGTAAGCGTCCATTGCAGTTCTTTTTAACTGCTTATTATTTGGCGATGTGGATGTGAAATTTCTAATAGTTATATTCGAAGTGTACTAATTTTGAATTTTCATTATATACATTTAGCTACCTTCCCTAATCCCTTCAAGGTTTTGGTTGACAACTCCCAAGAGCTTCTTCCAGCATGGCCAGCAGTCAGGAATGATGGGAGATTGTGGTCCAAAACTGTCATGGATCCCATGGGGCTGCCTTCGATGAGATGGTCTGATCCCAAGAAGGAGTGGGAGGAACTCAAAGAGTTTGAGCTAGATAACAGCGGAAGGACCCTAGCGGGATGGGGAAGGTGCTATGGACTTTTTCTAGAACACAGGTATTGATTGTGTTCTTTCCCTTTTCACGACACCGCTTGGGATTTGAGCTCTGTGTGCAGTGCAACCCACAGTAGAATTCATTACTAATTCCTTTTTGTTGCTTATAAAGTATGGTCTGTATCCAAGCATAACATGAACACTGGTAAATGGGTAACTAATTTATAGGTAGGAAAAATGAGATGTGTGCACATTCATTGCTGTTTATAAAACTTCTTTTGGTAATCATTTTTAACTATTTAGAAACATAATTATATTTATTTGAGATGTCTGTTTTATTGTTGGCTTAACATACATTATAATTTGAAGCATATTGGGTAGGAAAACTGTAGGTATCTGTGTGCAGTTATTGCTGTGTATAAAAAGTTGCTTGGGTAGTCATTACAAACTATCTAAAAGCATAATTCTATTTATTTAAGAGGCATGCTTTATGGCCAGTTTAATTTATAATATAAAGTGTTCCATTTTTTAGATAGAGACAATGCTCCTATGGTGCTGGGGATGAGCTAAAGAAGGAAATACCCTAGAATAGGCATCCCCAAACTTCGGCCCTCCAGATGTTTTGGACTACCACTGGTCCTCTTAGCTAGGGATCATGGGAGTTGTAGGCCAAAACATCTGGAGGGCCGCAGTTTGGGGATGCCTGTCCTAGAAAATGTAGGACACTGGATCGAAAGAGACCTATTTGGATCCCAGCATTCATAAGTTGGCATGCACACATGTCCTTTAAGTCCCCTATTCTTCATGGTTCCAAAGAGCAACTTTGCAAAAAACAAAACAAAACTTGACCTCTAGACCTTTCTGGTTTGGGTCCATGCAGTTAGACACACAATGATGGCAGCAGGCATGTAGGGAATTCGCAGAATCGTAGAAACTGAACAGTTGGCAAGGAACATGAGGACCATTGAATCCAATCCCCTGCAATGCGGGAATCTGTTTCCAATATGGGACATGAACACATGACCCTTAGTGATGTGCATGCAGGGAATCTCAGGTTCATTATCTGGAATTTCCAGACACAAAAGGATGAGGCAGCAGGTGATGAGAAAATGAGCCTGCTGAGCTACAGACAAGTCAGACTATGTGATGGAACCAAGGGCTAAGCTTGATAGGGTGGGATTTATATTTTCTTGCCACTGTGTTTCCTCTTGGGCTACCTTTCTCTGCTTGCCTGCATGCTTGCCTTCAGGCCAACACCCCTGATTAAAACAAACAAACTTAGATGGCGCCACATGCTAAAATCACCCATACTTTCCCACCGATGGCAATTCTCTATATAATTTTGGAGACTGACTCTGGAATTACTGTGCAGTTACTGCAGGAACATGCAACAAAGAAGACATATGTTTGTTCATGAGTCCATGGTAAGGTAAAAGGTAAAGGACCCCTGGATGGTTAAGTCCAGTCAAACGTGACTATGGGGTTGCGACGCTCATCTCACTTTCAGGCTGAGGGAGATGGCATTTGTCCACAGACAGCTTTCTGGGTCATGTGGCCAGCATGACTAAACTGCTTCTGGAGCAACGGAACACCATGATGGAAACCAGAGCGCATGGAAACACTGTTTACCTTCCTGCCACAGCGCTACCTATTTATCTACTTGCACTGGTGTGCTTTCAAACTGCTAGGTTGGCAGGAGCTGGGACAGTGCAATGGGAGCTCACCCCGTTGTGGGGATTTGAACCGCCCACCTTCTGATCAGCAAGCCCAAGAGGCTCAGTGGTTTAGACCACAGCACCACACACATCCCCAGTGATGAGGATCATAATGTATTTGTTTACAGAGATTATATCCTACAGCTTCAGTGTAGGTTTGTGCTTCCAGGGTGGCCAAGAGAGGAGCAAAAATCTTTTCCTCTGGTGCCAGAAGGTGGTAACAACGTCTCCAAGCAGACCTCCCTGGAGAGGACATTCCAAAGGCAAGGAGCCAACACAGAAAAGGCTCTCTTGAGAGACCACCCATTTCACTTAAAGCCAAAGAAAGGCCTTAGATGATGCAATTGACAACTCTGTAGGGAAATCGTTCATGAAGCAACATTCAAAATGTTTTCAAAAGATCAGCAGCTGCTTCTAATCTTTGGAAGGGCCTATCCATATGCATCTCTAATTTTAACATGAAGCAAGTCATCTGCAAAAAGTTAGCTGCATTGGAAGATACAAATCTGTTTTTTGATCAGACCTCAACCAATCAGTATGGCTTTCCCCCTTCCTAAGATCTGGAAGCAATGCAAGGAAACAAACAGGAATCACCACGAAAACTAAATCCAAGCCAGTAACTCTTTTTCAAACTCTTTAGTCCTATTTTTTGATTAGGCACTCGAATGCCGATAGAATTTCCCCTTCTTCTTACCACAGGCATTCCAGTGGCAATTCACATTCTCCGGCAGAAATGAAAGAGGATAAACTGTCCCTATAATCATTTAATGCACAGTAAGGATACGAAATGAAGGAATGTGATCCTCCCCACCACCTCCTGACTCACATGCATACATATTCATTCTCCTTTTATTTCAGCCAAAAGAACCAGGCTGAATTAATTTAAATAACTAGGTAAGTTGATATGGAAAATTGCAAGCAATATGATTTTCTATGAAAAGAAAATAATGTAATGGGGCCAGTTTGAAAGAACACCAAAGGCATTTTATTCACATTGCTTGTTCCCATTACTTTCAAAATACACTTATTTTTCTGCCTTGGGCCAGTTTCGAATGATCAGTCATTCCCTGCATATTCAAGGAAGCTTGAATCAAGCTTTTTTTGCATTCAGAAAGGAAAGTAAGACATCTGTATTGGGATCAGGAAAGGAATGAGAAAGACAGGCGTCTATTTTGCAAATGCCTTATCCTGGGCTTTTGCATATGAGACACTTTGGACTCCCCATGCCTAACTCAACCTACCAGCCACACATGGTGGTTTCCAATGGATAGGCAAGGTTTGATGGGTCCCCACCTGGCAAGCTATGTTTAGTTTGGAAGGTCCTGAGTTGTGCAGCTCTGCTTTAGACGCCATTCAGACACTTTTAATGGCTCTACTGATCCAAATAAGGATGGTGACTAACAAGAATAAAATGAACACAATAATATATAATAAAATACACGAAAACAGCAATAAAGTACAAAATAAGGAGAGTAAAAACAAAGCCTGCAAAAGATCAGCAAAATCAACCAATGAAGTAGCTTATTTGTTTCCAATGCATTTATCAGCCAAATGCTTGCGTAAATAAAAATGTAAAGGTAAAGGTAAAGGGACCCCTGACCATTAGGTCCAGTCGTGACCGACTCTGGGGTTGCGCGCTTATCTCGCATTATTGGCCGAGGGAGCCGGCGTATAGCTTCCAGGTCATGGGGCCAGCATGACAAAGCCGCTTTCTGGCAAACCAGAGCAGCACATGGAAACGCCGTTTACCTTCCCGCTGTAGCGGTTCCTATTTATCTACTTGCATTTTGACATGCTTTCGAACTGCTAGGTTGGCAGGAGCTGGGACCAAGCAACGGGAGCTCACCCCGTCACAAGGATTCGAACCGCCGACCTTCTGATCAGCAAGCCCTAGGCTCAGTGGTTTAACCACAGCGCCACCTGGGTCCCACTCAAATAAAAATGATCTACATGTAAAAAAATAGACTAAGCATAGTGCACGTGCTGTGTGAGAAATCAGAAAGATAACAATTGTGAGAGCCAGAGCAGTGTACTGATTAGAGAGATAGATTGGGGTTAAAATCCCTGCTCAGCCATTGAATGACCTCGGACTGGTCACAGTCTCTTAGTGTAACCTGTTTCACATTGTTGTAGGGACAGAACTTTGTACCTTATCTTGAGCTCTTTGGACAAAAGGTGGGATAAAAATGAAATAAGGTGAATGAATGAATGAAATAATGGACCTGAAGCAGCGGACACAGGGAGGGATTGTTCATAAGATTGAAAGCAAGGCATGATCCAGGCCAGGGACCAAAATAGCGAAGGAGGAAGACACAAAGGAGGCAGGAAATGAGCAGAAGAGAAGTCTAGCAGGCTTAATAGCTTCCTTCACCAACAATGATCCCTGAACTGAAGGAATGCAGGAGGACAGGAACTATAAAGCAGGAAATAAGTGGTTCGTGTAGAAGGGCTGAAGTTCCATGGTAGAGCATCTACATTGCATGGTAGAGCATCTACATTTCCCAACATCAGGGTATTTTCCAGGGAGTCTTCTCTTCTCATGAGGTGGCCAAAGTATTGGAGCCTCAGCTTCACGATCTGTCCTTCCAGTGAGCACTCAGGGCGGATTTCCTTAAGAATGGATAGGTCTGATCTTCTTGCAGTCCATGGGACTCTCAAGAGTCTCCTCCAGCACCATAATTCAAAAACATAAATTCTTCGGCGATCAGCCTTCTTTATGGTCCAGCTCTCACTTCCATACATCACTACTGGGAAAACCATAGCTTTAACTATACGGACCTTTGTCGGCAAGGTGATGTCTCTGCTTTTTAAGATGCTGTCTAGGTTTGTCATTGGTTTTCTCCCAAGAAGCAGGTATCTTTTAATTTCGTGACTGCTGTCAACATCTGCAGTGATCATGGAGCCCAAGAAAGTAAATGTTACTAGATACTTTATTTTAATTTTAAATAACTTTTTGCTTTTATTAGGAAAAAATATTTATCTTGTGGAGCTAATTTCCAGAGAGGTGGTTGCGTTAGTAAGAAGTAAGAATTGCAAAGTCTTGCGGCGCTTCTAAGATGGGTAACTAGAATCCATTTCACCCGATGCATGAAGTGTAACAAAAGTGTTTCACACACAAATGCAGGTATAATGAGCTGCGGGAGTAAACAGTAGGGTCAGGTGACAATGAAATAAAAAAAGGCACAATCAATTCAGTTAAAGGTTAAGTATATGCAAAATATACACAATATGAAAAATTCACAACAACTGTAACTGGGATATTAAAACCATCCTAGTGTTGCTAAAGATGCCTGCAGTGAGATATATATCTCTTCAAGTTAAAGAACTGACCTTCATAACTTGAAAGGGTATGTGGTTCAGTGGTGGAGCACATTCTTTTCATGCAAAACATCCCAGGCATTTCCAGATAGAACTGAGAGAGATCTCACCTGGAATCCTCTCACCTGGAATCCTGGAGAGCAGCGCCCATTCAGTGTAGGCAAGACTGAGCTAGATGGACCAATCGCCTCATTGCTTATAAGGTAAACATTCTTTGAAATTGTTCAAGAATGACAACTTTCAGGTTTGCAGCAAAGCATTCTGGGAAGTTTGGAAACATTCACCCACTGGTGTGTCCACTTAGTCTTCAATTGCCACATCAAGTCTTTGTCTTCTTTTTGTGGCCCTCTGATATTGAGGGTTCCTTTTGCTTGACCTGTGCTACCGCAAATAGGGTTTAATTCCTTCTAAATTCAAAACACAGTACCCAAGACACAGTGGGTGGTATTCAACTAAGCGTTACTCTGATTAGACTCACTGAAATTAACCAGCATGAGTATGTTAGATCTAGTAAATTCTAGTAAAGTCAACCCTGAGTAAGGCCAGCTACACTGTGGAATGCTACCCTTAATTTTAAGAACTGTAAGCTAGGATGTAATTTGTAGGCAAGCTCCCATTATGTGTTAACATATGCTCCCTTTAAAGGACAAAATGAAACGTCAGTTATTGGGGTCTTGGGGGAGGGGGGAGCACAAATAAAGCATTGATTTATAGAGGGAAATGATGTATTCATCCTATTGGGGGGAGGAATTAATGAGCACCCTTGTGTAAATGAAATGTGCCTGAACCGAGTCTGTGCCTTTTGCCTCAGTTGTCAATGTCATTAATCAGGAGCTATAATTTGTGCGTGTGGAATATGTAATGGAAATGAAAACACACATTCTGCTGTAACTAATCCTTCACTCGCAGTTAACTCCATTTTACAAGATGGTATTGTGCCCTTAAAAAGCAGTGTGCCCTTAACAGAAAGAACTGTATTTCATTACTATCAAATACTACTGCTTAATTTATAATCCTTTTTTTGCTGACATGTCTTAAATGCTCCATGTTCCAGCTTGATACTCTACCACACAACTTAGGAATGTGGGAAGTTTCGCAGAAAAGGAGCAGGTACCATTTCTTCTGGGACTCCCCTTGACTCATTATGGGAAGCTGGTTATTCACAGCCAAGGTTGTCTCTATATGGGGCATATGGGACGGTGAAGAGGAGGGACGGACTGAAACATACTGCCATTCAGAGACAGTGAAGACCAGGGGTCCCCAGACTTACCGGGCTTCGGGCCGGTGCCCGCCGCGCCGATTGCGCGGCGGGCCGGAGGGCAGGGGAGTGCACGCGCAGCGGGCCGGAGGGCGGGGGAGTGCGCGCCCGTGCACATGCGCGCACACACACGGTCGGAAAAAAATCGTCGAAAATCGCTTGTGCGCATGCGTATGGGCCTCCCCCAACCCGGAAGTGCATCGGAAATGACCTCTCCTGGGTCGGGAGAGGCCCATACGCATGCACACAAAGGATTTTCGGCGATTTTTTGCCGATTTTGAAGATCGCCGCCGTGCCGCGCGCGGTAAGAGCGGGCGGCGGCAGCGGGCGGCGGGGGTCATCGCGGGCCGGATTGGGAGGCCAATTGGGCCGCATCCGGCCCGGGGGCCGTAGTTTGGGGACCCCTGGTGAAGACATTCCGCTTCTCAGAAGCGGCAGGACCATTCAATGACCTGCTGCCAGGGCCGTCCTTCCCATTGGGCTGACTGGTGCGGTGCAGCATGCCAGGGCGCCCGCCCAGCAGGGGGTGCATCAAGGAGGCACACAGAGCTGCCCATGCCTCCGCCTCGCCCGCTTTGCTCCTTTCCCGGCAGTGGTGGCTGAAGCGAGGCGGCAGCAGCAGCGGCGGAGGTGCCTCCGTCGAGGGGTGGCAGGGAAGAGGAACAGGGCTCCCTTCCACCCACACTCCTTCAAGTCACAGCGAGCACAGACAGCGCGGCCCCACAATGCTCCGCGGCACCTTGTGGGGCAGCACTGTCTGTGCTCGCTGTGACTTGAAGGAGTGTGGGCGGAAGGTAGCCCTGTTCCTCTTCCCTGCCACCCCTCGACGGAGGCAGCTCCACCACCGCCATCACCTCGCTTCAGCCATGGCGGCGTCCCTGCTGTCGCGCCACGCCCTCCGGCTGCCCGCTGTGCCTGGCCCTGCCCGGCGGAGCGCAAGGGGTGCCGGAGGGATCATTGCGCCACGGTGCCCAATACACATATGACGGCCCTGCCTGCTGCACCCAAGGACCCCATAAGTCTCCAACAAATGGATAGAGGGGGCATTCAGACATACAGTGCATTTGTGTTCCTGGGTATAATGTCTCATTTCCTAACATACCTTTCACACTGCAGTACCTGTTGCATTATGGAACTGTGGCTTTCTGACTGATATGCCCACATATCATGCTGAATTTCATTCACATCAGAGGGCAAACAGATTTTTTTTATGGAATCAAATAACACAGCAGAAATGAATGCTGAACATGAACTATTTATTTATTGCATTTCCTTAGACAGCGGTGCCTCGACTTACGAATTTAATATGTTCCGTAGGCACCTTCGTAAGTCGAAAAACGCCATTGGAAATGCGATTTCCCATAGGAATGCTTTGAAAATGGAAAAAATTGTAAGTCAAAGCAACCCTATCTAAAAATTCATAAGTCGAAAAATCCCTATCTAAAACCGCCACGGTTTTTATTTCAGATGTCGAGACATTCAAAGCGTGCAGCCATTACCCCCATTCGTAAGTCGAAAAATTCGGAAGTCAAGTCGTTCGTAAGTCGAGGTACCACTGTATTGCAGATATTAATGCTACCTAGCCTGATGCGACTTGATTAAAAAAAAGCTGACTCCTTTTTGGAATAAAGCCATTCTCAAGAATAGGCTTAAGTCGCCTTCGGATGCATTGTTGCACCCTTACCTGTGCGTTGCAGGTAACAACTAGAGATCTTCTGTCTGGTTGCTTGTGTTGTTTATGTTGCAGTAAGGATGTTGACAGAAATTGCAAAAATGACAGCTGAAATGGAAAGTCAGCCTCATCTCTCAGCTTAGCTATTATTTTCTTTTTTGTTTGCGGTGAAAGCTTGCGGTTGGTGTTCTGCACAGACAGAAAATGGGAAGATGCTATAAAGTGTGTTTCCCCCTTGAGGCCAGCATACCCACCCAGTTTCACTGATGGAAACGAACTATTTTTAGAGAACACAAAGGGATGCTTCAGGCTTTCTGTCTTCCCTGGCCCAATAATCTGCTTCTGAAGTATGATCACCATGTACATTTGGGGCATGCGGTTTTCTTCTGTGTTTTTATAAGCAAAAATGGAAACAAAAGAGGCTTCTAAGTGCTGCTAATTTAAACTATTTGAAGTGATTACAGCTTCGAAACATCTAATATCCTTTTGATGACACATACTTCTAATTTAATTGACGACAAGCTATTTGACCGCAGGACCGGTTGGTGATAATAATGGCTGCACATTTCAAGAACATCAGATCCATTACCTTAGTGGGACTTTATAGCATTCTGTAGTGTTGGACACCAATTATTTTGCCCATTTTTAAGATGGGGTGGTGGTGAAAGCTCAGATAACATATTTTTTCTACTCATTCAGATATAATGTGGCATATTTGTTTTTAAATTCATGCTTGATTTTTTTTTTTGCTTCGAAAAGTGGTATTTATATTTGAAATACTGAATATTTAAACATGGTAAGGGGTGGGTATGGCAAAATTTCAAATAAATATATATGATCCTTCATTACATCTTCCTAATATGGTATTTATTCCAAGGAAGTTTCCATCAATCAGGTGTAAGGTTTGTACATCAGATGCCCTTGCATCAGGTGAACATTACTCTATCATTCAAGCATGACTGCAAATGAAGGAAAGGAAAATAAGCTCACTGGATGAATTATGGTCCCTGTGGAGTTTGCTGTTGAATTTATGGTAGGCATACTTCTGCCAATAGCTTGTAGTGACAGTATGGTGAGAATTCTCTTTTGTGATTTAAGACATGAGAGTTACTCTTTCATGTACATGCTAGGAACTACTTTAGAACCCAAGTCCAGTATCCCTTCTCTATTGCTTCAAAAAATATGACGTGAACAAGTGGGATTTCCAATCAGCAACATAATGTGCAGTTTGCAGTGCTGCTGTTCAGGATACCGGCTAGCTGGCCATGCCCTTTCCCAAAATGCTTCATCCCATCCCCAGTGCCCCCCACCCACAAGAAGTTAAAATTGGTTACTGAGCATCCACGTTGGACTGTTTTTGCCGCCAACCCCCCTTTATGATTTATTTTTTAAAAGAATGTTTTATATTTCTGCCAACTTTGGGGCTCCCCCATGCCTGCTGCTGCCTCCCCTGTGTGCATGCTCAAATACAGACGCAACACATAGCTAATGAATGTAATAAATGTATTATTATTGGTAGCATTTATTACATTCATTAGCTACGGGTTGCCGCTGCATTTGAGCAGATATCTCTGTATTGCAACACAGGGGTTTGTTTTTGTCACCCCTGTGTGCATGGCTGGTGCCATTCTGGCTACATAAGCAACAACATTCACCACCCGAGCATTGGAAATAGAGGAAAATATTGCAGTTACAGCTACCTGAAGGGCTTATTGGTTTTGCAAAACAAAAGTGGGGATTTAGGATGAAGAGGAGTTGTTACTTGCCTGCGTAGGATGCACTGTTACGAGAATTCATGAGCAATACTCAGTGAATATGGAAATCATTGTGGGATTGTAACCAATGGGTTGAAGATTACTAGCTGATGCTGTATTTAGGGAATGAATGTTTTACTGCATCATAATCAGAAAAATATGATTTTGTTAGAAGTGAAATGCTGCTGCTGCTGCTGCTGCTGCAACAACTTCTTAGCTGCTTGCTACCCAAAGGTCTCCAAGTAACATACATTAAAATTATAAACATCTTTAGTGTCTTTGTGTGCTGATTTTAGTAACTGGAGTGCTATGCAAATATTTCCTATGCAGAGTAGATCCATCAGACTCAACTGATTTAAGCTGCTAAGTCTGTTGATTCAATAGCTCTTCTCTGAATAAAACTATTGTTGGATATAACCCTTGAGTTTCGCAACAAGGGTGGAGAACCTTTTGTCCCATGAGTTAAGTGCAGCCCACATGATAGAAATTAATAAAATTATGCGAGGCATGGAGAAAGTGGTTGGAGAAATGTTTTTCTTCCTCTCTCATGACCCTAGAACTCGTGGACCTTTTTATGAAGCTGAACGTTGGAAGATTCAGGACAGACAAAAGGAAGTACTTGTTCACACAGTGAAGAAACTATAGAATGCATCCATGGGCGTAGCCAAGATTTTTGTTGGGGAGGGGGCAGCCAAAGTGAGCTTTTTAAAAAAGAGATTGCCCCCTAATGTTGTGGAGCATTTGGGGGGAAATCACAGGTAAAATTACCCCCAAGAAGAGGACATTACAGGGGGCAGGCTTGGGCGGGGCAGGCTTCTGCTGGGGAGGGGCAGAACCTCAGTTTATTGAGTACTTTCTTTTTATATTTTTATATTTGATTTTCCAAAATAGAAAAAAGAAAGGAAAGGAAAAAAATAAAAATAAACTTAACATCAAAAGATCATACAAATCCCATATGTTGAGATTACCGGTACTCGGACCTCCTGACTTCCCCCCATCCACGGATCTTCTTAATTCTATTTTCAACTGCATATCAATACTTCTCCAATTTTCATCTTCCTAGGTTATCTGTACTTTCTATTACATTACAAGTGAATTTAGAATCCTGCTAATGTTTTGACCTGTTTGCAATGCTTTTGTATATACATTACGGTATAAACATTTCCCATTCTTTTTTAAAGTTCTTGTCTTCTTTGTCCCTGAGTTTCCCAGTTAATTTTGCCATTTCGGCAGAGACCATCAACTTGATTTGCTTGATTTGCTTGGGATTGCAGCATCTGAGCAGCCCTTGTAGTTTCTTCTGAGCTTTTGGGATCTCAGTACCTATAATTCTTAGTTAAAAATGCTTCTGGTTTTTTAGGAAAGGTTATTTTAAACATTTTTTTCATTTCATTATATATCATTTCCCAGAATTTTAAAACTACATTACAATTCCACCACATAAGATAAAAGGTACCTTCTTTTTCTTTACATTTCCAGCATATATTGGTGCTTGTTCTATACATTTTTGCTAATTTTACTGGGGTTAAGTACCACCAATACATCATTTTCATATTGTTTTCTTTCGATGAAGAACATGCCGTAAATAATTTATTGAGTACTTTTAATGGTTTTCATGAACGCATCCTCACAGAGCTTGGGGAAGAAAGTGTGTCTGTATGTAAAGTAGAAGTCTGGAAAGATCTGTTCTTGGTGCAAAGATCCTTGCAACTTTTTCTATGGTGGATTACAACTGCCATCACATACCATGGGGAATAAATTGTCTGTGTGTTTCCGTTCCTAGCAGAGGCTAGGAAAGTTAACTTGGTTTGTGTTAGTATTCTCACTTCTGCCAGATTGATTTATATGCCAGAAAGGTAGACCTTTCTTAATTGGATACTGTAAAACAAATATAGACAAATATTTCAACATACGGGCTATATTTCATACAGTTTAGTCCTGGGTAGGGATAGAAGAATCTGCCCGTCTCAGATTCTTCCAGTTCCTTCTTTTTCCAATCTTGCCACATTTCCGCATCCGTTTATTTAATTTTTTTTAAAGTCCTCACAAAAACTCATCACCTATTTACCCATGCACATTACTTCCAAGATACACATTTTCCTAGGCAAGTTTATCTGATATACACAGCTTTCCAAGCAGTTTTGCCTAATGTGGAGCATTTTGCACCGTATTTTCACTAATGCATGCATTTTAATGCACATTTACAACCCCCCCCCCCCGGTACACATAGATTGTTATTCACCTGCTTTGCAAGATTCAGAGAAGAATACACATAGAAAGATGACTGTTTCAGGAAGCGTGAATTAAGTAAGTTGACATCAAAACTGCGAAGCAAGCTGGATTTCTCCCTGTCTGATTTCTCCCTGATTTCTCCCTGGATTTCTCCCTGTCTGAGGTGAGGGAACTCCCTATGCCTACTTTCTCTCCCCCCCCTGCCTGCCCATTTGGGAGGATGCCAGCCTCACACCAATCATCAGCAGTGGGGATCTTGATGGCCACTTCCCTTTCCCCTTTGAAACAGGTATAGTAAGTCATTCGTGCATCCCTGACCAGCCCAAACTCTCCAGAGATATCTGGGTTGCTTGGCAAAGGGGTGACTGTTCTTCTCATTCTCCCTGATCAGAAGCTAACCCTCAAGAGATGTGGCATGTTTTTCTGCCCCTCCATGGCTGCATAAAGCACCCATATCAACCACTGGGGGAGGCCTAGATGAACAGCTCCCATGGGATGGATGTGGTCTTTGTAGAAGGAAGAAGACAGGAGGACATGTGTCACTGTTTCTATACTGCCATCTCCACAGGGGCAAAGTCGTTTCTCGAGTAAGATCTTTTGGAATCGGCCCTCAAGTACGGCAGAAGGCAGAACATCCAGTCTAGCAAGTGTAAAAGCACGTCTATATTTTGGAATAGTAAGTTTGTGCAAATATGGAGCCATAGAATCAAAATGGAAGGTAGGAAAATGAGCATACCATGGACAAAATTCCTTTATAATAGTCAGATTATTTTGGTGCTCTGTATCTTTTAAACATTGTCCGATTAGACTTTTTTCTTTGATGGGGCCCATCGTGAGTAGATGTTGTGGGGATAGGAGTGACTTTTTGATGAACAAATTTGGTCCAAGCACTTTTGTGGGAATCTTGTGTTACTAAAGGCAATAAACTGGGTGGGTTTGAATTTAGGTGGAGCCAGAAATCAAGAGTTCTTTGCCAGGTCCGTACTGCTACAGAAGGGAGATTTGCCTCCAGTCGTAATGATGCATTTGGAATGCATGGCGGGACAGAAAAAATCTGCTTTGATTGGACAGATTCCAGAGTGCTGCGATGGTTACCAGTCCAAATTTGGGGCGCATTAAGTAGCTGCGCTAGGGGTTTGGCTTGAAAAACTTCTAGGGCTGATGGAATGTGTTTGCCACCCTTCATGTGGAAGAAACGGGTCAGCATTTTGGCACTTTGTTGGTGCTTTTTCTTTGGCACAGTTTTGATGTGGGTCCCATGACCCCGCTGACTGGAAGATAAGGCCCAGATACAGTACTTGAAGGCTTTAACCTGTTCGATTGGCTGGTTATCCATGCGCCAGCCACGGGGCCTATATTTTCTTGAGAAGACCATAACTTTGGTTTTCTGATAGTTTATGGCCAACTGTTCTCTCCAGCAATATGCTGAGAATTCTCCCATCAGTCTTTTTAGGCCTATTTTTGTTTGGGATAGGAGAACCGCATTGTCCGCATTTAATAGCATTGAGATTGGTTTTGCGGTCCATGGCTGCTATCAACTACTGGGGGAGGCCAAGATGAAAAGCTCCCATGGGATGGATGTAGTCCATTGATATAGTTTGCCCAATCCTGCTGTAAAAGATGGGTCTGGGGTGTTTTGTTTTTTTAATTAATCCCTTCACAGCTGGACATGGGGTTTTTGAGAATTGATTGCAGTTCTCAAAACGTACAATTAGGAAACCTTTAGCTTGGGCCCCATACATGAACTCCTTTAGGGATTATGACTATAAATTATCTTTAAATGCCTGCTTTCCCCTGAGAAAGCCTGGAAGCACTTGAAGAATTTACAATGAATGATTGTCATCCTCAGATACGATGTTGAATTTGCAATAAATGAGAGATGAAAAATGAGTTTGCTTCCCCTCGGGTTTTTTGCAGCGTCCAAAGAGATTTGCAAAACCTGGGTGGGACTCCTAAAACTGAGCGCTCATGGAAAGCAGTTTGCTATACTGGGGTGGTCCCGTGTTTTCCAGGTTTCCAATAGCAATTTGGCTGCCTGGAGCAGAGGAAAGTTGACACGAAGAAGTCATCAAGGAAAATCTAAGTTATCATTTTGCATTGGCACAATTCCAGAGTCCCAAGCTATCATATATATATATATATATATATATATATATATATATATATATATATATTCATTCCAATATCATGCTGCCAGTAACTGATATGATACCTGGATGATGTACTTCCTTTGGGTGGACATAGTTAATTCAGGACCTGATACTGATCATCTGCCCCAGTGGCTTGCTAATAATGCTTATGGTAGGAAATATCCATTCATTTTCTGCCCCCATCTGGGGGTGGAGAGAGAGAAGATTCCCAAACCACAACATTGCCTGCACAGATGACAGCACTCTATCAACACTTGACTTTGGAAGCAATGGGCTCTGGGAAAGGTTGCACTACCCATAGGAAGCAGAGAATACAGAGGAAAGAAGCCAGACCTTTTGAGCCTTCTTGACAGGAAGAAAAAAAAAGCGGAGTAGAAAACTGACTAGTGCACTTAATTCCTGTTTGTTTATTGAAAGCGTTTTTACTCAGCTTCAGCTAAAAAGGGTTCTCAAGCAGCTTACAAGCCAGTAATAAGACAATCCCTGCCTTCAGACTCACAAGGTAGAAGAGATGACATGAAAGGAAAAGGGATAGGGAGGGAGAAGGGAAGAAAGTGAACTCAGCCATTAGTTCTTTGTTCCATTAACTAGTTACTGTATTGTTAATGACCAGCAGGAATGGGGAGAGTTCAGTGAAAGGAGAACCCAATAGTTGCTGCCTTCTGAGCTGAACTGATGAAGAGGACCTGCTGTCCCATATTTCCTTCTGTTATATATGACCTTTGCTAGATGACAGTTAAGGGAGGAGCCTCATATACTCAGGTTTCTACTGTCGGCACCCGTCTTCTCAAGCGGGTGAAGTCATACCTTTTGAGAATCACAGCGCCCGCTGTGGCTGCAGAAACAAGTAACTCGTAACTACTGCTGCCTCCCACGTTGTTTTTGCTGCATTAGCAGCACCAAAGTGACCTCTCCAGGGTGCAAGTCTGGGCAGCATAGCTGCCAAGTTCTCCCTTTTTTTAAGGGAAATTCCCTTATGCTGAATAGGCTTCCTCGCGAGAAAAGGGAAAACTTGGCAGCTATGCTGGGCAGTGTGTATGGAGGTCCTGGGGTGCCCAGATGACAAGACCCCACTCTCGTCCTCACTGATGTGGTCCAAAGGAAAGCATTTCCCTCAACAGCACATGCAGAAACCGCCTTCTTGGCGATTGGATCCTTATTGATCTTGTGCATTCAATCTACTGGAGCCTGTCGTTGCATGCACGTGAAGACCCTAACTCACCGAGGGTTTGAGACCCATTGGCTACCCTCACCTGGTTTAGCCGGCCAGTTGAAGCTGTTTCCCAGGATGTGGCCGCTGTTTCATGCTGACAGCTTCGAGGAGCCACAGGTGAGTGCTGAGTGCAGGGTGGCGACCCAAAGTGGACCAACTTCCCCAGAAGGATCATGATATGTCTAGTGCTCTTGAAAATAATAAAGACCTGCAATTTATTATTTTAATAGCTATGTGTTTTTTTTGTAACTGGTCCTGAGGCTATTTAGTAAATGGCCAGCTGTAAATGCAAATAATACATAATATTTTAAATTTCCCTTAGGCTTCATTTAAGTTATGAGGTAGTGCAGACATTAGGCTTTGCGTATGCAACAAACATCTAATGCACTTAACCCTCCTCCCCAGTCCAGTAATCTGGGGAACTGTAGGTTGCTAAGGGTGGTGGGAATTATAAAGGTAAAGGTAAAGGGACCCCTGACCATTAGGTCCAGTCTTGACCAACTCTGGGGTTGCGGCACTCATCTCGCATTATTGGCCGAGGGAGCCGGCGTACAGCTTCCAGGTCATGTGGCCAGCATGACAAAGCTGCTTCTGGCAAAACAGAGCAGCACATGGAAACGCCGTTTACCTTCCCGCTGTAGCGGTTCCTATTTATCTACTTGCATTTTGACGTGCTTTCGAACTGCTAGGTTGGCAGGAGCTGGGACTGAGCAACGGGAGCTCACCCCATCACAGGGATTCAAACCGCCAACCTTCTGATCGGCAAGCTCTAGGCTCTGTGGTTTAACCCACAGCGCCACCTGTGACCCACCGTGGGAATTATAGGTATGTGTAAACTACAATTCCCAGGATTCTGGGGCAGGGGGCTGAAATTATGCACTTTAAATATGTGGTGTGTCTGCAGCCTTATTTATGGTATTCTGCACTCAACATATCCCAGTGGCGTTGTGAAACTATGCCAGTTCTTCATGATCAGAGTTCACATTCAGGAAAACTGCTGATTTTTTAAATAACTCGCCTACCTGAAAAATGTGAATTTCATAAGTGTGCCCCCCCCAGTCACTGCTACCCCCGCATCTTAACTGAAGAAATGTCATGGAGAATGTGGAGGGGGGGGGGAGAGAGATTGACTTAAAGGGAGATTGACAAAGGATGACCTGCATTATTAATCACCCATTTAATTCCCCTTGGACAGTTATTATACTTTACACAGACGGACTAGACAATCTTCCTGTGATATGGCAGCCAAATCCTGCCAGTCATATCTTGGTCTTGTCAAGAGAAAAGCTAACTGTCATCAGAACAGCTGCATCATCATTCTGTTCTGTTTAACATCATCTTCGTACATGTTTGACTTCGGTTCCATTTAATTTTATCTCCTTGCATTGTTTGCTAGCACTCTGTAGGCTATGAAGAGAATACACACACACTGAGATTCCTTCAGGTCTTATTCACATGTGCACCAACATGACCCAGTCTTTCTAGTGCTGCCTCGGTTTGAATTTCAGGTAGGGGTTGATTTTCTGAATGTTCCCCCCATAAAGACAAAGCAAAACCCTAAACTGCCCTTGCAGGTAGAAATCTAATGAGGACTTGACGCTTCCTCCACGAGAGAAACTATGTTATTGATTTATATAGCGTTCATAATTCAACACAGGAGAAGCAAGAGAGAAAGGGGATGGAAGGGGAGACAGGGGTGAACTGGGAAGGGAAAATGTGATTGTTTCAGTTACACATGCTTAGCTACAGTACAATAGTTCGGGGCAATTAGGGAACTGAGCCAAAGGCTTCACAGAAAATGTAGATTTTGAGCAGGGATTTGAAAGAAGCAAGCCGGTGACATCATGCAGGTGCTCTGGAAGCGAGTTCTAAACCCCAGCTGCAATACACTTTTACATAAAAGAAACTGTCTTAACTTCCTCCTTCCTATTAACCATGCCACCCATTGAATGTCCGTCTTGCCTCTTCTCCCCCACAAAACCCTTACCAGTCAAGAAGTTTATATAAAAAACAGGTTAAAAACAAACACCAGACTTCTCCAAGCATTGTGGGAGAATGAGCATGTTACTTGTTGCCAGGGTGCATTTTAAACATATATTCTTCCCTCTGTGTTGAAGGAGTCATACATATAGCCAGACCTGTATTTGTTTATTTTTCCAAAAGAGGACAAGTATCATCATGGCCATTCAGCTCCACAGCAAAGCAAGCCTCCTGCAGCCAGGCTATCCCCAACCTCTTCCAATCTGGTTTAAGGCCCAGGTTTGGCACTGAAACAGCCCTGGTTGATGATCTGCATCAGAAAAGTGATCTTGTTGAATTCTCAGCAGCTTTTGATAGCGTTCAAAATTTGGTATTGGAGGCAGGGTGATACAGTGGTTTCCTACCTCCCAAGTGCCCTGGGAAAAAAATGGACACCGTTTTCTCATGCAAGATCATAGCGGCCATTTTGGGTCCCGCTCTCTCTCTCTCTTTTCAGGGGATGAGAGCAAGACGCTGGTCACATGACTGATTCAGAAGACGCACATCCCAGTTTGGGGCTTGAAGAAGTTGGATGTTACCGTATTTTTCGCTCCATAGGACGCACCTGACCATAGGACGCACCTAGTTTTTAGAGTAGGAAAACAAGAAAAAAATATTTTGAATTGTCCTCATAGTTGTCAGCTCACAGTTGTGCATCTTACAAAGAGGGAAAGCTCCATTTTTGAGAATCAGCTCAAAGTTGTTGAGCTTACCTTGCAAAGGGAAAAAAATCCTGTTTTTATGGGGTTCAACTCATAGTTCTGCAGCTTCTCTAGGAAAGGAAAAGGGACCCATTTCTACAGTTTCCAGAGTGTCTGTTCCCAACTACATCTGTCTCAGCAGTTATGGCTATTCCTGGACCACTGGTGTAGCCTTGCCACACTAATCCATGCCCAGGCAACCTCATGTTTACATGATTGTAATGTGCTTTCTGTAGGGCTACTGCTGAAGATGGTCTGGAAATTGTAGCTAGTGTAGAACATGACAGTTGGAATTCTGACCAGTGCATCCATATGGAATCATATAAGGCAGATTCCAGAGGATCTACATGGCTACCTGTATGTTAGCGAGGCTGAATTCAAGGTGTGTAAAGCCCATAATAACTTGGTACCCAAATACTTGAAGGAGCTCCTCTTTCTGTGTCAGCTTAGGCCAGGGGTAGGCAACCTAAGGCCCATGGGCCACAAGTGAGGGGTGTTTAACTGGCCCACAAGCTGCCCCTGAACCGAGCTGTCCGCTTGGCGAGTCCCCGTGCGTGGCGCTAAACCGGCGTGGCCCGGTGCGGGGACTCGCTTCTGCGGTGCTGGAAATCACGTCTGCCGGAAATCATGTCTGTGCATGCTCAGATGCTGGAAATCGCAGCCACATGTGCTCCCGTGTGATCCGGCCCACGGAGGGATCTCCACTGGAGTGAACTGGCCCAGGCGAGGTAAACCTTGCTGATCCCTGGCTTAGGCTGATCCCTGGCTTGGTAGGGGTGTCCCTTCTCATTGTCCTGCCACAGGTGTAGCCTGCTATGCAGCAATGTAAGACAGGGCTTTCTCAGTGGCACCTCAACTATGGAATCCCCCCCCCCCCGGAGGCACAGATAATCTGGGGCTTCCAGCCTCAAAGATGTGTCTTTTTGGTCAGCTGTTTCAAGAAAATGGAAATTCAAGGTTTAGGTCAATTTGCAGCTGTGTTGGTGCAATGACCGCTATCTTAAAATGTTTAACATTTGTTGAATGGTTATATATTGAAATTTTATTATTTTAATGAACCGCCTTGAGATCTTAACTGATGAAGGGTGGTTTAAAAATGGAACCCCAAAAAATCCATTATGTGCAGACCAACTGCATTTTTGTCATTGCAAGAAACCTCGGGGAATAACATCCAAAAGCATTTCGGACAAGTTTTGACCGATTGTGCAGAAAACTCCTTGGTTAACAGCGATTAACATTCCCATCGTTCATAAATGTGTCTACTTCTTGGAACACAGTTATATTTCTGGCCATCAGCAAATCCCAGCTGTATAATTATAATACATTACAAATTCTGGAAACCATTTTCAAGAAACCATTTTCAAGAATCCACGAAATGTCACGGAACATTTCCTAGAACGCACTGACATGAACGAAATTTGTGCACTACTGAGTTTGGTGAGCAAATTGGATTCCTAATAGCATGATAGAAGCAATAAGTAGAAATAAAATATTTTATTTGCAGTGTTGTGATTAATGTTTGTTTTAGTTAATTTAATGAATTACCTTCCCTAATTATGTCTCCTTACATTATATAGGAGATTATTATTAGCAAAGGCATTCAGGAATATTACTATGATTTTCAATAAGTAATGATACAATGCAGTAGAGTTAAAATGGGATGTAAATTATATTCTATTTGTTACAAATTATGAGAAAAAATGTGTACCACTAAGATAATCACAAATTCCTCCTGTTAACCCCTACTTTCCCTTCCTGTGTGTCTGTCCTTAGAGCAGAGATGCGCCAAATCGCGACCCATACGTGTGCAGACACGGCACTGTGGATTGCGAACACTGCGGGTTGTGAACGTGCCTCTTGCACGGATCATATTCGCAACCCGAGTGTCCACTGTACATTCTTTCTGCAGTACCCCTGTGCGGCTCAGGAGCCCAGTTATGTCACCCCTTGCCTGCAGAGCTGGCAGCCCCTCGCCCCTTTTCAAACACCCTCCCTTAGGGAGTGTTCCCTCAGCCTTCTCTCTTCTCCCCTCTCCTTGGAAGTCCTCTGGGCATCCGCAGCTGCTGCCCTTGGTCTCTGAGTGCCCCCTGCCCCAAGACAGGTGCCTCCTCACATTGCCCCACAGCGAAGCACCCTTTGGCCAGCCCCAGAGGTCCCATTTGCCTGAGGAGCTTGTAGCCGGGGCTGCTGCAACAAACAGCTGTGCAAGCCGTTGGGAGGCAGAGAAGCAAGAGGGCATCAGAGGAGGGAGGGAAGGAAAGGGGAAGAAAGGCCAGTGTTGCCCGTGACACCCCTGACCATCAGTCAAGGCATGCCATGGTGCCATGGCACGCTGGTTGAAAACGACTGTCTTAGAGTGTAAAGCGCCTTGTGGCAGGGCCCTTCATTAAGCACATGTATGCTTGAAAAACATGGACCACTTATAAATGCCATCTCCAACTCCTCGAAAGATTCCATCAATGGTGTCTGAAAATTTTTACACATCACTTGGGAAGTTGTTGTTGTTTAGTCGTTTAGTCGTGTCTGACTCTTCATGACCCCATGGACCAGAGCACGCCAGGCACTCCTGTCTTGCACTGCCTCCCGCAGTTTGGTCAGACTCATGTTGGTAGATTCGAGAACACTGTCCAACCATCTCGTCCTCTGTCAGCCCCTTCTCCTTGTGCCCTCCATCTTTCTCAACATCAGGGTCTTTTCCAGGGGGAGTCTTCTCTTCTCATGAGGTGGCCAAAGTATTGGAGCCTCAGCTTCAGGATCTTTCCTTCCAGTGAGCACTCAGGGCTGATTTCCTTAAGAATGGATAGGTTTGATCTTCTTGTAGTCCATGGGACTCTCAAGAGCAGGCATCCCTAAACTGCGGCCCGCCAGATGTTTTGGCCTACAACTCCCATGATCCCTAGCTAACAATACCAGTGTTCGGGGAAGATGGGAATTGTAGTCCAAAACACCTGGAGGGCCGAAGTTTGGGGATGCCTGCTCAAGAGTCTCCTCCAGCACCATAATTCAAAAGCATCAATTCTTCAGCGATCAGCCTCCTTTATGATTTGGGAAGACAGGCAAACTAATATCAGTGTGCTGGAAGAAGCAAAGATCACCAGTGCAGAAGCAATGATTCTTCAACATCAACTTCGTTGGACTGGTCATGTCGTGCAGATGCCTGATTATCGTCTTCCAAAGCAACTGTTCTATTCCAAACTTAAAAATGGAAAGCATAATGCGGGTAGTCAACAAAAGAGGTTTAAAGACTGTCTCAAAGCAAATCTTTAAAAATGTAGTATAAACACCAACAATTGGGTAACACTGGTGTAAGGGGAAGGGCTTACAGAGAACAGCCCCCCCCCATCAGAAGCAGCCCATCTCCAAGCAGTCAGGAAAGCGAAGGGGAGGATGAGGAAAGTCAGGAGACGGGAAAGGGAGTGCCCAGGCTCTGGCAACATCCAAGAGCCCCTGCTCCACAGGCAGGAAGAGAGGGAGAGGGAGAGAGAGGAGAGGAATAGGGCAGACAGCAGACCCTTCCCCCTGACACCAGAATTGAGGAGGAGGAGAAGAGGGAGGAGATTCACTGTCCCGAGGCTCTTACGGTATGTTGGTCCAAATCGCGGAAGGGGGCAGTGCCGGATTCTGATTCGGACTGACAAGACATGCAACCAGCAGCTCACTTCACTGTAAATAATGTGCACAAATAAAACCTTCTGAAAGACAAGCATGCGGAGGGTTCTTTCTTCAAGAGAAGTTGTAACAACCCTGACAACTGGCCTGTGAATGTTCCAATTGAGAACAGCCTCTACCAAAGGTGTCATGGACTTTGAAGAAGCTTGAACTCAGGATGCAAGGGAGAAACTTGGTAAGAAGAAGGCACACTTTGCAAACCCTCACTATGATCAACTCTGGCCTGGAAACCTATGTTCCCATTGTGGAAGGATGTGTGGATCCAGAATTGGCCTCCACAGTCACTTACGGACTCACTGTTAAGACCATATTTATGGAAGACAATCTTACTCAGATCGCCAACGAAAGAAAGAAAGAAAGAAAGACATAGATGACACCATATAAATAAATTTCAGGCGTTTTCCATTTTAGTCTGGCTAATTTCACAGAAATTGCTCAGAAGGGTGCCTGCACATTTGAGCTCCTTGGAGAAAAAGGTGGCTTATATATGCAACAAACAAACAAACAAACGTGAGCCTGAGGCCAATGGGCTTCTTTCCCACATACAGCTGCGCTATCCTACGCCTTGCCCCCAAACCAACTTATTCCTTAGCAAGAGAGTCAAAGACCGATTGTACACCCATCAGAAGACGAGGCAGCAGCAACTTCACAGTGCGCACATGCACCGAGGCTGCAACTTAATGGTCTGGCGTGCGCTTGCTTGCTTGCGACATATGCACTACTCGACTCAATTCAACCTGTAGTAAGACAGACCGCGGGCCCATTTGCCGGTTGGGGCCACGGAACCCGGTCTTGGCGCACGCGCGCGCAAAACCTCAGCCCGGCGCGCCGCTCTCCAGCCTCCGCTCGGTCTCGCGCTGCTGCCCGCTCTCCCGCCCCGGACCCTCCCCCTCCTCCTCGCGTCCTCCCTCCCCTCCCCCACCCCCGCGCGGCGTGCGCAGCGCCACCATCGCTGGAGGGGAAGCCCCGGCTGCCAAGTGGGGCGGAGTCGGAAGCGCGAAAGCAAAGAGGGCTGCTGCGGGGCGGGCCTGAGAGCGGCAGCAGCTGCTGCGAGGGCAGGAACGAGCGGGCGCGCAGGCGGGTAGGCGAGCGGGTACCGGCCGCGCGTCGCCCTTGCCCAGCTGCCTGGGGAGCAGGAGCGGCGGGTGGCCCGACAACCGCCGCGCTAAGCAGCGCCGCGCATTGGGAGAGAGCCCAGCCGGCAGGCGGGCAGGCAGGCAGGGCAAGCGAGGCGAGCTGCTCATGCCCCAGGCACCCAGGGAGTAGCTGCCGCTGCTGCTGCTGCCGCCGCCGCCACCAGCCGCCGCGACGGTGAATGAGCTGCTCCCTCACTCCGCCCGCCTCCTCTTCCCAAGCGACGACAGCGGCTCCGCGCGGGGCTCCTCTGCGCCCAAGATGGACGGTTTCGCCGGCAGTTTGGGTAAGTTGGGGCGCCTGGTTGCCCCTCGAAGGGTGAGCAGGGAGAGAGGTGCCACGGTGCCCCCTCGGGCGGGGGTGCCTCGGTCGAAGCAGGGAGGGAGGCGGGCATGGACTCCCCGCCCCCCTGCCCGGGATTTTTCGTGTGTGCATAAGGAGGAAAACGCACCGCACTTCTTCTCCTTGATCTTTTACTGTGATCTTTTACAGTACTGTGATTCCACCCCTCTCTCCTGGAGGGTTGACGTGCAGTTACCTTGATGCAGTTCGCATCTTTCTTCTCGCCGTCGCTTGCTCGTCCCCTAATACCTCCTCCTCCTCCTCCCGAACTGCCCAGCAAAAACCCTTCTTTTCTTGCCTCCTGCGACGGGCATCGGAGGGAAACGCATCCGTGTCAGTCTTTTGGTTTGCCTTGCGAAGGACGGGGCCGCTTTCCCTCCCTTGACTGAAGTGTGGGGAGAGATGCAGGAGGGGTGTGGGGAGGGGGTGTCGACGAAGAAGACAGAAATCTTGTTCTCCCATCCCCCTCGCGTACCCCCCACCCAGTCTTAAGGAAAGCGCTGGGAGACATGCATGGTCTAGATCTCGTTATCATTGGGTTGCAAATGGGCGTTTAAAGGGAAAAACGTGGGGTGCGACCTCACGCTGTTGCCGAGCCTGTATCTTTTGCTCGTTTGCAAAAAAAACCAAAAACAAACACCACCCGTCACAATATGGAGTAAAATACTGCCTGGAGAACGAAACTAAATCCTTGGTTGAGGTGTACAGTGTGCTTATCTCTCTCTGCTCTTCTTTTCTCAGAGGTTTAATTGGCTGATGCACCTGCTTTCCTGTGCATCCAGTACTTGCACTGCTTGGCGTGTGCATAGGGTTGGAGATTATGGCATGGGAGTTAATGTGGATGAACCTGTTATTTGCCCTTAGGCAGTGAAGCTAAATAGTGTTTTCACTTTTGTCTAGGGCCCCACACGTCTTTGCTGTTTTCCCAGCCCACCAATGGCCTTTCTGAAAAAGGTTTAGGATGCAAGTAGATGTGATGCTTAGTGTGACCCAATGTGGGCTGATTTTCTTTAAAGTGGGGGCTGTGCTTCCAATGGCCTTTAATGTGGGATGGGGTAAAACAGGGGTGTCCAAACTTTTTTCAAAGAGGGCCAGATTTGATGAAGTGAACATGCATGAGGGCCGACATTTTTTTTAGGATTGAAATTGTTGAGCTTTTTAAGGGATTTTACCCCAGGAAATAAACTGCCACAGGGGCCGGATTAAACTGCCCTGTGGGCCAGATTAAGCCCCAAAATGGACTTTGGACATGCCTGGGGTAAAAGGGCAGTGTGAGCTGTAACATCACACCCCTTTTCCAGCCCATGCTTTGCACTCCTTCCTTGGAATCTCTACAGTTCTTGCTGCTGCTTGGAGTTCACCTCTGATTATGGAGCCTTGATGGGAGAGAAATGCTTTTGGGTGGGAAAATGTAGGCTGGATGAGAAAGGCTTCAGCCTCCCTTTCCTGCCCATGTTGCTCCTTAAATCTTCCTTCCGCATTGTAAGGAACTGAGAGTGACCTGACCACATGACATAATTTGCCACTGTAAAAGCTGCTTTATCTCTGAAATAGATGCCTGAGGAAAGAACTTGTTTAACTGACTGTGTGCGGACAGTAGTTTGCTGGAGAATGAAGTGTATTGTACAAAAGTTGTTTCCTGTGATACGTATTTTCATCTTTCCATATTGCTGTGGGGCCAAATTGTTTTAGTCTCTTGCAGTTCTTCAGATGTTTTTTGTGAAAGATGGAATAAACTCCCAGCAGCTCGAACTGGCAACCAGAATTTAGATACAATCATTGTGGATGTTTCTTGAGTCGTGCCCATGAGTATCTCATTGGCTGTGTTTGAACATCATGCCATACTTTACATTTAACCAGTCAATATTTCTCCTCAAACCACAAGCAGAAAATAAACTGTAGCTGATGCTTTGGAGAGAAGCAAACCATGAGCCCGTGTTCATAAAGCACGAGAAACCAAGGCTTGCGGTTTTTTGCTCTCTACAGGGTGAAATAAAGCAGTGATGTTTGAGCAGCGTGTACTACCACACTTCTTATTTGTGTTATGTCATACTTAAACATTAACTATTTGGATAATGTGACATGTAAGCAAGGCCTTCCTATCTCTCTGCCTCCATTCCAAACAGATCTGGAGCAGCTACTAACACTTTAAAATTATCTGACTAGGAGGAACGAGTGCATACCCACATTTATGTACTGTACATTGCCTTTTACAACTGAGCAAGAGGTCAGAATTAATGCAGGGTTAAATCTCAGCAATGACCCCCTGCCATTAAAGAACACTTTATTTTTTCATTCTCTGAGGAACTCCACTCCTTAGACCATTTGTCTGGCAAATATCATGACTTGGGTCTCTGAGCAGGCCTAGGGGAAGTGGGTGGAAATAGAATAGAATCTAAGTCTGCAGACTGTAGCTTCCTCATGCTTCTCACTTCAGCCTCTAGTCCTTCGGGTTTTGTATTTGCAGAAGTGCAACCTTTCTTGGAACATTTCTGCTTTTTGAATTATAATCCAGGGATGAGGAGTCTGTGCCCCCCCCAATGTTGTTGAACTCCAGCTCACATCAGTGTCAGCCAACTTGACCAGTCACCAGGGAGCTTCTGCTTGACCTCCCCTTCTGTTTTTATACCTTCTAATAAGCTACTAATTATAAGCTACTAATAACTCTTGATCAGGGCAAAAATATTGCAGTGGCGTTCATAGGAAGATAGTTCCATAGTTCCAGAGAAGCCTGCATAACGTTGGAATGCCCATGCAGAATTTCGCCTTTTCTTTCCCTCCTCAATTTCCAACCATGTGATCAGTTTTAATCTTCACAGGGCTGCATTTCATAAATCAGCTTATCTTTTTATGTAAGAATTGGTCACAAATATAGCTTGTTCTTTTTTTACTTGGCAAGGTCCCAAGAATAGAGATACACATGTTGGCATTGGGCATACAGAAAGAGCACCGACCACCTCCTGATCTTAAGGGACATGACCTTAGATGTGACATGTAGTCCTGTTGAAACTGGAGACATGCATAGCTAGCCGTAGTTAATGGTATGGACTCAGTATTTTAGCAAGGCATAACTGAGTGTACTCTGAGTTTACAAGTTAACACTCCTTCATACACACACAAAAGTCCTTGTGTTCAAACAAAATTCAAACAAACAAACAAACAAAATATTGTATGCCGGGTGTCAGACTACTGCTCTTTTCAGTAAAATGCCATGTTTCTGCATGCAGTCTGAAGTGTTACTGTCCAGACATGGATATATGCCTTCATTATGAAGTAGGCCTGCTTGAGGTCAGCGTGTGCAACGCAGTCCCAAGCATTTACCTGTAGAAGTAGGTGCCACTGAGTGTAATGGGACATAATTAAATGCATGCCATGCTTTTTAGGACTGCTGCCTTAGGTTGCGTTTATGCATTTTGTAGGGTCAGTTGCCTGTTATTGTTATTATTATTATTTATTAATGGGGTAGGGGGAAGAGGGGTAGAGCATCACTAAGTCAAAGTCTTTTGAGAAGCCAGACTTTTAAATTCTGGACCAATTATGTGATTGCTTTACTGGTGTGTTGTGATTCTGTAGAATTGCTTCCTTCCCATTTCCTCCCCAAGCTTCTACTCTTGGCAGTAGTGAATTAAGTTCAGGAACTTGAGTGAATGTTCTGCCGAACCACCCCCAGTGTGTATACTAAGTCCCAGTCTAGGAAGACAAACCCAGGAAGGTTTATCTTCCTAAATTAGGAATACAGAATCAGCAGTTGAACAGATTCTCATGTGTCTTGCAGACTCTGCTTTCCTTCTCAAGCACCAAGAGTGTTCTGAAGTGGCTGGGGTGTCCTGAGAGCCAGAAAGGCTCCTCTCCCCTGTTGAAATCCCATGCCAGCTGTAAACTCACAGGGTGGGATTAGGCAAATCACACTTCCCCACCTGCAATATTAAGATGATAATCCTAGTTTACCATACATGGTGACCCCAATTATAGTGACTGCATTTATTACCTGTCCCTTTCAAATGGAGAACCTAGGTAGGCTAAAGATGAATAAAAGAGAGCCATTAAAACTCCTTTTTAGTTTAAAACTTGCCACCATATTGGAGAATTTTTGGCTAGTCTCCCTGTGTTCTATTCTTGGGCAAGGTGCTTTAACCACGTGATAAGTTATCAGTTCCATGTTTTGGATGATATACAAGTTAAATGGTTCCATTATTAACATTAACTATTTTTAACATTGTGGTTTAATTGTTGTAGGCTGCTCTGGGGTCTTAAGGCGAAGAATGGGTAATTAATACAGATGACTTGCAACTTGAGTGGGGGTTAGGTTCTGGGGATTGTGCGTAAAGCTGGAATTGCATATAGCCAGAACCACCCCAAAACTGCCCCTGCATGAAAACCCAGTGTGGAAAGAACTTTTAAGCTCTGTGCCTTACATGCGTTTAATTAGTGCAGTTGCGGGTGGCCAACAACCAAGTGGATAAAGCTGTTAAATGTTAAATGCATGCAAGTTGTGTGTTATGTACCGGTTACCTTGTGAGACATGATAGGAAGGTATTTCTGCTGATACTGAATCTTTATACTGAGACAGACGACTGATCCGTCTAGTTACGTAGATATTGTCTATGCAGTGGCTCTCCAGGGTATTAGGCAGAAGTCTTTTAGCCCTACCTGGAAACGTTGAGGATTGAATTTGGAACCTTATGTACACAAAACAGGTCATTTCCTGCTGAGCTGTGGCCCTTCCTACCGGTATTTAAATTTGTGCTGAATGAAATGGCATTCTTCTAGATTTGTTACTTTAAAGGGTGCTTCTGAGCTCTTCTTTGTCCTTGGGTGGACATGATACATGTTCAGATGTAGCTACCTTTGGAAGTGAGGGGTCTGGGAAGGAAGCAGCACCCAAAATGAGAGACAGCTTCTAAGTGGTGCTGCAAAGTATCTTCAATAAGGCAATAAAGTAGTCACATTTCATATACAGTGGTACCTTGGTTTTCGAACAGCTTACCGTAGTTCTGAACAACTTGGAAATCGAACGCTGCAAACCCAGAAGTCGGTGTTCCGGTTTGCGAACTTTGCTTCGGAAGTCTAACGTGCTCTTGAGCTTCCATTTTGACTGTTGCGCTGCTAATTTGCGCCCCCCCTGGCATCGTAATTAAAGCCTCCTTCCTTCTGTTTTGGCTGTTGCGCTGCTAATTTGCATTCCCCCCCATTGTAATTGAAGCCTTCTGTTTCTGATTGCAGTGTTCTGAGGTGCTATTTGGTGCTTTTGTTTTTGCTATAAAAAAATATTGCGGTTTTGTTTGTGTGATTTGTTTTTGTGTGTGTGTGACTGTGACTTGTTCTTCGTTTTATGAGACTGTGACTTCGTTTTTGTGACTTGTTTTTGTGACTGGAACCCTACTGATTGATTGTGTGACACTGGAAATGGATAAAAGCCCCCAATCCAAACAATGACCTATCTGTGCAGGTAAGTTTTTTTTTTATCATCTACATTACTGTCTTATTTTATAGTACAGTGGTGCCTCGCTAGACAAATTTAATTCGTTCCACGGGTCTTTTCTTATACGAAAAATTCGTCTAGCGAATCCCATAGGAATGCATTGATTTTTTTTATTTTTATTTTGCCCATAGGAACACATTAATTGAATTTCAATGCATTCCTATGGGAAACCGCGATTCGCTAGACGAATTTTTCATAAAACGAATTCGTCTAGCGAGGCAACCTCCACTAGAAAAAACATTTCGTTAAGCGGAAATTTTGTTAAGCAGGGCATTCATTAAGCGAGGCACCACTGTACAGTACATAGATTATTGCTTTCATTTTATGGATCAATGGTTTTGTTAGATAGTAAAATTCATGTTAAATAGCTGTTTTAGGGGTTGTTTTTAAAAGTCTGGAATGGATTAATCCGTTTTGCATTACCTTCTATGGGAAAACGCGCCTTGGTTTTGGAACGGACTTCTGGAACGGATTAAGTTTGGGAACCAAGGTACCACTGTAAAGGATTTGGAACTTGCTCTCCAGGGAAGATTGGATGGCTGCTATACCATTAACAGTCTTTGATTGTTTGTTTGTATTGTATAGACATTCCTTGTATAGAAAGCTTTGGTTAAGCTTGCTAGCTGCTTTGAAGTCTTTAAGAAGAAAGATGGGATGAAAACGTGCTAACAGATAAACCCATAAAATACAGTTAATAGGTAAAAAGTGAATATTCCTCCAAAAAGGAGTTTCTTTACAATCTTCCGGAAGGAAAACATGTGTACACATGTACTGTATTAAAAGCTATGATGAGGGGGAAATAAATTTCAAAATACTCCCTCTTTGTCCAAGGTACATATAACATCACAATGTATAAATTCAGTTCTACAGCCCTACACTAAAACCCATAACACTTTCATGTTGGGTTTTCTGGAAAATGTTACTTATTGAAATGATCTTGAGCGTGAGCCTAACCCTCTAGGTTTTAAAATGTTTATTCTGGCAGTTGGGGCATCTGCCTGAACCAAATCGGTGAACCATAATTAGCAGTATGCTGCTTAAATCTGGCTCCCTGCCTGTTATTCCATCCAGTCTCAAATAATTTTCCTGGGCATTTTGAACCCTGTGATCAAGAAAGTACGTAGAATGAAATTATAATGGCTCCATTCCTTTTTCTTTAAAAGAATGTATTTGCCTGTGGGTGACTCATGCAAAGATGATAGTTAATATTTATGAGCATCTTTATTCCAATGTTGAGGTTGATCAGCATATCAAAGAGCAATAGTATTTGGTCAACCCTTTAAATGCCGACCTCCTACCTTCCTAGTACTGTATGCCTAAGGAAAATTCATTTTAAACACACACACACACACATAGGCAGAATATGCTTATTCAAGGTTATAAAATCACCGCTGAGGAGTTACTTGTTCTTGTATGGAAATGATTTTTTAGACCTTATTGCTTGTGTGAGTATTTATTCCATTTCTAATTGTGCTGTTGGTGCTTGTTGCTGTAAAGAGAGCCAACATGTGCCCAAGCATCAGATCATGTCTTGTCCTTGCGATTAACACAGATCTCTTCTTTCAGTGTGCTCATTTCTGAGTTGTATTTGATTTTTAAAATCTTCTGGCCTAAGCCAAATTTTCTAAAATGAAAATTTTCTCATCGCAGAAGCTTTTTCTGAGGACAAACTGTTTTAAGAAACGGGCCCTTCCTTGCTTCATCACCTGTTGGTAGTCCGGGCAACATTAACAACTGCACTTCATGGTGCTGTGAATGCAGGAAGCAATGGCCTTGCTCTGATCTGACTTGTATGTCACCATGTAGACAAGCTACAATGGAATGAGAACAATGATTCTTACCCTCACTCTGCTGCCAGGCAATAATGGAGAGGTATATTGCTGTCACCACTACTGGTAAGAGCCACTTAAAGAATTGGCCAAAGTGGTGGAGAGAATCGTCTTCACAATCTATTAAAGGACAGCGTTGTTGGGGGTTTATTTTGACTAACCTACGAACTGTTCAGACTGTCCAAAGCTGTGTTCTAGGTTAAGATCTGGCACATGGGCATTGCAGATGTTTATACTGTATAACTAAAGCTCCCTATAAATAGCTAATGATTGGAATGTTTTGTTTTTCCACATCTGCATGCTATTATTATTGTTATTATTTGTTTGTATTTTCCTCCTGCCCTTCTTCCAAGGATCGGATGGCATCATACAGCTCCCTGCACCCCATTTTATTCTTTCAATAGCTCTTTGTGGTGGGTTAGGGGACTGGCTCAAGAACACGCAGTGAGCTTTTACTATTAATTAGTCACCGTACAGTCTGTTAGCCACTATCCTGTACCAGTCGTGTTTGAAACCTCCGTTGAATCTACCGAAACTTATTGCTAAAAATGTTGGGGGAAGTATTGTGCAATACACTTGGGAACGATCCTAGCCCTTTGATATCTGCAGCACTTACAACTAAATACAGTGGTACCTCTACTTACGAATTCAATGCGTTCCAAACGCACATTTGTAAGTAGAAATTTTTTGTAAGTCGAATCCCATAGGAATGCATTGGGAGAAAAAATTCGTAAGTAGAAAAAATCCTATCTAAAAATACGTAAGTAGAAAAAATCCTATCTAAACCGCATCCAAGATGGCGGATGGAGCTCCATTCGTAAGTAGAAACATTCGTAAGTAGAGTTATTCGTAAGTAGAGGTACCACTGTACTGTATTTCTATTGGTGCATCAAGGATGATTCCAGTTCCTTCTCTTCCTCCATCTCCTGATAGCAGTTACAGTCATACCTTGGTTCTCGAATGCCCAGGAACTCGTACGTTTTGGCTCCTGATTGAAAACCAGAAGTGAGTGTTCCACTTTATGAACGTTCTTTTGTAAGCCGAATGTCCGACAGGACTTCCACAGCTTCAGTTTGGCTGCAGGAGCTTTGGCCTGCAGCCAATCAGAAGCCACGCTTTGGAAGTCAAACGTTTCAGAAGTTGAAGGGACTTATGGAACGGATTCTGTTCGACTTTCGAGGTACGACTGTACTTTGACTGGAAGCTTACCACATACTAACAATGCTCTCTCTCTCTCCCTAATGGGCAGATGCCCGAATGCGGAAGAATCGTGCCCAGGGAAAAACCTGAGCTGTGATTGGATAGTTCCGTCTGTATGTAGAAACCTCCCTCACAGAAATTTTGAACCTAGCTAACGTAAGGGCTTCATAAGCCAGGCATGCATCTGCACATGGGACCTGTATGAGCATTCTTTTCTTGCAGCACTATAGGTCCTTCCTTCTATCTTTTTATGCATTCAGTTTCAATTTATTGTTGTGTAACTTACTTATGCCTATCTGGTACCTGCTAATAGTATGGTAATTGTATGGGCTTCCATGTTTTCTTAACACTTTGGGAATCTTGTGTAAGTGCATTTGCTTAAATACCTTGCTGGGAAAGCTGTAAATTCTTCAAGCTAATTAGCTAGCTGAGAATAAATTGTCACAGCTATTGTGAGCATGTGTTTTCCCAGTGAAGTAAGCCTTTTTGCAGAGCCAGTTGCCTCATTAATAATTCCTCCTGTCATTGTTATCTGGATGTCAAAAACATTATTGCAGATGGTGCCCCGACAGTGCAGGCAGAAATACCTTCCTAACACGCCTCTTGCAGTTTGAAATATTTGACACAGCTGTCCTCTGAATTTGGACTTTCTAGTGGAAACTTGTGAGATCAAACAAATCCATTTCTACAGATAATTGCTGAAAAATTGTGCTTGAGATTAGAAGTAAAGAATTGTATGTAAGCCGTGGGAAAGTGCTGAAGTCTTAGAGTGCTAGAGGGAGGGTATAAATGCATATGTTGCAAGCTAGCTTTCACAGCTGATGCCATTTATTTATTCTCTTTCATGGAATCTTAACCAACTCTGTAACTTATGCCCATTTTTGTAACCGCTTTGCGGAAATATTGTGGTGTAAGAATGAGAATGTCTTGGCACTATTGTGACCGAAAACTGCTTGTGACCCCTTTAGCAAAATGTGTTGTACTGCTGTGGGCCAGGGCTTAGTAAATTGGACTTTGAGCTTGAGAGAGCTGGGTTCAAATCTTAACCTTCTCTGTGAATGCATGGTGTGGCCTTAGGAAATTTGCATTGGTGTTGCATCAGAAAAGTATATACAGTGGTACCTCGACTTACGAATGTAATCCGTTCCGAAGGCACCTTCGTAGGTCGAAAAATCCATAAGTCGAAAAGCGCCATTGGAAACGCGATTTCCCATAGGAATGCATTGGAAATGGAAAAAATCATAAGTCGAAGCAACCCTATCTAAAAATTCGTAAGTCGAAAAATCCCTATCTAAAACCGCCACGGTTTCCTTTTGGATGTTGAGACATTCGTAAGCGCGCGGCCATTTGCTCCATTTGTAAGTCGAAAAATTTGGTTGTCGAGTCATAGTAAATAAAAAAAACAATACAGCCCAAGACAACTGCAAAGAGTTGGTGAAATGTGTGGTTTTTGAATGGGTGTTTGAAAGAATTTGGATGAGATGCATCTCAGTGGGGAGGTCATTTGACATGAAGGGAATGATCTCCTAGTCTTTTAAACTCATGATTAAAAGCTTGTTAATGGGGGTCTTCGCATCATGGGTTATGTGTGTGTTAACCGATAAAGAAAAGAATGAAGTCTTTATTTATTTATTTGTTTATTTATTTATTTAGAGTGCTCAATATTTCCTTAAGAGTTTCTGCCTGCTCAGTCCTGGGCTTGTGACCCATGCACTCTTTGTCCTTATTTAAAATACTACCTACAATATTATTTTAACAACTTGGAATTATGTGAGCCTTTCTAGTGCATCCAGCTAAATTGGCAGGCTTTCAACTATGTCCTGGGAACATGGGAGCTTGTTGGTTGAAGGAACGCTGTCAAGTACATTAAGCACAAAAATCTGGCTTACCTTGAAGGGGATAACTTTTTGGATGGATTTATCCATCCTTCTGAGTAAGGACATGCGGATGTGTATGAGAGAACAAATTTAAGTATTTGTCGAGCACCTAGAAAGGATGTCGTAGAAGAGTGCAGATTTCTCTATTTGCATTTAAATGTGCTTTCTGTCTGTAAATAAAGTTGTGGCCTTAATTTACCCATTAACCTAAAATCACGTGTCCGGTTGTGTTTAATTTACTCCATGCGGGTGACGGATCATCGACACGCAACCATTCTTGTAAGCCATTCCATGGGTGTGGAAGGCTGTAATCTCAAAGGGTAATGCTCTTGTGCCATATTTTAGGGGGAGATACACAGTGTCTTTCTGACTCCTTGGGCAAATTCTATGAAACCACTTGCCTTAAGGGAAAACAGTTCTTAAGTATTCATGCCTTAATTTGTCTGTACCCTTTTATTTTTCCAATGCAAAGATAAGGTAATGCATGTCATATAGAATATGTAACTTTTCTGCTCCCTTATAATATATATATCTAGAGACAAAATTCCAAAGAAAGAGAGTTGAGCCAAGTAATATTCTGACCCCCCCCCACTATGAACCTTTAACTACAAGGGTTCTTACAGATTTTGGAATGAAATGGGGTTTTCTTGTCACTGAGAACCTTAGTTTAAGGAGCCCTGAACTGCTAGCCATTTTTATTTATTTCTTTCTGTTTGGAGCTGAATACAGCCCTTTAAAAACAAATGAACTATGCACTGAATATGGATTTCAAGGCAGTAGAGAAACTGTGGGATGACATGAGACTGTCACAAGGTTGAAAGGGGTCAGAACATCCACTTTGCCTAAGGGCAGGGTCATTTTTCAGTAAAATGTTTTGCAAATTTGTTACTTGTGTTTATAGTCAGCCTTTCTTGCGCAGAACTGAAAGAAGCATATGTGGGGTTCCAAGGTCATCTCTAGATAAGCACTGGCCAGATCCTGACATTTTTTTTTTAGTATAAAGCAAGGTTGCTGTGTCACGCAACTGCCGAAACAGTTGCTGCAGTTAACATCTACATGTAGTTGTAGAAGAGACTTGTTACTAGTTTTCCTTAGGATATACATGCTACCTGTCACTTCCAGTATTTCTGCTTTTAGCTTGAAAACATCTGAGTCTCCAACAATCTTGGTAACATTTGCTCCATAAGCCTGGGGGTTCTATCTCATCAATGGCCATTATAATTTGTTTGAGTGCATTCTGGAGTTGAACACTTAATGAGCATCATGGTGGAATTGAACAGTATTGAAACATGCCCCTGAGATACATTTTTTTTTCAACTGGTGGTGATTCCTCCTCCTGGTTTGTGACATTTGGAATGAAGGAAACTTATTCGGGTAATGTTATATGCTCAGGGCTTTTTTTCAGCTGGAACTCGGTTCCAGCACCTCTCAAGTGGGCACCATTGCCATTATAAGAGGACAAGAGTTCATTGTGAGTTCCAGCACCTCTTTTTCTAGAAAAAAAGCGCTGGTTATGCTGAGATGACATATACAGTGGTACCTCTACTTACAAATAACTCTACCTACGAATTTTTCTACTTACAAATGGAGCTCCGTCCGCCATCTTGGATGCGGTTTAGATAGGATTTTTTCTACTTATGAATTTTTAGATAGGGTTGCTTCGACTTACGAATTTTTCTCCCAATGCATTCCTATGGGATTCGACTTACATTTTTTTTCGACTTACAAATGTGTGTTCGGAACGCATTAAATTCGTAAGTAGAGGTACCACTGTATAGGGGCATGAATCTGACCACTGGAGCCTGGGCTTCAGATGTTTGGGAGCTATGGGCCATTTTTAAAACAAAAAAAATCACCAGGGGGCCTGTAGGAAAATTTACAATTCAAAGCTATATAGTTTCTGTCAACATGTGGATAGCTTCAATTTTTCAAGAAGAGAAATATCCCCTTGCATTGCCAATGCCAGCTGTAAACATCTGCCTGAATGCAACATAATTTGTTTAGAGCTTTCCCCACTCTTACATTAAGTAACATGGGTAATAAAACCATTTACCTGTCTTGTTTAAACTTGATGATGTATCTTACGTAAATTGAATCTTTGTAGTTTTCCCACATTTAAATTAGTGCAGCTGCTTTAGGCTGTGTAGACACACCTAGCACCTTGTAAAATGTTTTTTCCCCCGTTGCTCGCGGTGAAAACGGAAATGAGTTTGAGAGCATATAATTTTTTAAATTGGAGGAAAGTGTAGAAGTGGTTTTTAATACTGCTGCATTTTCAGGAACTTATTTGGAATATGTAATTTACTTGGTCAAGAACAAGATGGCTGGGCTGATTTCAGTAAGCCTAGTGTTCTTCTGCTTTGACGATCACTCGTAGCTGAGTAAGTTTGCTTTCCATGAACACTGTTTTAACAGTAACTATGTAAGTGATTGCGGAGGCCAATTCTGGATCCACACGTTCTTCCACAGTAGGGACATAGGGCTGGAGTTGATCATGATGAGGATTTTCCAAATGTGCCTTCCTCTTAGCACGTTTTTCCCTTTCGTCCCTTGCATCCTGAGTTCAAGCGTCTTCAAAGTCCATGACACCTTTGATAAATGCTGTTCTCCAATTGGAGAACACTGGCATTAGTTCGCCTGTCTTCCCAAGTGATGTGTGAAATTTTTTTGAGACACCGTTGATTGAATCTTTCAAGGCATTGGAGATGGCGTTTATAAGTGGTCCATGTTTCACCAGCATACCGTAAGGTTGGTAGTACAATAGCTTTGTAAAGAAGCATTTTGTTTTCCCGGTGAATGTCCCCATCCTCAAACACTCTGCACTTCAAGCTGCACTCGCATAACTCAGGCGAGTAAGCCTAGTGAACAGCTAGTCACTAAGAAGGAAAAAAGAACAGGAACTCACATCTTGTATCATTTCCTTATGAGGGAAATGGCTCTTTCAAAGAATATAGGATGTCCACTAATTGGCCGCTCCTCTATCTATCAATCCTCCGTACTTGTGACACTAGTTTATGTAGAGCCACTCTGGGGTTGTTGTTGTTGTTGTCGTTGTTTTAAAAAAATACGGTGTGCTTCCTAATAGTGTTTTGTTCCAGGTGATACAAACCAGATATTTTCAAGCAAAGCAGTAACATTTTGCAAGACTACCTAATTATCTTTTCTTGCAGTATGTAATTGCTAGAAACTAGCATTTCGTATGAAACTCCCCAGACTTCCTTAGATTAGTCACTCCACCCCACTCCCGGAGTTGAAGCGATTCCTGTTAATAAGGACACCGTGACTTTGCTTATGCAGATATTCTGCGAATGTGCTCTGTATAAGAATGCCAACAGCGGTTAGCTTTTTTGTTTTTTTGTTAATGAAGTGAGTTTTCAGCAGTAGAATATATTTGGCATGCGCTTGTGCCAGAATGTGTGAAAATGAATTGGTGTTACTTTTCCCTTTTTTTTTTTTTTTTAAAAAAAAGATGATTGCCTAGTTGGAAATTTCTTACATTAGTTATGTCTTGGCAGACTAGGACCCTGTAAGACAACTCTGTTTGAGGTAAAGACGTTATGTAGCTTTATATGGATTAACCTGAAAATGGGAGTTGATAGAGGTTTTTCTACTATGCTCATTCCATATCAAATGCCAATTCTCTTTTCTTATTTGTCCCTTCCATTATTCTTCAACTAGGATTCTCTTCTCCACTCTCACTATGCCTTCTGCAGCACTGTATATGTTCAAATGTATTACTGCTTTATTCCATTTTTAAAGAAATAAACAAGTTTGTTTTTTAAAATTCTTGAAAAATTGCTACAAGAAGGAATTCAGCTTTGTGACTTAAACAAATATGGAAGAGCAGGTTTCTTCTTGGCTAGATCTGGAGAGAAAATTCTGCTTTAGCCTAAAATGTTCTGAGCGCACTTCTACAGTGGGTTTGCTCCTGAACATCTGTATGAAAACTTTTATTAGCTATTTAAACACATTCAAAATAAATTTTTAACGTGCCCCTAGCTGAAAGGGTTATGTCAACAATTAAAATATTCAAATATCTACATGGGGCTGCTGACAATTTAAAAATTCATCAAGCTAGCATAATAAAATAGTTAAAAGAGATTAAAAAACAACAACGCCACCCAGGTTGGAATTATTGTATTTGCTTTCATGTAGAATTTAAAATCCAGGCCATTTCTAGCTGCTGCCTCTGCAGTTCAGTATTTTGAAGTGAAATTGGTAACTACTGAAGTGTCTGTTTCTGCCATGTACGCTGACAAACTTCAGTGGTAATAGGCTTTGTCTCTGTTTCAGACTAGAGCAGTGTGCCCTAGTTACATGTTAAATGGCTTTTTTCATTTTTTAGGAGGTGAACTCTAGGCCATGGGAACACCAGAAGGAATGTCAAGTGGTGACACTGCTACATGAGAGGAGAAGCGAATAGCATCTATCACTCACATATACACACAAGCACATGCATGTACACTCTCTTATTGATGTTTTTTGAGGGGAGGGTTTCATGGCAACTCAACTGCAGGCAGTACTCTCCACTCCCACCCCCTGCACGCCGCTCTTTGGAACGAAGCATTGCATTGTTGAAACACACAAAGGGTAGACAACTGCAGTATCTGTGAAATAACACTTTCTTTTTAGTTGGGTGGTGTGATGAGCACAATAACTGGATCCATTAAATTTGTCATGCCTTTGCTTTCTACTGTGGATGCTTGGGATATGTGTGGCAAGGCGGGTAACTGCATTTTATTTCTAAAGCATTTAATGCTTTAATCTCCTTTAACAGATCTAATTGATTTAATACATTTAATATATTGCAAAGCCTCAGTGGCACTTACATTTCAATTTAACAAGCAGAATCTATCCCCTAGGAAGAAAAGTGGTTAAGAGCGGTGGACTCGTAATCTGGTGAACCAAGTTCACGTCCCTATTCCTCCACATGCAGCTGCTGGGTGACCTTGGGCTAGTCACACTTCTCTGAAGTGTCTCAGCCTCACTCACCTCACAGAGTGTTTGTTGTGGGGGAGGAAGGGAAAGGAGATTGTTAGCCGCTTTGAGATTCCTTAAAGGGAAGTGAAAGGCGGGATATCAAGTCCAAACTCTTCTTCTTCATCATCATCCTGTTGTAGGGAGAATCGGGAGCTGTCAATGTCACCTGTCCAGGTGCTTTGCCCAGGCCTGACCCTCAGTAATGTATTTCCAAGGCAGAAGGCGATGGCCGTAGCTTTGTGGCAGTTGGGAGAAAATTTCTTAGACTGCTAATGAGGTGTAGATGGATATCACCCAATGGGTCTAGTCTGCGCTGCTGATCTGACTAGAACATGGGGCTTTTCCACATGACCTGTTTGTTAAACATTCTTTCTCATTTGCTTACACAAAGCTTACATGGAGGTTAGACTATGTGGTCTTATTTACGGAGAAATTGTGTGATAATTTCCATGTGAGTTACATTTCCAGTTACTGTACTATACATTTTAACTGTAACTGAAGGGATTGTTTAATAACATATAAAGGCGGCACATTGCTCACATATGTTTCCTCTGGACAAAAATATTTTTTATTTATCTAGCATTTGTTTGTGGGAGGAGAATGTAATACCACACATTTAGCCAGAATTATCCTGATTTGCTTGTGCAGTAGCTATACGCTTTCTCTATTAGTTTGTAGATTTTCGCTCTTTGGTGCGTTTCCCTGTCACTTCCCTAACTTCAAAAATACAGTTTCTTTTTAAAAGGGCTTGAATTGCTCCCACAAAATACTGACATTGTGAAGGTAGCCATGGTTGGGTTGGAAGTGGGTAGACCTGGAACCGCTAAGGTTTAGGCGGCATCCATGTTCCCTCTGCTGGTTCATAAGCCTCAAGTGGATCTGAAGAGGTGTGAGAAAGAGAGAGGGAGCTGACCTCAAGCAGTGGATGTGCTTCTTCTCAACAGGTCAGGGACGAGGCATGCCAGACGAGAGGGCATAGGTTGCTGCAGGATAAAGGAAGGATTGGGGGTTAGAAAGTGTTCCTCCAGGTGTATTTTCATTAAGTGAACAAGTATTTTCAGATCTGGCAAATAAGACTGACAGTTCAGCCTGGTCTCCTGGGGCAAGCAAGGAGCACCTGGGACTAAGCACTGAGGGGTTGGACCATGACAAAGTGTGACTATCCCCACTTCCCTACACTGCCACCAGCTTCCATCTACGGTACCGAAAAGCCAGCATTGCTGATCTGCCTGTAATATATACCTTGGTTCTCGAATGGCTTAGTTGACGAACAAATCGGCTCCCGAACACCAAAAGCCCAGAAGTAAGTGTCCCGGTTTTTGACCGTTTTTCAGAAGCCGAATGTCCGATGCGGCTTCCGCTCAAGTGCAGGAAGTTCCTGCAGCAATCGGAAGCCACGCCTTGGTTTTTGAATGGTTTCGGGACTCGAACAGACTTCCGGAATGGATTAAGTTAGAGAACCAAGGTTCCACTGTAAAAGGTGTAATATCTAAGATAGTCTAATGAAAATGTTAGGATTAAGGCTTCCAGAATTGTGTAAATTTTTACACTTGTTTTTATATGTAAATAGCTTGAGAACTTTTTTGTTGAAAGAGTGGTGCTGCGTTAGGGTGAAGTCAAAAACTACTCTTCCCTTCACTCATCTCAACCAGGTGAAACCGGGCCTCAGCCTTTGTTTGTTCTTTCTGTCGCGGTGGATTGAAGGGGAGTGATCTGTACTTCATGCTACAATCCTATGGGCTGATACAAGATTGCACTGCAGATCATTTATTTGAACAAAAGCCTTATTCGGAAGAACTTTATTCAGCCCTAGTTCGACGCGCACTTATTAAAGAAACCTCTTATCCTGTGAAAAATGTCTGCTGGTCTTTGCTGGGAGCTGGAGCAAATATATATATTTCTGTTTCTGGTTTGGAAAGCTGGCCTCTGGTCTCTGGGGAGGCATGGAAAGACTGCCAGCTCTTCAAGGATGGCGAGGGCAGCAGCTCCCCCTTTGATGACAGTGAAGAAAGAACGAGGAGAGTTGTGATGGCTTTTGGCATTGTGTTCTGCGAATGGCATCCAGTGGCTTCTGTTTGCGTGTACTCTGCCTCCTAACTGCTAATTCAGCTCTTGTGCAGTGACTTTGAATTTTCCTTGACAGCTAGTCCCCGGCCCTTGCAGCGCTGACAGGACAAAGCCAGGATTCGACACCATCTGGCCGCCGCCGTACGGCATGCAGGGCAACTCTTCCTCAGAAATGTTTTCACTTTCGTTAATTCTGAGTTTGCTCGACATGCTTTCCATATTCCCTTTCTGTGCCAGAGACTGTCATGAGCTGTTTTCTTTCCAGATGATTTTGTGATGGCGTTATAGTAGCGTTTCCCAAGCATTTGAGGCACACTCTCCCTTGCACCACCCTGCTTTGTAACCTGCCAACTTAATACTTTTATATCTCCAGAGCCTTGCTTGTTTGTGCAGTAGTGAGGAAGGAACCTCAGGCCTCAAGAGATTTGGCCCTCGAGACTCTAGTCTCCTTAGACCATGCCCCTCCTTCCCAGGCCACAGCCCTCACCAGCCCTGCTCCACGCTTTCCTTGAGTGTTTTTGCTTGGCTGGAGTCTGTCTTTAAACTGTGACAATGCCTCTTTTCTTGCCTGGATGGAGAGAGGCACCTCTGCCTTTTGTGTGGCTCAAATGGAGCCTCTTGGAAGAGTACTCAGATTGAATAAGGTTTCCTGCCCTGTCCTAGGCCCCATCTGCACTGTACATTTGAAGCATCAACAACATCCCACTTTAAACAGTCATGGCTTCCCAAAAGAATCCTGTGCAAAATATAGTTTATGGATGCTGATACTTCTTGGGAGACGCCTGTTCTCAGAGCTACAATTCTCAGAGTGGTCCCTCTTACCAGAGAACTCTGGGAAGTGTAGTGTTAGGCAGGGGGAAGTGATTTGAAAGTTGTGGAGAGAGGCTTAGGAGCCAGAAATGCATTGCATTTTGCTGCATTCAAGCTGTAATGCAAAAGTCATACAGCAATCTAACACAGCACCAGAAAAAATTGCCCCAACAGGCATAAAAATTTGAGTGGTCCGCCTAGACCCTCTGCAATGTTTAAGTGGTTGTGAAGAGGGGAGTTTGAAAACCACTGATTTAGGCAACTTTATGCAGAATAAGGCTGTCAATGGCTGCTAACCATCATGGTTGTATACTACCTCCACTGTTGGAGTGGGTATGCCTCTGAACACCTGTTTTGTCTCCAGAGTTTCTGGAAAGCAATAGTTAGAGAAACAGCCTGCACATGGGATGCGGGTGGCGCTGTGGGTTAAACCACAGAACCTAGGGCTTGCTGATCAGAAGGGCAGCGGTTTGAATCCCCACAACGGTGTGAGCTCCAGTTGCTTGGTCCCTGCTCCTGCCAACTTAGTAGTTCGAAAGCATGGCAAAGTGCAAGTAGATGAATAGGTACCGCTCTGGCGGGAAGGTAAACAGCGTTTCCGTGCACTGCTCTGGTTCTCCAGAAGCGGCTTAGTCATGCTGGCTACATGACCTGGAAGCTGTACGCCGGCTCCCTCTGCCAATAAAGCGAGATGAGCGGCCAGGGGTCCCTTTACCCCTTACCTTTACAGCCTGCACATCCTACTTCCTAGAGATACCTTGTTTGGCCACTGTGGGAAAGGGGGCGCTAGACTAGATGGACTTTCTGTTTGATGCAGCGGGTTCCTCTTATGCTCTGAGTTTCTATGTGAGCCAGTGTTCTGGGCATTGGTTTTTGAAGGAGGTGATCCTACATAAGATAGAGGACCTCATCCAGAAAAAATATATAGCTAAAGCAACAAATCACACAGACAGAAGTTAATTAGATCAGGGTTATGCAAACCTCAAGTTTATGGGATCTACCTTGTTTTTTACTCAAACATCAATACTCATGAATTGGCAACTGGTGCAAAAGACATACATTTACAATTAAAGAATTATGACCCTACAAATTTGTTTCGACATCCAGAACTGAATTGAGCTCTCAGCCTTCCTCATTTTTTTCTTTATTTCAGCAGTATAATTTAGTGGGTTGGGAGAGAGGTAGTTGTTGCTATTGTTAAACGATTGGGAATTGGAAATCCTTGCCTGAAATCACCCATACTGGTAGATGCCAAATCTACTTTCTGCCCACCCCTGATTTACGTAGCTTACTAGTATTCTCAAAGTCAAAGGTGCAGCATTTATGAGCTTTGTCAGTTGCAGGGATAGATCACCTGCTTTCTCCACTTAGCAAATATCACTTTGGATGCAGTGCAGCGTGCTAAAATAAGAGGACGATTGAGAGAGCTTTTCTCTGTTTAGATAATCATTGCCATCATTATGTTTAATGAAGGGATGGTTGTTGGCTTGCTGGCCCTTTCTTTTTCTCCATCCATGTGTTAATAATATCAGGAGCAATTTCCAGATTAGTTTTAATTAGGTTTAACAAATATGCTGTATTTTCACAGATGAGATAAGAAGGAAATTATGCTATGGTTAGCTAATGTTGCGCAACTGTGTGTTCTTTCCCTAGCAGGAGGCGTTATTGTGCTGAATTCCGCAAAACACATGAGATGCGTGGCCATGGTGGCTGGCAACACAGTGATCATTGCCAAAGCAAAGCACATAAGTAACAGCTCACGGAGGTTTTAGAGACATGATATAATTAGTGATTTCCTTTGTAGCCTCCATGTGCTTATCTCCAGCTCTTTATTCATTTCTTTGTAAAAAAATATTTATATATTTGCAGTTCGTCCAATACAGCATGGTGGTATACAATATATACAATAAAATATAGGACACAGTTAAAAAAACAACAACCCAGTACAAAATAATCATTTAAATGACAGGCTAAGCAACTGCATAGGCCTGTCCACACAAAATGGTTTTCAAGAGATGCTGGAAAATCTAAAGCAAGGGTGCCTGCTGAATCTCTGCAGGAAGAGTCTTCCATAGCACAGAACCAGTGTCACCAAGGTAAATGCCCAACTTCTAGTGGAGCCTAGTCTGATCTCAGTGACATGGGAGACAACTAACTGCCTTCTCTAGAATGTATTCATAATGCAGACGATGGGTAGGAAACCTGGTTCCCTCCAGATGTTGCTGGACTACAGTTCCATTTTTACTCAACCACTGATCATACTGGCTAGGTCTGATGGGAACTGAAATCCACAATATCTAACATCCCTGTTAGAAGGTTCATAACGTCTTACCAGTGAAGAATAATGTTGAATTTAGATACTGCTGTTATCCAGAAACTTGTACCCTGCAATATAGATGGGAAGACGCTATTCCTGAAAGCTTCAAAAAATGTGTGCATTTTCTGAGAAATGTTTTGCTTGCATTGTTCACTGCATGTGGGCAGGAGATGAGGACACAGAGAGAGGCAAAATCGTGGTTCAGAAGGAGAAATAAAACACAAGTCTCCAGACTGTTTGTGCCTAGCCATTGCAATTGTGCTGGAAGGCAATTGCTACTTGATCCATAGCTGAGATCTCAAAAGAACACATATTTAATGTACAATAGCAAGAGAGCCATGTACCGTGGGCAAAATATTGTCCATATATGTTATTGGGTGACACTGGGAGAAATCATGCTCTTTGCACCATTTAAGCTACAGAGTTGTTTTAGGAACAAAACAGGGCGAGGCAATCATGTAAATGCCCTGAGCACCTTGAAGAAAAGGTGGACTAAAATGCAGTAAAGCCTCTTCCCGGCTCGACGGGAGGAGGTGTTGTGGGCACACGCGACCTCCCGTGTGGGAGGAATGGCTAGCATTCCTCCCCAGCTCATTGGCCATTCTTCCTGCCGCGGCACGCCTACGGTGCGTCCAATCAGGGCGCACCGCAAGGGCGTGGCTTACCTATAAAGGTGAGCCCGCGGCAGGAGCTCACCCTCTTGCCCTCGGAAGCGACTAACCTTAAAAAAAAAAACAAAAAAAAAAAACACCGTGTATGCTTCTGGACGGATAACCAGGCGGTCGTTGGTATCTTATCCAGACAATCCTCTCATTCCCCTAGGGTCACTGCCTTACTTCGGGCCTTCGTCCTTCAGTGTCTGAAATTGAACATCTACTTTTCATCTAAATTTGTACCAGGTGTTAATAACGATATCGCGGACGCTTTATCTCGTTTCCAGATGGACCGTTTCCGCTCTCTAGCGCCAGAGGCTCAGGAGTTGCCGGAAGCATTCCCGGAACACCTTTGGAATCTTGGGAACGAGATGTCTTAGAGGGAGTATTGGCGTCGGTTTCCCCCTCCACTCTTAACACCTATAAGAAAGCTTGGTCGGATTTCAGGAATTTTCGATTTAAAACTCTGGGTTCGGGCCCTAATACCCCACCCACTACGCAGGAAGTACTAATGTACCTTGCAAGCTTGAGGAGGTTGGGCAGGGCCGCCAGGACCCTTCACATCCAAACGGCCGCCATTTCCTTTTTTAGTAAGGCCAGCTTTTCCGTTGACCCTTGTGCGGACTTCTTAGTTCGTAAGGCCCTTGAAGGGTGGCGCAGGCTTCAGCCCCCACGTAAGGACTATCGTAAGCCAATAACATTCGATATTTTGATGCAAATTCACAGACACCTGAGGGTCCTTTGCTGGTCCAAGTTTGAGACCAGACTTTTCTCGGCAGCCTTTTCAATCGCATTCTTTGGTGCCCTTAGGGTCGGTGAAGTGGTATGTGAGGGCCCCCCTGACAACATTAGGAAGGGCATCTTGCTGTCAGACTTGACATTGTCCAGCAAGGAATTGGTTATTCGCATTCGCCAATCAAAAACCGATCAGCTCGGAAGGGGCACCTTGATGCGATTGCCCGCCACAGGCCAAATAGGGCCGTGTCCAGTAAAGGACACCAGGCGTTTCCTACATTTAAGGCCCCCATCGCCTGGCCCTCTATTGATTCACCAGGATGGCTCTTGTTTAACCCGCCACCAGTTCACACGCGTCATGCGCCGGGCGATTTCGTCCTGTGGACTAGCTCCCTCGGAATTTGCACCTCATTCATTTCGTATTGGGGCCGCCACTACGGCTGTGCACATGGGCCTATCAAATGAGAGGATTCAGGATATGGGCCGGTGGAAGTCCAAGGCATACAAGGGATACCTCCGCCCTGCTAAGTAGTTTCCTCAGGCCACGCTCGACATCCACACTTACGTTCTCTTTGCTTTGCTTTCAGGAAATCTTATTAACATCTGGATGGTGGGCCATAGCATTATACACTGGGCTCGCGCTCGTGCTTGTGATCGGAACATGGGCCCGAACCTTGGGCTGCCACGCAGTGTCAGGATCACCTGGATTACCAGACGCGGCATGCGCTGGTCTGAATTTCTGCCGGCTGTAAAGGCTAAGATTGCTTTACGTGGGCCCCCCGATCTCTTGGTGGTGCAACTTGGCGAGAATGATTTGGCATACCGCAAAGGCCAAGATTTAAAGTGGAATATTTTTCGGGACTTTGATGAACTGTTGGCTGCCTGGCCAACTTTGACCATCTGTTGGTCTGCCCTGCTCGAGAGACGCACTTGGCGTGATTGCATTTCACCTGCTGCTGTGAACAAAGCAAGGAAGTTTTTGGATTTGGCTGTTGCCAAAAAGGTCCTGGCCTTGAACGGACTTGTGATATCGCATCCTGCTATAACCTTCTGTGAAGAACGCTTCTACCGTGCTGATGGCGTGCATCTCTCTAATGATGGCAACGATGTCTGGCTGGCTGATGTCTTGGATACTATTAGGTGTTGGTTACGGAAGTAAAGGTATTGGCGGCGAGCCCTTTCGGGCCCGATTGGCGGTAGGCATTGGATTATCCCTTGTAGGTACAGGTGTGGCGGGGAGGTTGCTGCCATCACCTCCCCGAAATGCGGAGGGGTACTCCCTTAAGGAGTCCAAGGGGCGCTGCCAAGTTCGAAACCGTGGAAGGTGAGGGCCTGAGGGCACGCCCCGAATGGTGGCCCCAGGATGGGTACCTAGTTGATGTGCATCGCAGGTCCCATCCAATGGTGGTTAACCCTTCACAGACTGCCAGCAGAGCGGGCTGGAGTCAGATATAGTCTATTAGATCCAATGCCTATGCCAATACCTCTCTTCTTCCGTAATCAATAAAGTTGTGGCCTATTCGACCCATTAACCTTAAGCTATGTGTCCAGTGTCTTTATTTCATTCCGGGAGGCCGTGGGAATTGCCACACAAAGCCTCTTCCCGGCTCGACGGGAGGAGGTGTTGTGGGCACACGCGACCTCCCGTGTGGGAGGAATGGCTAGCATTCCTCCCCAGCTCATTGGCCATTCTTCCTGCCGCGGCACGCCTACGGTGCGTCCAATCAGGGCGCACCACAAGGGCGTGGCTTACCTATAAAGGTGAGCCCGCGGCAGGAGCTCACCCTCTTGCCCTCGGAAGCGACTCACCTTCTTTTCCCACCCACCTCCCCCCTTTCAGGCAGGGTTTCCTTCTGACGTTGCCTACGGACTTTGGTTGGTCGCCGTATTCGGGGCCTGGTAGGAATTTTCCCACCTGGCAAATTGGCTCTGGCCAGGTGGTTTTCGCCTACCTCGTGGTAATCGTCACAACTTGGGTTTTGGCGGTAGGCATTGGATTATCCCTTGTAGGTACAGGTGTGGCGGGGAGGTTGCTGCCATCACCTCCCCGAAATGCGGAGGGGTACTCCCTTAAGGAGTCCAAGGGGCGCTGCCAAGTCCGAAACCGTGGAAGGTGAGGGCCTGAGGGCACGCCCCGAATGGTGGCCCCAGGATGGGTACCTAGTTGATGTGCATCGCAGGTCCCATCCAATGGTGGTTAACCCTTCACAGACTGCCAGCAGAGCGGGCTGGAGTCAGATATAGTCTATTAGATCCAATGCCTATGCCAATACCTCTCTTCTTCCGTAATCAATAAAGTTGTGGCCTATTCGACCCATTAACCTTAAGCTATGTGTCCAGTGTCTTTATTTCATTCCGGGAGGCCGTGGGAATTGCCACACAAATGGTTGACCCTGAGCTCGCAGATGGGTGCTTTCTGTTGTCTCTGCAGTCCAAGGGTAACTGACAATTGGAGGAGCAATGCTCTCTTCTGCTCATCTTGAGTCTTCATAAAAATGAACACTCTAGTATGTGAACAAGTCTTTGTTCAATCATACAATTCTTTTCTTGCAGTCTCTACTTCCATGGTCATTTGGATCGACAATTTTAGGTTTGTTGTTGTTTAGTCGTTTAGTCGTGTTCGACTCTTCGTGACCCCATGGACCATAGCACGCCAGGCACTCCTTTCTTCCACTGCCTCCCGCAGTTTGGTCAGACTCATGTTGGTAGCTTCGAGAACACTGTCCAACCATCTCATTCTCTGTCGTCCCCTTCTCCTAGTGCCCTCAATCTTTCCCAACATCAGGGTCTTTTCCAAGGATTCTTCTCTTCTCATGAGGTGGCCAAAGTATTGGAGCCTCAGCTTCACGATCTGTCCCTCCAGTGAGCACTCAGGGCTGATTTCCTTCAGAATGGATAGGTTTGATCTTCTTGCAGTCCATGGGACTCTCAAGAGTCATTTTTGGTTAGGGTACCACTTTTAATTATTTTTAAAGAGGGTGTTTAGTACAAGGTTCTCCTCCCCCCAATGTAACAGTGAAATGGAATTGCTCTTGCCACATCAGCAGCCAGAATTAAGTTATTCTTATGCATTAAAAACCAACACCAAACCTTATCAACAACACCTTTCATCAGAAAACCTCAGGGCAGGTTACAACAAATGCATACATACAACAAGCTACTAAGACAGCAGATAATATCACAAGCCTGTCAGTTTCCCGCTGCTGTGTAGGTCAGTTGAACAGCTTTAGGAATCCTGCCACAAAAGGTGGGTCTTCAGATGGCATCTGAATCCGGACGATGTCTGTGCCAGGCTAAACTCCATAATAGTGGTGTACGTTTTCCAGAAAATTTAGAAAGTAGAATTTTTTTCCTGTGCAAATTTGGCTAATTTGATTAGGGGAAATTACATTAGAAGGGCCAAATATAGCAAGTGTAATTTTTTTAATTAACAAAACTAAGAAAACAAAAAACGTTGAAACTGCCAAGCTTGCCCTTACCACCCTTGACAAACTATAGCTCCCACAGTTAATTGGGGGGAGCTGTAACTGTTAAAGTGGTATAACAATCCTTTAAATATATGGTTTGGGTGTGGTGCCAGTGTAGAACATTGGTGGCGCTGGGTAGAATGTCCGCTAGTGCCTGTTTTGTTTGATAGTAGTAATTCAGTGTTAATTAGTGGAGTAGATATAGCTGTGCAATTTAAGTGCAATTCAAACTGCACAAGAAACTTCACTTATTGAAGTTTTGAAAAACCCGAACATCAGCTTCACAAAGAAAAGTGCTGGAGTGTGTATTCTACTTTGAGCATTTCCTCTCTCTTGAGGAGTGAACACATGGCTTAATTGTATTCCACTGAAGGTTTTGCGCCAGTTCTTAGTTAATGATTATCTCGTTGATTAGGTCTTGTTTGAGATGACTCATTTCTCAAGGACTTCCATTACTTCAATTTACAACAGGAAGCCTGCAAGGAAGTGGAACATCAGTGGATTGAAGACGGGGCACTTTTCATTTTATAATGTTCTTGATTATAATAGCCAGTGACATTAAAGTTAATTATTTCTTAACTGGCTTTCTGTGCAAGACACCCGTTTTCATAACTTGCTTGATGGAAATGAATGCCACAATTCTCCTAGAGGAGAAAGCAGCAACAAACTAGTATTTTTGCAGCGTGGGCTTGGAATGAAAGGGTGGGAGTCTTTTTCACACAGCTAAGGTGATGTTAAGAGCGACCGTTAGGGCTCTTGTGTAAAATAATAAAACCACATTGAAATCAAGTCAGTATGAGAAAGGATTTAATGGGTAGAGAATATGACACTGTAAGTGGTGAGTTTAGTGTTTGCTTCTAATCTGCCTGCCATTTTGGATTAACCAGAAATGCAATGCTAATGTCAAGTCAGACATTGCATTTTGGGTTATTTTATGTGTTGGGTGGCCACCATGGATCAGAACCTAGCACTGGCTCTGCTTCCAGTCAATTGCTGCCAACTCCCTGCCAGTAAAACACATCCAGAAGGCTGGCAGGAGATGAATGGCAATGAATGATGTTTGGCAGCCCTGGGAAGGGGCCCAGGTTGGCATTAGTGAGGACCCTTAGTAGTTGGGTTTGAAAGCAAGCGGACAGGAGAGCAGTACTTCCAAGAGCAGCACGTAACAGGAGTCCTAAGGTTTCCTGAAGTAATTTTGGAGTTGAATAATTAGTACATAATTTTCTTTAAGAATGTAAGAATAGCCAGTTGGATCAGGCCAATGGCCCATCTAGTCCTACATCCTGTTCTCACAGTGGCCAACCAGCATGCAGGACCCGAGCACAAGAACACTCTTTTGGCCTCCTTCGGTTTCCAGCAACTGGTATTCAGAAGCATTGCTGCCTCCAGCTGTGGGGGCAGAACAATAACCATAATGGATAGTAGCCGTTGATAGCCCTCTCCTCCAAACAAATGCCTTCGTAGTTCGGGTCACATAAGTACTAAGCCATTCTTTAAAATCTGTTTTAAGACCACTTTTAATAACTTAACAAAGTAACAATGACTTTATTTAAATCATTCATAAGTGGAATTCAGGGCAAAACCCTCTTGAAGTGGTGTACAGTATTTTTTTTAATAGAAAAAGAACCCTCCAATAAGTGCATCATAATTACTAAAAAGCAGCAGAAACATAAAGCAACTAAAATCGGCAACAGAACCACACAGAGGACTGGTAGAATTGAGAAGACTTTAGAGCCCACCTAAAAGTCACGTCTGAGGAGGCCAAATGGATTTCTCAGGAGAGGAAATTCAAAAGGTGCGGGGCCACCACTCAGAAGGCTCTTTCCCTGATATCCCCCAACTTGATCATTCTTAGTAGTGGACCTAGAGAGCAGGGCCCAGGTGAGTTCACAAGGATCTAAGTAGGTCTTCAAAGAAGCTGCTGTAATGGATGCAGGGCTGGGATTGTATGCTTAGGCACCTGACTTGCACAAGCAACTTGGCAGCTGCATCCTGTAATGAAGCTTCTTTACTGTCTTCATTGACTATGCAAAAGCCTTTGACTGTGTCGACCACAGCAAACTATGGCAAGTTCTTAAAGAAATGGGAGTGCCTGATCACCTCACCTGTCTCCTGAGAAATCTCTATGTGGGACAAGAAGCTACAGTTAGAACTGGATATGGAACAACTGATTGGTTCAAAATTGGGAAAGGAGTACGACAAGGTTGTATATTGTCTCCCTGCTTATTTAACTTATATGCAGAATTCATCATGCGAAAGGCTGGTCTAGATGAATCCCAAGCAGGAATTAAGATTGCCGGAAGAAATATCAACAACCTCAGATATGCAGATGACACAACCTTGATGGCAGAAAGTGAGGAGGAATTAAATAACCTTTTAATGAGGGTGAAAGAGGAGAGCGCAAAATATGGTCTGAAGCTCAACATCAAAAAAACCAAGATCATGGCCACTGGTCCCATCACCTCCTGGCAAATAGAAGGGGAAGAAATGGAGGCAGTGAGAGATTTTACTTTCTTGGGCTCCTTGATCACTGCAGATGGTGACAGCAGTCACGAAATTAAAAGACGCCTGCTTCTTGGGAGAAAAGCAATGACAAACCTAGACAGCATCTTAAAAAGCAGAGACATCACCTTGCCTACAAAGGTCCGTATAGTTAAAGCTATGGTTTTCCCAGTAGTGATGTATGGAAGTGAGAGCTGGACCATAAAGAAGGCTGATCGCCGAAGAATTGATGCTTTTGAATTATGGTGCTGGAGGAGACTCTTGAGAGTCCCATGGACTGCAAGAAGATCAAACCTATCCATTCTTAAGGAAATCAGCCCTGAGTGCTCCCTGGAAGGACAGATCGTGAAGCTGAGGCTCCAATACTTTGGCCACCTCATGAGAAGAGAAGAATCTTTGGAAAAGACCTTGATGTTGGGAAAGATGGAGGGCACTAGGAGAAGGGGACGACAGAGGACGAGATGGTTGGACAGTGTTCTCGAAGCTACGAACATGAGTTTGACCAAACTGCGGGAGGCAGTGGAAGACAGGAGTGCCTGGCGTGCTATGGTCCATGGGGTCACGAAGAGTCGGACACGACTAAACAACTAAACAACAACAACTGTCTTCATAGGCAGCTCTATGTAGAGAGCATCATTGTAGTCTAGTTTTGAAGTAACCTGGGTGAATGTTAGATCTTTACTGTTTTATCAATTTTTCTCCCCAGGAATAACATAAGGGTTATCTTTAGCACTGTAGTTCTGCAGTGATAATTTGAAGCGTTTATTAAGCTGTTGCATCGATTTATGCTGATCTCAGTAAGTAATCCATTGGGAATCTGGCTTTTCCTACAGCTGAAGCCATGTATCATTCTTGGTCAGGCTAACCGGTTCCTTGTGTCTGTGAAGAATGTATGGCTTATGAATCAGAAGCTTCAGGATGCAGGTTCCTTGGAGATATAAAGTCGTATGAGGGTGGTACTTGAAAAATGACTGTGTTTCATGAGTACTCACATTTGCATAGGTAACCCCATGCTGGGCAATTTTTGGGTGTGAACTGTATTTCCCTGCTGTAGTTTGTATATGCAGATAGGTTGTGATAGACAAGGCTAACTGCAATGGTGCCTTCCATGTTGCCTGGTAACAAGTGGGAAGAGCTGTATTTGTTGGAGCTGTCACTTGTCCAAATCATGAACACTCACCGTTTCTGTGCATGCTTGTGCATCTATGGTGGTCCTGATGCTGGGTAACATGCTGACTGCATCAGCCTCCCCTTGTCCTCTGAAAGGGAGACTCATCCACAGTGAAAAGGAGACAGTTCCACAGTGTAAATGTCCTTGATCTGGTGTAACATCCCCCCAACCCCCAATACTGTGGCTATTGATGTTACACCAATGCAGAATAGATTGGTTGGCGAATCATTCTGCTGTTTGAGCGGTTGTGTTCTTTCTGTAAGAGCTGTTTGACAGTACAGCAAACTCCCTCAGGAGGTGGTGGACTCTGCTTCCTTGGAGGTTCATAGGCAGAGGCTGGATGGCCACCTGTCATGGATGCTATAGCCGAGATTCCTGCATTGCAGGGGGTTGGACTACATGACCCTTGGAGTCCCTTCCAACTCTACAATGATGCTATGATTCTGTGTTGCCAGCTGCTTAAATAATCCTGATGCTGCATTGCTTCCATGTTCAGACGATTTATCTTCCCCGCCCCTAGCCTTCATTTCTCTCGGTTTGGTAATACTAGAATGTTGAAGTCCTTCTGAAGTGAAGCTGTTTGTATAATCTTCTTCTGGGGGAAATTAAAACATGTGCATGCACTTTTATCTCCATTCTTCTTTTCTCCCTCTACTTTTGGAGGCTCTGCTATGGATTAGAATGCAAGGCTGCATTCTATTCCCAGATGACGTTTCCAGGTGGAAAGCTCATTTCACATAGCAGAAAAAGCCAATCTGAATTTTATTAGATTTCTAGAGCTGACGGCTTCTGATCTGATTATTTATAGAAATAGCATGATATCACAGCATAATACTGCTTGGATAAGAATATGGTATTTATCATGACCGTACTCTTCAAATCTATTTTATTCATTTATTTATTACAAGTCTTCCTATCCCACATTTCAGGATGCAAATCCTACCAAGGCGGGGGGCATATGAATATTTCTTTACAGAGCTGAAGTTCTATATTGTTAAAATCTTCAAAGCGCCTCTTTCTGTATATGAGTAATTTAATTCTCAAGGATTTATTATATTCTTGCAAACAAATAGAAAAATAAAGCCTGTTGTGCGTGTGTTTTTGATGAAAAAAATCCACTTTTATGGTCCCTGTTCTGTTGTTTTAATGTTTTATTTAGAAATAGAAATTGGGTGTAATGTTTGAATGTACATAATTTACTGTAATGCAGGGGTACACATTGTGGAAGATTCTGGACTACAGCTTCCATCATCCTTGGCCATTGACCATGCTGGCTGAGGCTGATGGGATTTGTAGTCCAACAACTCCTGGAAGGCACCATAATGGCTATCGCTGTGGTAGTTTATAGAAGTGGCACTCCTGGGTTCACTTCAGGCACTTGAATCAGGAATACACTTCACTAGATTCGCAAGTGATGCTTTTGTGGGGACAAAGGAAAATACAATACAAGGAGAAAAGTTAGGCTGCGTGTTGTAGGTGTAAAGCTAGGTTTTTAGGCTCTGTTCCAAGATGGAGATTGCAGACTGAATAAGCTATACAGTAGGTGGTAAATATATAGAGTTGCACATCTAGGATTCTGAGATGCCATCTAGGATTCTGAGATGCCATATACAGGAGGGAGAAAGGTTGTTTTCTGCTGCTCCAGAGAAGCGGACACAGAGCAATGGATTCAAACTACAAGAAAGAAGATTCCACCTAAACATTAGGAAGAACTTCCTGACGGTAAGAGCTGTCTGACAGTGGAATTTGCTGCCAAGGAGTGTGGTGGAGTCTCCTTCTTTGGAGGTCTTTAAGCAGAGGCTTGACAGCCATCTGTCAGGAATGTTTTGATGGTGTTTCCTGCTTGGCAGGGGGTTGGACTGGATGGCCCTTGTGGTCTCTTCCAACTCTATGATTCTATGAGATAAAGAAGCAATAGCTGCTCCCAGTTTTTGAAAACAAAGCCCACCTATTGCCAGGATTATATTTTAATCTACTGGGTTTAAATTGGGTGAAATAAGGCAGTAGAGCTCTTTACAAAGCAGGATATTTGCAGAAGTACGGGTTTAGTAACCCAGGAGGATTCAAACAGCACTAAACATGTGCGGTCATTATTATTAATTTTAAGTGCTAGGCTCACTTTAGATAATATGCCAAAATTGGGCACTCTGACTTGCTCGGGAGCAAGTTCCACTCTTCTCAACGGACAAAATGATTGGTTGCTTTTAGCTGTAGGCTATTCTTCACACCCCTTGGTTTTTCAATAGTGGCTGTTGTCTTTCCAAGATGTAAACATATTCTTATTTGAATATACAGTATACTGGTGGTGCTACATTTTAAGCGAAAATTGCTTTTGATACCCCAGTATGAAACAGGTGCACCGAGAAGTAAGTCTGCTGGTTTTAATATGAAGTGTTTGTTAATAAGTATACGTGGACTATTTTGTTTATCTGTTCAGAAAGCGTATGTCAAACAGGGATAAACTAAAACAACAACAACAAAGGAGTGATACAAGGGATAGCATCAGGCTCCTGTGTATAAGAAGCAGGTAACAAATAACATAGGCATGAGGCTTTTGTACAAGTTATGTGTATCCTTTCCAATAGCTTTCTTTACAGTGGTACCTCGGGTTACAAACACCGCGGGTTACAGACTCCACTAACCTGGAAGTAGTACCTCAGGCTAAGAACTTTGTTTCAGGATGAGAACAGAAATTGTGTGGCGGTGGTGCAGCGGGAGGCCCCATTAGCTAACGTGGTACCTCATGTTAAGAATGGATTCAGTTTAAGAATGGACCTCCGGAACAAATTAAGTTTGTACCCAGAGGTACCACTGTACTGGAGTTGCTTCCAACGATACACTCAAGGCAAAATTTTAAGTACAGGCGGAAGTTCCTCATCAGAAAAAATATATGAGGAATTTGAAGGGAAGCCAGAAGAATCTTAATGAGACTAGCACAAATTTCCCATGAGTGTCTCTCACACCCACTTTGTCAGATAGTGAGAAGTGGGGAAAATTCGGTAAGGAAATAAAAAGGGGAGTGGCTGTTGGGGTGTTTCAAAGGTTCAGTTAAAAGGTTCGTGTTAATCCATTTCACATTCTCACTCTCACTCTCATGGGCGTAACAGTGATAAATACATAAAATAGTCCTACATCCTTTGTGGCTCTTTTGCAGCTGCATACACAAAAGTAAAAAGAAGTTGTCTGTCTCATAAGTAGAACAGATTAAAGAAAGTGGAATTACGATGTCTGCCTTATGAAGAACATATTTGTATGTAAGCAAATCATCCATGTTCCACTGATGAGATGTGAAGGCCTGAGAAAATATGGGGGGGGAATGGAAAATATGCCCTCTCCTGCTCCCCCCACCCCCCAGGGATTCTTTTCAGTTTTCCCAACTGGAATTTTGGAAAAACATTGAAAAGAAACTTCTATAATATGTATTATCTTCTGGAATGAGTGAAATGCTTTAAAGACAGTTTTACTCACTCAAAATTCTTCTGAATGGTTACTAATATAATGATAATAGATAAAATAATGAATTCAAGTAGAGAGGCAGAGTGGGGAAGTCTTGCTGGAAGTGGAAGGTCTTCAGTATGTGCCAAAAAGACAACATTCTTTTTCAAGAAGTATCCCAAACTGTACCCAGACTAGCCATATTATTTTATACAAAAAAGCTGTCACCCCGTGAAGTTGATACCACTTTATTAATTAAGGTATCAGAGAACTATTCCAATTAGCAGCATGTAGTATTCTGGCTATAGAACGACACTCCTGTTGTATGCTTACTTCCTGATAAAGATAGGGAGTCGTCAGAGTAAACACCCAAAGTAGGATTCTGTAAGCTTTATAAATGTGCCAAATAGTAGAGTTTTATATTCTAGCTAAATTATAGCTAATGCATGTTATGCTGTCAAAGCACTAAAGCTAAGTTTAGGTTTGATGAGAAAGTATGGCATATATTTCTCTCTCCCCCAGACACAGAAAAAAAAAGTTCCTCCCCCACATGCTATCAGAATACAGGTAGGTAGCCGTGTTGGTCTGAGTCGAAGCAAAATAAAAAAATTAAAAAAATTCCTTCAGTAGCACCTTAAAGACCAACTAAGTTTATATTTTGGTATGAGCTTTCGTGTGCATGCACACTTCTTCAGGTATCTGAAGAAGTGTGCATGCACACGAAAGCTCATACCAAAATATAAACTTAGTTGGTCTTTAATATGCTATCAGAATGTTCAGAAAGTTTGCATCTCTTGAGTGATCTTAGCAAATTTAATATTTTTTTCAGTGACCCCTAGAAAACTACCAGAGAGGATTCCATGGTGATGTAAACCTCTGTGAAACACCCCTCTCACCTTTTGAATCTGTTCTCATTTTGTTTGTGCGAAATCTAGTGGGAAGCTGCCTACAATCATTCATACTTAAAAACTTTCTCCTTGAGTCATTGAGCTCTTTCAATAAAGACTGCGGCGTGAAGACAGATCAGTGGTTCATCAATTGCTTTGATAAGCTCAGTTTCTTGATCAGAGCATGTTAGAAGATTATTTTTCTTAAACAGAAACTCAAAAACGGCAGAATAGCTAGGTTCGAAACCTTAAACATCGTCTGCAGAAAATCATATACACCGAATTTCAGACCATATGGATGCAATTTGTCAAAGTTATGAGTAACTGAAAAAAGAGCTTGATAATGAAATGTTGTTGTTGGCTCTTTAAACTCTGGCATATATCTGCGTGCATGCTCTGACAAATGGTATGTATTCCATTTGAAAATGTCATGGATTTAATTACATAAAAATGACAGCATTACTCGTTTTTTGGGTTAGGGCTTTTTTCGCAGGTTAAAGTATTAAAATGCATTACTGATCTTACACATTAGTTCTGGCACAGGAATCATAGAGCAGATGCTGCTTCCCATATTTCATGAGAATTGATACACCATTCCTGCTTACGGCTCGTTTTGCAGCTCTGCAATATCATTTTAAAGGTGGTGCAACCAGAATTGAATTAGCCCTCAAAGTTTATGCTATTTAGATACTCGCTGTAAATAAGCTCCAAAAATTCCTAAATAGTTAGGTATGAATAGTTTCCCCCCCCTTTTAAGCACTCACCAGCCCATGTTAATGCTCCATACCCACACATTTTTCAGTCTTGTCCTTTTTCAGCTCCATAGATGCAACATATAATAAGTATTTAGGGGAAATCTTGCTCCAGAACAGGTGACAATCTTACTTGGAGACGAGAAATTGTCAAAGAGAGAGGGGCAGTCAGTGGATGTGACCATGGATGCCTCTCTCTTCAGCCACGAACTCAGTAAGAGACCCTGGTTACTATCGGCAGTATCCAACAAAGTAGTTCTTTTAGCACAAAGACTTCTCTCTGTGCAACAGAGCTTAACTCGCCTTTCCTCTCCCCACATAGGCTCCCTGCACCTCCCAAATATGTTCTAGGGTTTCTCCCAATCCCCTGGAACAGACTTGAGGGGGTTGCTTGGGGGAGAAGAGAAGGAAGGGGAATTCTGTCACACAGCCAGAAGTCCTTGTGCTAATGGAACTGCTTAGGGCAGTATTGAACAATGCCCCAAAGTCACTTTCTTTATGCGTGTGTCTAAACACACAAGAGCTTCAGATTACAGAGAGGAAAGTGTGAAGTGTCTTATTTTCCCAGGTGTTTCTTGTCATAGGCAGGCAGGCAAGTGCCTATTGACTCACCTGTCAATTCCATGTCAGTTCCATGTTCCCCAAGTTGGAATTGCAATCCCAAACATCTGAAGGGCACCAGGTTGGATATGGACTTAACCTGAAGCAGGTAAGAGAGGACACATATGCACAGGCTGTGTGATCCGTATGCCTTCTGTCATGTTTGTTTGTTCATATGTGTTCAAATGAAGAAGTGTGCATGCACACAAAAGCTCATACCTATGACAAACTTAGTTGGTCTCTAAGGTGCTACTGGAAGGATTTTTTTGTTTTTACTGCGTCAGACCAACACGGCTACCTACCTGTAACTAGTTCAAATGGAGAGTTCCTCTTATTTTCTTTTCTGAAGCATGATTATTAACGTTGCTAACTTGGCCCCCTTTCGCTCCCCAGTACATAGTGGTGCAAATATATTTAAGTACTTCTAATTTTGACGCCAGGTTCCTGATTTTACGATATATAATTGCTGTCAGTCTTTGTCCATGGAGTTTTCTTGGCAGGGATACTGGAGTGGCTTGCCAGTTCCTTCTCCAGGTGGATCACGTTTAGTCAAAACTCTCCACTATGACCTGTCCATCTTGGGTGGCCCTGCATGGCATAGCTCATAGCTTCTCTGAGTTATTCAAGCCCCTTCGCCACGACAAGGCATTGTTCTCGAAGCTACGAACATGAGTTTGACCAAACTGCGGGAGGCAGTGCAAGACAGGAGTGCCTGGCGTGCTATGGTCCATGGGGTCACGAAGAGTCGGACACGACTAAACGACTAAACAACAACAACAATTGCTGTCAGTATTCCTTCTAGGCAGACCATAATCATTGTACATTACTCAACACGAATTGCTTGCTAACACCCCCGAATCAATTAATTCCACTTATTATTATTTTTTATTTGCTTGCTTTGGACTTGGACATGCAAACAAGCAGTAAAAAAAAAGTATTTGCATTCTGCCTACCTGTGCCAGCAGGCTTTGAGTGAAAAAAAGAAAGGGCAAATAGAAGTGTTGACATTATGAACAATTAAGGATTTGGAATACGGAGTAAAAATGGATTTGTGGAAAGCTAGCTCCAGTTAGCAGCTTGGTGAACAGATGTCCATGTTTGCCCTGAGTTCCAAGCTGATAGTGGCAGTACCAGTCGTGGCAGCCAAAGCAACACCTGCAAATGAAACTGGGCCTGTAATTCTATCACTTGCACATTCTTTTTTGTGTGAAGCTGAACAAAAAATAAAACAATGGTTTTCAATCTGTGATATAGGTGCATTAAAATCCCATATGTATCTAATCAAGTTCTTTCTGGATTCTGGTCAAGTTTCCTCTTTTAGTTATTTTAAAATAAGCACCTTATGTTTCAAGTTGACATGTGCTTTTTCACAAGAAATGCATGGCAATAATGGCATTTTTAAAAATGCTGCGTTATAGCATCCTGTGAAAACTTTGCGTTCTAATCGCATTGAGTCTTATTCAACATCTTTATAAACGACTTGGATGATGGGCTTGAGGGCATCCTGAGCAAGTTTGCAGATGACACCAAATTGGGAGGGGTGGCTAATACCCCAGAGGACAGGATCACACTTCAGAAATGACCTTAACAGATTAGACAACTGGGCCAAAGCAAACAAGATGAATTTTAACAGGGAAAAATGTAAAGTACTACATTTGGGGGGGGGGAATGAAAGGCATAAATACAGGATGGGTGACACCTGGCTTGAGAGCAGTACATGTGAAAAGGATCTAGGAGTCTTGGTAGACCACAAACTTGACATGAGCCAACAGTGTGATGCAGCAGCTAAAAAAGCCAATGCAATTCTGGGCTGCATCAATAGGAGTATAGCATCTAGATCAAGGGAAGTAATAGTACCACTGTATTCTGCTGTGGTCAGACCTTACCTGAAGTACTGTGTCCAGTTCTGGGCACCACAGTTCAAGAAGGATACTGACGAGCTGGAACGTGTCCAGAGGAGGGCAACCAAAATGGTCAAAGGCCTGGAAACGATGCCTTATGAGGAACGGCTTAGGGAGCTGGGCATGTTTAGCCTAAAGAAGAAGGTTAAGGGGTGATATGATAGCCATGTTCAAATATATAAAAGGATGTCATATAGAGGAGGGAGAAAGGGTGTTTTCTGCTGCTCCAGAGAAGTGGACACTGAGCAGTGGATCCAAGCTACAAGAAAGAAGATTCCACCTAAACATTAGGAAGAACTTCCTGACAGTAAGAGCTGTTCGGCAGTGGAATTTGCTACCAAGGAGTGTGGTGGAGTCTCCTTCTTTGGAGGTCTTTAAGCAGAGGCTTGACAGGCATATCTCAGGAATGCTTTGATGGTGTTTCCTGCTTGGCAGGGGGTTGGACTGGATGGCCCTTGTGGTCTCTTCCAACTCTGTGATTCTAAGAGTTGCTGTCCATAGCCTCTGGACATTATAAGGAACATGGGCTGGTAGGCACAGGTTACCTCATTACCAGGAAATCTCTCCCTTTAGTATCATGTGGATTATGCATTACTGTGCCTGGAGCCATGGTTTTAAAATGCACTAATCAGACTGCTGAGACATCGCTCCGTCTCCTGGATAGCAGAGAGCAGATGGTCGTGTAGTTTAATAATTCATTTTCCAAATGCAAGAGCCGGAGGAGCACCGAGAAGCTCGACTTTTATTTGATTTGGGATGTAGGTACAAGTGTCATACTTTGCAATGCTGATTTTGTGTAGCTGCCCTTGAAGTGTACCCGGAAGCTGCAGTTAGTGCAAAATGCAGAGAGGCTCAGCTGTTCACTGGGTCCGAGTATCTCCACCATGCGACACTGCTGCTGTGAAATAATTGCACTGGCTGCCAATTAGCTGCCAAGCTAAGTTCAAGATGATGGTACTGGCATACATAGCCCTTGAGACAAGAATACCTAAAAGATGGCTTCATCCCATTATACAGCCAACAGTTTACTTGCTCCGCAGGAGAGGGCAGCCTGCAGGTGTCCATTTTGCATGGCGTATGTCAGGATGCTCCCAGTATAAAGACAAGGAAAAGTTTCTTACAGTCCTTTTTTATTTCAGTCTTTACAGAGAGAGCCTATAGAACCAAGTGAATCTCTAACCCGCCTGTCTCTCCCACTTCCTCATTTGTCATTGTCTCCTCTATGGGTGCTGCTACGTGCCCTCTGTCTTTGAGCTCTTTGCTCTCCTACTTTTAAGGCTCACCGGGTTCTGGGAGATGGAGGGTCTGGAACATAGCTGTCAAGTTTTCCCTTTTCTCACGAGGAAGCCTATTCATCATAAGGGACTTTCTCTTTAAAAAAGGGAAAACTTGACAGCTATGGTCTGGAATGCTTTCTAAGGACAACGTATCAATTGGGGGGGGTGTTCTGGCTCTCCCATGATTTCCCAACTTTCCCCCACATCTGCCTCTGAGCTGTGACCTCCCTCAATCCCCTGTTGTAAATCTATACTGTCTTCCTCTTCCTCCTCCCTGGAAGGGTCAGGATGGGGAGGTGGTCTCCACCATTCCTCCTCTGCCCAGTCCCTGACAATGTAGGAATCAAACCTTTAGCATGGCGGCACCTAGGCTTTGACTCTCCTTCCCATTCCATTCCATATCGAAATGGTGCCATCGCTATTATCTTTTGGGTGTCTGTTGAAGACTTTCCATTTTCAGTGGAGACTCTTATTCCAGCCAGCATCTGTATTGGATTTGAAATTGTTTTTATATATCCAATTTTCTATATATGTTTTTATTGTATTGTGAAATCACTGTAAAACGAAGTGTGTAATCCTGCAGGATACAGGATAGTTGGAGCTGGTATGTATGTTTGTGTTGGCCGACACATTTGAGAAATGGTATGTTGCACATGAATTTTGCATGCATGGCTTGTAGCAGTTTTGTTTGCTGTCAGTAAGCTGCAGTTTGTACTGTCAACATGATAGCCACCTGGAGGTAAAACTGGACAGTGTGTGCTCTACATGGCAAGTTACATGCACTCAATTGATTTTAACAAAATGATTGCCAAACCACAGCATGGAAAGAGGAGGTGCAAAATACATGATGAACTAGCTGGAATAACATTGAGAAATCCCAGTTCATTTGAATTTGGAGTCAGTAGCTATACCACTAATATGTGATAAACAGACTTTAAGTAATCTACTAAAATAGGGGTGGAAAACTTTGCCCTTAAACCACTAATATGTGATAATCAGACATTAAGTAATCTACTAAAATAGGGGTGGAAAACTTTACCCTTAAATAGCCTTGGACTTGACATATTCCTCAAGACTAACTAGTCTTCTGAGAACACTTTTTTTTTGCAACATGGAGAAAGGTGACTCTTTATTAAAAATGCTTCGTAGGTAATTTCCCCCTTTCCAACTGAGATATCTGCTCTCTGCCTCTTGAACAGGGCAAAAACCACTGTGCATTTTATATTCATGTTGTCCACAAGTAGTAATTTTTATAATTTTGACAGAGCCTGAGAGTATCCTAAATAGTTACTCTTGGGAGAGTAAAATGAGATCTACCTAATCAGAATGTTTCTTTCTGTCTGCACACCATAGGCTCCTAGTGTTGTTTTCTGGACTGGAATATTTTCCCATTTAATACTCTTCTGCCAATATATCAGTCTTTGGCTTATGCATATGCCAAGACCTATTTACTTTTTGCTTCACTGGACTAATTGCTGCTAAGAGTTGACTGTTCCACTATCTTCACCACCATCAATATCCTGTTCAAGTAAAAAACCTCCCTTTTATCGTATCTCACTGCAAATATTACCCTTGTGTCTAACCTTCTAGAATGCTCTTCAGTGCTCTTATTTAATGTTTTCTGACTTGCTCATATATATTTGATTATGTTGGCTCAAAAAGTTGCGGGAGAAATTTCTCAGCAACTGAATGTTGAAAACAGCTTGACATATTTGTCAAAATTATTTGGGAGAAGTATTCTGTAATGCAGGGGCTACAATGAGCCCCCTTTTCTGACTGGTATCAAGGACTGCTGTTGTAGTATATATCCTGCCCTTCTTCCCAAAGGAGTCCAGGGGATACGTGTGCTTTTATCACTCAGTGGTCAGCCTGGATAGCTCAGTTGGTTTGAACATGGTGCTGATAACGCCAAGCTTGCAGGTTCAACCCCTGTAGGGGACAGCTGCATAGTCCTGCATTTCAGGGGGTTGGACTAGATTATCATCACGGTCCCTTGCAACTCTACGATTTTATGATTTCCATAAAATTGCCAAGGCTCAAGGGTTGACATGCACGTGTGAATAAGATATGGGAGATCAGACACGGGTGCAAATGCATTCAAAGCAAGTTGCAAACTGCCATCCAGATACCGTAAGCAGTCTTCTGAGCCAACAGCAGTGCTGTCTTACCTGGATCAAGTTTCAGTTGTACCAATAAAATGCGGAAAACCTCTTTGGAACTTGAATGTTCTTGTTTGGCAGTCACTTTCATCTCATAGTTCTAAGTAGTTGTAATGAAAAAGGTAAACAAATGGAAGTTTTTCCTGTCTGTAATATAAAAGCTTGTGGGCGAGATGCAGGCTATGAAAAGGCGATGCATTGTGTAAGTGCTGTCAAAATGATCCTGTCTAATGGGCATAATAGTTTCCAGTGTAAGAATATTTGGCTATTATTTTTGTGGCTTTGCTTTAGGGTAGGCAGAGAGGAAAATTATGTGCATGTTGTAAAAGGTAAGGTTACCAGGTTTTTCCCCAAGAATCCGGGGACACTCTTTTTTTTTTTTTGAAAAGAGAAAAAAAAGTTATTTAAAAAAAAATTCTAAAAAGAAAATTAAGAAGTGATCTCTTCTGTAGTCTCCTCTGTCGCGTGGCCTTCCTCTGGGCCCCGGCCTGATCTCTTGGAGCACCATCCCCTGTGGAGTAGGCTCAGGTCGGGCCTGGGCTCGGCCACATGTCCTTGCCCTCCCGGTGCTCTTCTACCTCTCTTCTTTAGTGGCGGTGGCAGCAGCGCAGCAAGGGCAGGGCTCCCCTCTTTTTTTCTCCTTCCTCTTTCTCTCTCTTCCTTCTCCTCCTTCTCCCTGCATTGGCTCCGGGGGTTTTACTAGCCCTGGAGCGCCGCTGGGCAGTTGGCCGGGTGGCTGGGTGCTCTCACTCCCGGCTCGATTTGGGTCACCGGGGGGTGGTGCTGGTCAGCGGTTCCCCCCATTCTGCTTTCCCCTTAGCAGCGGCAGTCTCAGTATCCCGGAGCCAGCCTGGTAGTGCAGTTGTCTCTGGCTGGCTTCAGGAGCTGCTCACTGCCGTGGCACTCGTCATTGTACCTCGCCGGATGTGTCTTGTGCCGTTGAACCAATCACGCAACATTCATTCCCTACTAATAAATCTACAACACTTAAAATATAAATCCAAGGACATTAAATGAAATCTGGGGACATTCCCGGGACGGATTTTGTCCGGGGACAGATTTGTAAATCCAGGGACTGTCTCCGGGAAATGGGAACATCAGGTAACCATATTGTAAGGGTAGTATGTTAATGCATCTTTCTATAATGACGCGTCTCCTCCTTAACCCCTTAGTTGTTTTAAAGCAGGCATCCCCAAACTGCGGCCCTCCAGATGTTTTGGCCTACAACTCCCATGATCCCTAGCTAAGAGGACCAGTGATACTATTTCAGATACTATTTCTTCAGATACTATTTCAGTGTATCTGAAGAAGTGTGCATGCACACGAAAGCTCATACCAAAATAAAAACTTAGTTGGTCTTTAAGGTGCTACTGTAAAACTTTATTGTTTGTCTGGTTTTGATATTTTCTGAAGCAGCAACTAGGAATAGATCAGGCATCCACTTTTGGATTTGTTAGTGGGATGTATGTTGAATTTTTCACATCTGTGCCTTTTTAATTTGTAATAATAATCTAGCATATTTTATTGTGTGTTGGAGAGTGTGTGTGTGTGTCCAGTATCTTGTTTCTACAGCTCATTGTTACCATTGTCCCAGAAGACATGCAACCTCCACTTGCCTTCCATCTCTCGAAACATTTTTGCTAACTCCTCATCTTCCATCTGTTATAAGGGGTTTGTACTATAACATGTGCCGAGATGGGCACTAATTACAATTAATTGACTACGTTAAAAGTAAATTGGCCTCCACATGGCTATTCAGGTAAGCACTGCTTTTGACAATTCACTACCTTGAGTGGTATTAAAAATCTACACTTAATGGTCAAACGGGCGTCCCCTACTTTTGCTGCACACAGCAGAAAACACTGTAAATTAGATGGTGTCATGGACTGTGAATAGCACTTGGGTGCTTTTTCAGTGTGTAAATAATGGGAAAATGCAGTTTATTATTGGTGCAATAATATTTTCATATTACTGCAAAATGCCGACTCAAGACCCTTCTCCGTGTTCATGTCTCCCTATAGGTGGGGTGGGTGTGAGAGAGAAATGGAGGAGGATTTGCTTGTGCACGTAGACATCTTAGTTTGTTACCCCTGGCCCACTGTCTGCTGTTGTAGATAGCCCTGTAGGCAAGAGTGTGTCCTACAACATGTAACTGCTCTCAGAGGTGTTAGTTCAGTTGGTTAGAACATAGTGCTAATAACACCAAGGTTGCGGGCTCAATCCCCGTATGGGCCACCTGCATATTCCTGCATTGCAGGGGATTGGACTAGATAACCCTCGAGGTCCCTTCCAACTACCCAACTCTATGATTCTTTGAATCTTGGATTTTGCTTTGTGAAACCCTATAGCACTTAGCCTGCTTATCTCTTAAAAGGATCTGTTCTACCACATGCTTGAACAGGTTCCACACCTTGAGTAGCTGTCCTGTACATATGCTAAATCTGCTTCCTTGTCAATTGTTGCTCTTTGATTGTGTTGTAATTATTTTTAGTGCTTTGAGACATGTCGAGCCACGACTTCAGGTTTTAAGACACCGATTCTGTAGCATTGTTTGGGTGCAGTGTGCATCTTTCCCATTTAGTTAGAGTCGAAAGGGACCGGTTTTGTTTAGAAATACGTTATATGAACATTTAATTCAGTGAAAGGAAGCTTGAGCTTGTGGACGTGTCTTGTCTGTTACTCTCTTCAACCCACTGTCTGAATCGTGCATTGGCTAAAAGGCCCCTTTTGAATATCACCAGCAAATTCTGCCACCTGAAAAATAAAGCAGGTTTGGAAGTAAATACAGAATTGAATTGTGACCTTTCACTATAGCTAGAGTACAAATCATGCATGTGCTATCCAGTCTAAGGGCCAGTAAGAACCACCTCATATTAGCACGTGGTTGCAAGCATGTGTCTATTACTGCACAGGAGTCCACAAAGCCTGCCACAACCATGAGATTTTAACTTGGGCAGCTTCCCCTCTTCCTCTGGATGTTTAGTGTCAAACGATTCCCCTTCCACTAAGCAAAATGTTAAAATGCATTCTATGTGTCCTATTTTCTTTCTACTTTGGATCAGGGTCGGGACTTCATCGCGCAGAGAAGGGGAAGTTTAATCCTCCCCAGTCAGTCCTATGTGCAAGTCTTAGAGAAAATTCCTCCTTCTGCCCCAAAGCTAATTGAAGCCTGTGAAGTGTCCTCTCCTCCCATGTGGTTGCAATAAAAGTCAAGTGAAATGGTTAGAAAAGATCAATTATACCACAACAAGTAGTCTTCAGTGTGCCATTGTTTGAGAAGAAGAAGAAGAGTTTGGATTTGATATCCCGCTTTATCACTACCCTAAGGAGTCTCAAAGCGGCTAACATTCTCCTTTCCCTTCCTCCCCCACAACAAACACTCTGTGAGGTGAGTGGGGCTGAGAGACTTCAAAGAAGTGTAACTAGCCCAAGGTCATCCAGCAGCTGCATGTGGGGGAACGGAGACGCGAACCCGGTTCCCCAAATTGTGAGTCTACCACTCTTAATCACTACACCACACAGGCACACAGAATCACTGGTTTATAACTTCAGTACCAGATTCAATTCTGCATGTCAAATTATTTTCAAAGTAGGGGCCTTTGACTTTATATCACAAGAAAACAAATATTTTGCAGAGTGGCATTTTTCAGGAAACTCATAATTCACGTGCGATGTTGTCCCACCCACCACTGTCCTGAGTTTGACCAGTGGTTCCCAAACCTTTGCTTCCCACACACCGCTCAAAAGTAGCTAATTGTCTTGGCAGACCACCTAATGGTCCCCCACCCCAGGTTGTAGCAACTGTTATACACAGTGTTAGATGCTGTATGATTTTCAATTGCTTTTTTATTTCTTGCATTGTATTTTATAGAACTGCAATTTGCATTCCTTAGAATTCCAATTGCAATGCAACAAATTGCAATGTAACAAATAAAAGAAGCAGTAAAAATACAGTTGAAATCAGTATGAATATTTAACATAGACATGCCTCTGACCAACTGAATGAAGCTTGCGGATCACTGGTGGTCCATAGTTTGGGAAACCCTGTGTTAGAATATCATTTATGCAGCTGGGGGGTTCTTGGAAGTTTCCACTATGCTAATGTGCCTTTCTTATAATATGTAAATTAAAAAGTGGGTGGCCTGTTCAACACTCAGAAGCTTAAAATCTACAGTCTGCAACATATTCTCCTTGTTACTGGAGATCCAGTGTGGTACAGTGAGATCCATGTTCTGTTCAAGTCTCTGTTTTATCTATGATCCCTCTGGATGACCTTGGACCTAACCTAACCCACAGCATTGTAGCAAATGGAAGGTGGGTGGAGAACCTCCTACATGAGTTCTGTGTCTCCTGCAAAGTACTACTCTTATTGATAGGCATCTTTTTCTTGGTGTTCTCATATCATTATTTATTAATTTTTTTATTGCAACTTTGCTCTTGGGGGCTTTTTTTTTAAAAAAAGCATCAAAACAATACAATTCGAAATAGAACAAACAAAAGCATTTAAAATTGTGGTGCGTGAACGAAGTAGTTGTCTATGTGAGGTTCCTCCCCGTTGTTTTGAAATGTCTAATTACTCTGTGCAATATGATTACTCTGCAAAAGTTAATGCTGTTTCCATTGAATAACTAGGAACACATAGAGAGAGCTGTTCATTGAAATCAGGTAGAGGAAATGTTGCAATTCCTCCATATATTGCAAGGTATATTATTTCTTAATTGAAGTGCTACTTCGTTACACGCAATTTACCTGAAACCTATTTGCATTAATTGCTGAAGTGGGAGAGAGTGCACCTGCCCTTCTGCCAAAATTTGGCACACAGGGGTGGCAGTGAGAGATAAAGATCTGGCCCAGAGGGTCAGAAGGGCTCCCATCCCTGCAACAGAACAATTACCAATTACAGGATAATTTCCCAGAGGATAGTTTTAAGAGCTAGGACAGAAATGAAGAACCAACCAGGTGGTTAGCAAAAATAACTTCTTTTTCTTCCTCCCTCTAAATATCCCTGATTAGTGTACAAGGCCACCCGACATCAATGAGAAGTGGGTTAGGCAGAGAGTGAGAGATATTTTCCCAGAACATTATGATTGAATAATAAGACATCTCCAGGTTTGGTGTTAAAAGGATCCATGCACCTGCACTTTTCACCTGCCTGGTGACAGCTTTAGACTTGAGCTAGTGGCTTGAGCTGTGCTCAGTCTGAATAATAATAATAATAATAATAATAATAATAATAATAATAATAATAATAATAATAATGGCTTAAGCTACAAATGTGAGACTATGTGCAAATGTTCTGCTCTAGTGGTATCCTGTTTTGTAGTACATCTCCCCCCCCCTCTGACCTCAAATGCAAATTAGTCCCAATAACTGTTTATTACTGTAAGAAAAGGTAGCCTTATCAGGTTTTCTTTGAATACAGGAAGTCGAGTGTGCCAAAATTAATTCTCTTTTGACTTGCGCCATGTAGGGTTTTAGCAACCACACCTCTTTGAAGCTGCCTTCAGGTCTTTCCTGTAATCTTTGTCCTTTCCTTGTAATAATATCTGGTGCTTGTATCTACCGGTATTGGAGTAAAGCGACAGCTCAAGCGTATTAACATCCATTCTTCTGGAGCGGTGCTAGAAGTTGTAAAATTCCTTCAAGTGAGCACAGTTTTGCTGGCAGGCTTTGTTTGCTAATTGTTTTCAGTTGCAGTTGGGCAGCAACAGAGTTTGATGGATTCTGGTAGGTGGCTTTTAGTACAGAGTACTGTCTATGATCAAACCTATCCGTTCGGAAGGAAATCAGCCCTGAGTGCTCACTGGAAGGACAGATCCTGAAGCTGAGGCTCACTTTCGCCACCTCATGAGAAGAGAAGACTCCCTGGAAAAGACCCTGACGTTGGGAAAGATTGAGGGCACTAGGAGAAGGGGACGACAGAGGACGAGATGGTTGGACAGTGTTCTCGAAGCCACCAACATGAGTCTGACCAAACTGCGGGAGGCAGTGGAAGACACTGGAAGAGTGCCAGGCGTGCTCTGGTCCATGGGGTCACAGAGAGTCGGACACGACTAAACGACTAAACAACAACAACAACTGTCTTTGATGGCAACTCTTGGCAGCACTTTGACCTTTTGCAGATGCTTTATTGAGGTAGTAAAGTAGACTTCAAGTTCCCACCCCTCAAGCAATAGTTTGGAACTGACTGCATGAACATATTAGGCACTGGTAGGGTTTTACACAGATGTAAAAATGAGTGGTGCCTGTCCTGAAAGGATGCATTTCATTTGACCATCCTCTTTATTTCATCTCCCTGTGCTGCCAAAGATACACAGCAATCTGTGGCCACACTGTGTGTATCATTGCAGTGTTAGAAACTCAAATGTATAAGCTAGGAGCCTAATGGCTCCTTAAACCAAGGTTACAGTCACCAAATGTCTAGTTGACATTTTGGGGCAAGATGGCTCTGAAGTCTTATATTTCAAATGATTTGATTCTCAATTAAACATCTGGCTAGTTCAGATGACAACCTTGAGCCAAGAGCATTGAGAACCTAGAGAGAAAAAGTCACTTGATCAGGACCCATTCTGACCTCTTTTTCCTAATGGTGACTGCTGCTGCTCAGGCTGCAGAGAAAAAAGCATTTTGTTTCCAGAAATCCATTCTGATTGTGCAGATAAAATAAAACTTGATAGAATTCTACAGGACGGGGTATTCATGTGTGAAAACAATGCAGATCCAATTGTCCCTAGGCATGCACCTCCAGATAGTGGAGATGTCACGTGCCAGTTTGGCATCCAGGCATCTTAATTTGGTCTCAAGTGATCAAAAGCCAGGTGCAAAATGCACCTGGCGCCTGACTAATTTTGATCACTGTCTGCATGCTCAGTCTTCATTGAGTTACCTCTCCCACCCAAGCTTACACACCCTCAGATACCTGTATTTTTTCAAATCTTGAGGTCCCCCAAGCCCGTAGATTTAATTTTTACTTTATTTTATTAAAAAACCTTTATAAACCACTTAATTTTCCATATTTCTGATACTTCTCCTTATTGCATGGATAGCACTACATAACAATAATCGCTCCATGAATTAGCTTTAGTATTATAGGATTAGTTTCCAGATTTACTTCCTTTTCCTCTAGAGAAGCCTTTCTCAGCCTCGAGTCACATTAATTAATTATCAGGCACTCAAGGTGGCTTACAGGTTAAATAAGAACATTTAAAAACATGGGGGGAGAAACACACTTTTTTTAAAAAAATTAAACATTAATAGGATTAAAACCATATATAAATCAACCTTACAAATAAATATATAGAGCAGAGTATATATTCTGCTGTTCTCTGATTGATGGAAATCGGTTTATGAAGAGACATTGCCCCCAAAGCCTGATATATTCTTATTGTGCTAGAACATTAGTGAATGTGATAGGGCTTCCCATTCCTTTCGAGACCCCTGCACTCCCCCTCATCTGCTCCAGAAGGTACCCAACTCTCTGGAGCAGATTTCGGTCATGCAGAGGGACCTATAGGAAGGAGAAAGGTAATCATGGTTTGTACAAGCTGAAGTAGAACACCAGAACTGCAAATTTCCCATTGCAACAGTGAACTGTTTGCTTGAGCATTGCATGTTCAGAACACCTTCTCTTGCATTATGGTCACACACACCACTTCACATCTCTACCTGGGATTGTTATAAAAATGTAGATAGTATTTTCATTAGCTCAGTTGGTTGGAGTGTGGTGCACCAAGGTTGCAGGTTCGGTCCCTATATGGGACAGCTGCATATTTCTGCATTGCAGGGGGTTGGACTAGATGATCCCCAAGGCCCCTTCCAACTCTAGAATTCTATGATTTTAACAATCTAATTAAAGAGGGGGGGGAATCCCTACCTGCTAAATTTGTTGTTAAAACAGGCTATCAAAAGAATATGCGCCCCTTTATGCCTGCAGCAGTCCACACAGATATAAGCAAATGTGTAGTTTGCATATCAGAACAGTTGAATTTTCCCATTCAGACACTTTGAAAATTTGGATCCCAGCGGCAAATACTTCTTTGCCAAGTTCATGATTAATCCTTTTTCTCCAAACATGCCTGTACATAATGGTTACTTGAATTAATGATAGCCATCTTTACAGGTGTTGTAAAAATTGTGAAGAACATCTCATTTTTGATCATTCTGCTTTGCATTTTTATTTAATGAATCTGTATTTATTTCCCATTAACGTATGTTCTTACCCAGAGAAGTAGTTTTTGTGCCATTCCTAAAAGGCCTTCATTCTAGTGCAGGCATCCCCAAACTACGGCCCTCCAGATGTTTTGGACTACAATTCCCATCATCCCTGACCACTGGTCCTCTTAGCTAGGGATTGTGGGAGTTGCAGGCCAAAACATCTGGAGGGCCGCAGTTTGGGGGTGCCTGTTCTAGTGGCTATCCTAACATTTCTTTAAAGCTTCTATTGTGCTGTTGAATCTCTAGGAGGTTAAGGGAAGCATTTCAGGATGATAATTCAAGGCACTTGTAATGTTTGTGGATTTCATTTAGTTATTTTTTTAAAAAATATACCCTGCTTTTACCACCCAGGTCCTAGGGGCTTAGAACAATAAAAAATATACAAAAATGTAAAATATTTTAAATGACAGAAATTTCAGGACTCAGAAATGTAAATAAAGAACGTTAGAAACTTTTAAAACAGGCTTCCTCAACCTCGGCCCTCCAGATGTTTTGAGACTACAATTCCCATCATCCCTGACCCCTCGTCCTGCTAGCTAGGGATCATGGGAGTTGTAGGCCAAAAAACACCTGGAGGGCCAAGGTTGAGGATGCCTGTTTTAAAACATCAGATAAGCATTCATCACATAAAGGTGGCCTCCTGAAATAAAATGGTTTTAACCAGGCTTCTGAAACTGTTGGAACTTCTGTTGGGAGGAACTTCCATAAAGGTGGCCTCACAGCACTGAACGCATAGCTTCTCATTGACATGGGTCCTAATAGGTGAAAAATTCAGTCCCTTAGGTGAGGCTATTAGTCAATTTGTCTACTTCGCCTGGCAGCAGCTTTCCGGAGTCTTGGGTAAAAATCTTGCTCCTTGCTTTGCTACTGGAACTTTTTATCTGGAAATGCATCCAAATCAAGTTGCAGAGTAGAAATCGACACATAAGAAATGCTCCACTAGTGAAAGACATTAACCTGGACAGATAGGGAGATACATCTACCCTCTTTAGTGACGTACATAAAAGTTAGGAGAGAACTTGGAAGTGCAGCTTAACTAGCAAGGTTCTTTCAGGCTGTAGATCAGGCATCCCCAAACTTCAGCCCTCCAGATGTTTTGGACTACAATTCCCATCATCCCTGACCACTGGTCCTCTTAACTAGGGATCATGGGAGTTGTAGGCCAAAACATCTGGAGGGCCGCAGTTTGGGGATGCCTGCTGTAGATTGTACCCTTTCACATGAATACCAGCAGCTGATTATGCCGAAACCAGATCATGATTGCATGGTCCTTTGCAACATAAAATTGAGCATTGCAGTGCAAGATTTTTATGATCAAGGAAAAACAAGCCGACACAATCTACTGTTGTGAAATTGCTTTCAGCGTTGACTTTTGCACTACTCTACAAATAATTATAGGCCTCAGGATATGCCTGAGCATGCAGGTGTACCTGCTTGCATCTTAATGACTTTACAGTTTATTTTTATAGCCCAAATGTTCTGGTTCTTCAGCTTTTTGCTGGTGAGTCTAATCCCTGAGCCAGCCTTTGCCAGCCTGGTATCCTCCAAAGTTGTTTTGGACTACGACTTCCAAAATGGGGGTGCTGGCTGGGGCTGAAGGGAGTTGTAGATCAAAACATCTGGAGGGCACCAGATTGCTGAAGAGTATGTCCCAAGTTATTGGAAAGCTACCTATCTTCATGCTCTGTATATCATGTTCAGATGAAATGCTTAGCTTTGTTGTAGGGGTAGATACCTGGCAATGGCTCTTCAGCCCTCCCTGGTTGCCTGTAGTAACTGATTGCCTGTAGTAACAACACCAGTTACTTTCCTCCTTGCTGGATCCCTGTAGAACTTTGAAATCAACAGATCTGTGGGCACTGTATCTTCAGTAAATTAAAATTCCACTCTTTGCTCAAGCCATTTCCTGCCTTTGTCTAAGGTGGACCTATTTAGCTTCACTAAAGGAGAAGATCTGGGACATGTCTACTCCTGTCCAGAGAATACCAACATTGATGATGATTTTTGTTAGGAAGAATGAGGGTATCTGCAGCAGCCTCAGATACATTTTAGGATGTGACTTACATGCATTTCCCACCTCTTTGTGCTCGCTCACCTTATTGCAACTGCTTGTGGAAAGGCCTGCAGTTGTTGACTAGTGTTCTATCTTTAGCATACCAGGCAATTTCTAATTAAAGTTTAATTGCCAACCGGGAGTCTTGGATCAAATTAAACCGTAAATTGTTCCAATTTACACTGGGTTGCAAAATCAGCCTTACGCTAATGCAAGATGAAGACGTATACTGAAGAGTGAGAGCACTCTGTATTTCCAAATCTGCTTAAAGTGTACAAGAGATTTGTGCACATAATAAAGTTAATTAGGTCTCATTTTGTATCCAGTCCTGTACAAACATTGTAAGCCAGAGTCAATTTTCCCCAGGATGAAATGTTATTCTGAAGAAGCCTGAAGATAACTATTATTAGGTACCTAGGGTGTTCACTTGCTTTTATTGTTTGCAAAACTGTAATGCGGAAAATGCTCAATATTTTTGTTGTTAAAAGTCTGCCATGCCCACCTGTTACTGAACATCTTGTCCAGATAGTATTTGATTTGCATGTTCTAAGAACAAGAATAGAGTAGCAGCAGGGAACACGCCATGCATCTGATAAAATGTCAATGGAAGAGCTAAATTTATCCTGGGAGATATTTTTCTCCTAAAGAACAGTACATTTATGACTTCTCAGAAACGTCAGGAGTCAGAACCGTCAAGGGGACTATTGGGTTTCCACTAAGAATCAGCTATGGAAATTTGCCTTATCAAAGATGACACCACAGAGGTATAGCATCTGTTCTTTAGATGCCAGAGTTCTGGTTTTCTAAAATAAGCAGTACACATGTTTTATGACAGGCTGATGTGCTGGGATAAAGGGATAGCCTTTTTGAAACAAAGGACATCCCTTTGAAACTCGGAGTGAAAGTCATTATGCATGCAGAATTGCTCTTTGCTTTTTTTTTTTAACAGATTGCACAATAGTGCAGAATTCATTTGTTTAAGGGGATTTTAGTTTAAAGACAGACTCGTGGTTTTCATACATTTACAAAATGCTTCAGTCTTGAATACTTGATCCAGAGGTATGTGAAAAACATTATATTGTTCCAATACTTGGCAGTTGTTTTTAACCAAGACCTAGGAATGTTGGCATTATCCAGTGATGTCCTTTGGAAGGCTCCTGTGCATGCAGATTGTTCTCATGTTTGGGATAGCTTCTTTACTAGAGGCAACCGGGGAAGTCATTCCAGATGTATATTCCTCCTGGGTGTGCTCAGTGAATTGACATTGGAAACGTCTGCGCTCAAAGAGTATTCACAAGCATTTGAGTACATGCAGATCGGAGACGCACACAGGTCTGATCATTTTTTACTAATTTTCAGAGGGGGAGATGTGGTAGTCCGTGTCGCAGCAATGAACGCAAAGTGTCCTATGGCATCCTAAAGGCCGAGGCTGCATTCCAAATCTCCATCCACCTTGTTGGGGTGTGTGTGTGTGTGTGGAGTTGGGTTGAATGGAGTGGAGGCATTCCTATACAACAGCTCCACCAGCTTCTGCCCTCAGAGTGATGCTGACATGACTCCTCTGGTGTGGACCACCTTGTTTTCGCTGACAAAAGTGCAATCCTAACCCTGGAAACCACTGAGATTCTGGGGTAGCTTGTGGAAAGCCCCAAAGCAGAGTGGTGAGAGGCTGACCTGACCTGGGATCCACTGGATTCCAAGCCACCTCAGTGCCATCACTTCAGGCTCCAAGTAGCATCTGCCCCTGGCCAGTCTTGAGTACCAGGGCTCATGGCAGTGGCTTTGTGGCTGCACCATCCCTCGTTGTTGCCCAGTCTTGTTAGTATTGCTGTATAAGAAATTCATTAAGGCATACGCCGTTGTGGACTGTAATCCACATCATCAGATGTATTCTCAGTAACAGGTAAGAACATAAAAGCCTTGTTGAATCACCACTCTGTTTTAGAATGATAGAATCATAGAGCTGGAAGGGATCCCAAGGAACCCACTGCAATGCAGGAATCTCAACCTGTGGTCTCCCATCCACATTTGAAACCATACCAGACCCTGATTAGCTTTGCAGATATGCTAGCAGTTTTATTTCTGCAGTACTTCACAGCGGCCCGCCAGATACCTATGTAAACCCTGCAAGCAGGACCTGAATGCAGCAGCACTCTCCCTGCTTGTGATTTATATGCACCCATATTTCTGCTCCATTAGTCTTTACGAAGCCTGGAACTTCACAAATCTTTTCAGTGCTTTTCCCGCCCTTATTTTTCATTTTTGAACACCTTATTGCTATATGTTCTATATCAGGGCATTCATCTACCCCTTTAAGTATCCTAGGACTTGGAAACCAGCATTATTTTTTGGTTTTCCTATGACCTTTTCCTGTTCACAGCTTGGCCCTTTTATCACCTACCCACAAACATGCTTACTGTTACATTCACTTCCTCATTTGTGCAACTATTTTGCCTTCCTTCCTGTATTAGCATCCTGCTTAGAGCAACTGAAGAGGATGAGAACCAGAGGAAGGGCAAAAAAAAAGTTGGGTATTAGGATTCCGCTGTGGCTTCTTCTCCCACCTGCTGTGTATAAGTTGTCTCCAGCCTTGGGTTCAGCATGCATGGAGCCAAGGAGTGGAATTGTGCCTGCTGGCTACAATCAAGTTATATTGATGTGAAGTTTCAGAAGGATGCTTCTGTGTGCACACTCCAGCTGTATGCGCGCAGGCCCTTTCACATGTGTCCATGGTTGCATGGAATTGTCCATGCCCATAGAAGCCCATTCATGCCTTTGCCCCAGTATATGGAGGTTGGGGGCTGAGGTCAGACAGTGACATCCTGTTCCTCCTACCTGCACATCGAGAACCTGCGAGTATCAGGTTTATACTGGGAATGTTAGTCTTTAGTATGTAAAGGTTTTGATTATATATTTTTTAAAGTGGATTCAGTTGAAATAGGAGAGCTCTTGAGTTTTGGAAATGTAGGATAGAAATGATCAAAGATCAAACTTCAAACAAAAAAAGCCCTAAGTCATCCTGGACTGTAGCTTATGCATTGGACTTTTGGACACAAACTCTTTGAGCAGATGAAGATGGCTATTGCCTCTGTGCTTCCTTGTTTCTGTGTACGAATTCTTGCTGCCAACAAGTGACATTAGGAAGATGGGAAGTTGCATTACGCTGAGTCAGACAGTTATTCCATGCAGTTGATCACTGTCTACTACACCGACTGGCAACTGCATTCCAGATTGGGATCTCTTCCAGGCTGAGATGCTGGGGATTGAACCTAGAACTTTGCTGTATGGAAAGCAGTGCTATGGCCCCTGCCCTCATGGAGATCATACATTTTCTCCAATGCTATAAGTGCTGAATGAGAATAGCCTGCTTATCATCTTGTAGGTCGAAGTGGTCTGTCAGATAGCTAAAACCCCTCAAGACTCATTCCTCAGCTTGGACTATCCTGACCTCTCCTGGTCTATGTTTCACATTCCTTGTGAACCAAGTTAATCAGTCTTCATAATGCAAGCTAACACAGCTTTCAGGCTTCCCTGGGAACTGAAATTTAACGCTGCCATTCCTTGATCATTGCAGCAGCAGCAGTATTATTGCTCCTCTTTAAGACTCTGGATCCCTCCATAGGTTATTTGTCCAAACAGCACACTTCTTGCTTCTTTATCCATCTTTTTTTGCTGAAGCTCTGAGCTGGCTTCACTGAAGTGGGTTGACTTTCCTGTGCTGAGAGACTCGAGGATTCAGCAGAGGAACTTGCTGTGATGCCTCTTGACATTCTGTCTGCACCTTCTCTCGACACAACCCCTTTGGCCCTTTCCTCATCAGCAAATGTGGCGCTGAAAAAGATGCTCCTTCACAGTTTTTAGAGCTTTCTCTCTCTCTCTCCCCTCTCCCGTCTCCATCTCCCTGGTGATGGATTCAACAAGCCTTTAGGAGCCCTATTTCTTTTCTTGACCTCTGTTGGAGGAATTCAACATAGCGCTGCAGTATTTGTTCTGTCAGTAAAGCTTTTCAGCTTGCCGGATGGAAAGACACCCCCCTTCTTCTCCCTGCATGCATGCTGGGTTTCTTTGGGGGGGGTTCTCCTGACACCCCCCCCCCCAACGATCCAGTTTGGGAGGAGGGGAAAGCACTTGCAGAGGCCCTTGTGTGGACTTCCCCCCGCAGAACTTGTTAATTGAATCTGGCCTTTGGTGCCCTTATAAGTATATAGATTGAACACTTTAACACTGTCTCCTTAGTGCTGTCATTGCCATCTTTTTGGCACCCGCACAAGACTTTCTCTTTCTCCTTGGTATTTGTTGATCTTTCAAGCTTCTCTGTAGCTTTGGGACTATCTGCTAGCTTGGTTATATTTATGGGGATCATGTCGAGGTTGTGAAGTTTCTATTTCTATTTAATTTAGTGCATTGCTATTTTTTGTTGCGCCTGTTTGCATGTTATAAAATTATGCTGTATTCAGGTGGGTTTTTTGGTGGGTTTTTTTGCAATATTGCTTACCGTATGTTGCCTTGGGGCATTTTTGGCATAAGGGAATGCATACATAAGAGTGATAATAATAATAATGTAGGTAGATATGCAGATGCAATGCCTGAAAAGAAATTGCAAAGTTAGTCAGGCCCTGGACTGCCAACTCACCATACTGCTCTCTATAGCACTTTGGAAAATGTTTCATGAATTCTCCTCCAAGCTGAGTGATTTGCTATGCAGAAATAATAATAATAATAATCTTCAGGCAAAACAGCAGGGAGACTCAGAGGGTAGGTGGGAAAGATGATAGCAATAACCCTCGGGATCCAGCGGGGCTCAGTTGGATTTGTAACAAGTTGGTTTTGATTTACAGTGTTTAGCTTTTTGACTTGGGAGGAAAGGGAAATGGGTCACACTGGGAGACAAGTGCTACATCCTGCATAACAACTTGTTGAAGTATGTTTTAGACTTGCCCTTTCTCTGAGTCACCACTGCACAATAAAAATTCACTGGGTCAATACAATTAACTGCTTGCCGCTTCTATTCTGAGCATGTTAAGACAAAAGGAACTGCGAACCAGATAGCTTGTGTATGCAGGAATGATACCAAGGGTTGTATCCAGCTAAGTTTTCAGTGTAGACCCATTGAAATTGATGGACCTAAGTTAGTCATATTCCTTAATTTTATGCCAAGCAGAACTTAATTAGGAATCTTCTGTATACATCTCATTTTTCTTCTTTTTTTTTAAACACACATGCACACTTTTTAAATCTTTGTAACATTTGTTAAAATCCAAAAACTGTTCTCAAAGAAACTCTCAAACTTCTTCTGGAAATTTTATATTTGTCTGAAATGCCTGTAGAACTAATTACTAATGGGGATGAAGGATCTTCTGGGACCTTTGTACACAGAACCTAGATGGATTGGTTGATTTGATTGATGGTTGGTTGGTTGATCGATGGATATGTTCTCATAGATGCAGCTTTTCCTTCCTTGCTGCATGTTCGATTTCAGGGGCAGAAGCAGAAAATCCAAAAGACTGAGGGTTGTTGTTGTTTTTCATGTCTCAAGACTGGGTTCATGTCTCATAGACTGTAAATCCTTATTAAATAGAAGCTGCTTTGAGTGTGTTGACAGAAAGGCACAAAGTGTATAAATAAATAAACAACATTATTGGTGTGCCTTGCAGGGCTGTTACAAAGATTATGGAGAGAATGCATTGAACACTTAAAACTATTAAAAACTATTAAAGTATTAATACTCTTGGAGAGTCCTCCAGGACCCAGGATTTGATATTTCAGAGCGGCATAAGCATACTTGTATGACTGGTGCAAATAACTGGCTGATCTGTTTCTGTTGTGGGGAATGCTAGAGCAGGAGTAGACATCTGTACCTCTTGGGGTCTCTTCCTGCTGTCCCAGGTTTTCCAGCATGAGCAGAATGAACAACAGCGGTGACAATGGACATCCTTGCCTTGTTCCTTTTTGAATATTACATTTATCTGTTATCAGCCGATTTACAATTATTTTTGCATTCTGTTCTGAGTAAACAGCTTGTACCCCCCTATTAAAATTTGGTCCAAATCCCATTTCCTCCATCACTTTCCTCATGAAGCTCCAAGACACATTATCAAATGCTTTTTCTGCGTCTATAAACATCAATGCTGCTTTCCCCCCTCATTTCTCACTTCCAGGTATTCTATGATATTCAATACATTTCTAATATTATCTTTGCTTTGTCTGCCTGGAAGAAATCGAGATTGATCATAATGAATAAAATCTTTTAGAATTTTTTTCAATCCATTTGCCAAAACAAATGCAAACAATTTGTAATCATTATTTAATAATGTTATAGGCCTATAATTTTTTTTTACCAATGTTACATCTGAATCTTGTTTTGGCATCCAAGTTATATAAGCCTCTTTCCATGTTTCTGGAACCTCCCCTGTTATTAGGGCCTCATTCATAGTATCTTTCAATGGGTTCACAAGTTGGTCACTCAGTTTTTAAAATAATATTTAGCTGTCATTCCATCTGGCCCTGGAGACTTCCCTACCTTTGTTTGGTTTATTGCTTCAATTACTTCTTGGGACGATATCTCTGTATTTAATATCCTCATTTGCTCCTCTGTTATCTTTAGTAACTTACTATTTTTGATATAGTCTTCTATCAATGTCAACGTCTCTGGTCTCTTTTTGTAAAGATCAGTAAAATATTTTGCAAAGGCTTCCCTTATTTCCTTTGTTTTCTCAGTTATTCTACCATTAAGCTTTATCTTATTCACATAGTTATTTTGCTCACTTTTTCTCAATTGCCATGCCAAAAGTTTCCCTGGTTTATTAGCATTTTCAAAAAAAAATCTGCTTTGTTTTCTTAATTTTCCATGTTATTTTCTCATTAATTAACATAGTGATTGGAATAATTTTATCACCTGTTTTGTTGTTCCTTTGTTTGGTGCTCCTATTAATTCTTTTTCTTTCTCTGCTATTTTATTTAAAATTTCATTCTCTTATCTTTTAAAAATCTTTTAAAAATCGAATTTTGCTGGATAAATAATCCTCTCATGACCGCCTTGCTAGCGTCCCAGACTATTTGAAATTTGGTTTCATTATTCAAATTTTGTTCAAAATATTCTCTTAATACAACAGTTTTATATATTGGACTGGCATTGTACCGTTATGTAGAGTCAGGGTTGGTAGCAAGTGGTTATTCTGACCATTTATATTCTATTATGTGAAATTGAAAAGTTTTACTACTGTGGATAAAGCATTAACTGGTACTGGTCTGTGGAATGTGAGGTGCTGAAAAGTAGGAGATGCCTACTGGCAAGAATCTCACGTGCTAACCTTGCCTGGCTGACACAGTTTTCTCTCTTTGATCCCTTTTCAGATTAATCTTCACGAGAGCCATATAGCCCCCTTTACGTGAAAAAGATCTGTCGAACTCAAATTTGGTGCTCTTGTTCTTGGCACAGAAGCAAAAATAGTGAAAACATTCTGCATTTATAAGCAAATGAAAACTATATTTATTGTGCCTAAAGCAACAGCAACATACTTTTGAAACATCTGTCATTCTGATGTGTGTGTATTCATTCTCATGCTCTATTTTTTATAAATGAAGATTGCTTTTTGAAAGCATAAGCACATATTTCTGAATTCTCTCCATACTCACCCACCCGAAGGAAGACTGGAATGTGCGAATGAAAACTGAGCTGCAGCAGACTAGCATTTTGTCCCATGTGTGATTTTGCTTGCTGCGTCCTCTAAATTGTGGTATTGTGGCCTTGAAGTTTACTGAGTGATTTGGGCCATTCCCCCCTCTGCTTAACATGCAACACCAAATGGCAATAAAGATAAAATTGGGTTGGTTGGGGAACAGGATAACCTTCACGATTTTTTTAAAAGAAGTGTGGGATGCAAATATAATTTCAACTACTAAGAGGCAAACACACTATTCTGAGTTTTAGCTATTACCGTAGAAGTGGTTTTTTTTTTTTACTTGAACAGGAATTGCAGTGTTTTGTACTACATGCATAGCAAACTTCAGCTTTCTGTGGGATGTAAAAGCATCTTAACTACTTTGGAGCACACTTTGAAATTAAGGAGAAATGGGTACCAATTTTCAGATTTTAACAATACATTCTGGGTTGGATCCAAAAGCCTCTTCTACATATCAGATTGGATACAGGGAAAGCTCTTCTATTAAAGTAAGGGCTCCTACAGACTTGATTGAAGAGTGTTGCATGAGAAAAGTGACTCCAGATGCAGATGAGTTACTTTGTTTGTGCAAATTCTTCCGTAAGGCCTTAATCAGCTCATTCTCGAGAACTTTTTATGATCTACTTGGGTTAAAATGCACGACAGCCTGCAGTATATGCATTTTATTAGATGTTTCTTATGCTATAATGCAACCCCTCATATATAGTGGTGCTGCACTGCTTATACATGGAATAGCTTTTCTGCATTTTCTCCTTCTCATTGTTGCCTGGATTGAAGTTAATGTGTATTTTAATTCATTTATTTTGGAGAAGGAAACCTCGGATCTCAAACTTCTGTGATGTGCTTGGGAGTAGTAGTAGTAGAAGAAGAGTTTGGATTTGATATCCCGCTTTTATCACTACCCTAAGGAGTCTCAAAGTGGCTAACATTCTCCTTTCCCTTCCTCTTCCACAACAAACACTCTGTGAGGTGAGTGAGGCTGAGAGACTTCAAAGAAGTGTGACTAGCCCAAGTTCACCCAGCAGCTGCATGTGGAGGAGCGGAGACGCGAACCCGGTTCACCAGATTACGAGTCTACTGCTCTTAACCGCTACACCACACTGGCTCTGAAACTATAAATAGTTACAGAGTAAAAAATTGATACTGCAGCCCTAGCAGAATGCCAAAACTATGCATTCCTTTGTGGAACTCCTAAAAAATGTTGTTGGTTCTTTTTATTGTGGTTCCTGCATTCATTCTGTGCTACCAATAATTGGATCTATAACATTTGTATTTAAATCTTGCCCTTTCCAAAGGCTTCAGGGTGGGTAATTAACTTATAAAGTAAAATCCCAATTACAGTAATTAAAGCACGCTCAACTCACCTTATGGCACCACATTCCAGGCTGACGAAAAGTTATCTGAATTGTTTCTTTAAAAAAAGAACTAAATAAAAGCTGTTGGATTTTTTCCCCATGGTAGAAATGATAACAAGATTAAATTGAGCCTTCCTAATTTCACTGAAATCCGACACAACATTGTCCTTGGTCAGATTCCTTCCGTCTCTCTTCCATAATTCAAGCTACATGATGCCTTATCTTGCCAGGTATTTGAAATGTACTCATGACACAATTATTTTACAGCATGGTAAATACACCACATCCCCTTCAGGTGAAGTTAATTGCCGTTCTGTTTCATTTGATCCATTGTTCGCAAAGAGTTTAAAAAGAAGGTGTTTCAGTGTTCTGTTGGAACTTGAACACTGAAGCCTTGTTGGAAAATTGCATGTACTACAAACCATGGGACTGCCAGCTCTTGCTTGTGTGGCCAACTGAGTTTGATGTTTGACTGCCATATAGTGAAATGCCTTCTGTAGTAAATGTTAGACCATGTACACTTTTTAAATTATCCCAATAGCTATGAAAGTGCATGTTTTAGAGCATTAGTTAAATCATGGTGTTTGGTATTCACAGTTGACACACAGATTGTCAATGGAACTTAAAAACTTTTTTTTAAAAAGGTGTCTCCCTCTGTGTTCATCAGCTCCTTAGAGAAAACATAAAATTAACAAAACATACCTGTCAGGGGGACTCCTTACAGGGAGCCTCCCTCCATCATCCTGACCAGCACTTCGCCCAGCGACAGCACTAGCAGCTGGTCAGGGGGAAGCGGAATGGAGGAGGGAAGGCTCAGAGAGGCATCAGAGCCCTGGCAATGCTCTGGGGAACAGACGGTGGAAGAAGGGCTCAGCGAGGCATCAGAGACCCTGCACCACTCTGACCAACAAGTGGAGGAGGGACGGCTCAGGGAGACGATGGAGCCCAGGCACTGCCCCAGCCGGCCAGAGGAAGAAGGGGCACCGCTCCTTCCGGCGCCCAAATTGAGGCGGGAGCCCAAACGCAGGGCGAAGGGGTGGCATTTCGGGGTGCCCAGGTTATTACGCTGGCCTTGAAGCCGACCGGCACCATTGCCGGGTTCTGAGAGTGACTAGGAGGTCATGTTTTCTGCTACCTCTGCACTGTAAATAGTATGCACAATAAAACCCTTAAAGACACAACGGTCTGGAGCGTCTTTACTCGGGAGTAGCCACAACAACTCCCTGACAATACCCTTTAAGAACACAATCTCTGCTTCTATAGTGCTTTGCATCTTTGGTAGCTTTGTCAAGTGTGCTCTGGAATTTAGAATCTTTCTGAGTTGAAAATGTGACTGACTTTGAAGGGTCAGTCTGCTTCTGGAAGACTTCTGATCTTGATGAAACCATGCTGGAACTCTGTCCCAAGTCCATTCACTTGATTAACGATGGTTATGATTGGTATGAGGAAGCCTAGTCTTGGAGACTGGCTCCAAACGCAGGCTGCTGGCTAACCTGTGTGTTACCAGTGATCACAACTGCAGTGGATTTGGTTGAGAAGGCAGCCATCAAGTGCCTTCAATACAGTTGGATCCAGTTTTGTGGCTGTTTAGCATCGTAGTGGCAGCTGTATCAATAGAGGCTGTTTTTATTCACTGAAAATTTCTGTCTGTATCTTGCAGGGTGTCACTTTTTAAATCATGATATGAAGTTTTTGCATTTGGGAAGCAACAACAAAACTCATTTTTTGTAAGGTTCTCTTAATCTCTACTTCTTTCACAATTTTTTAAAAAAGCTATTTGAGACATTGGTCATGTGCCCAGCCAAATTTTAGCCTTAGAATTCATATTCCAGGTAATAGCTATTTACTCCTCTCATTTGATTAGTGAGCTAAGAGTTCCCCAGTGTGATGCATCCTTTTTGAACAGGCATCCCCAAACTGCGGCCCTCCAGATGTTTTGGCCTACAGCTCCCATGATCCCTAGCTAACAGGATCAGTGGTCAGGGATGATGGGAATTGTAGTCCAAAACATCTGGAGGGTGAAGTTTGGGGATGCCTGTTTTTGAAGGTCCGTAAGGACAAAGTCATATTAAGAACTAGTTTGCAGTCTCTCCCTAAAATATTTTGGGCCTTTCGTATTAGACAGGACATTGTGTACAAGTGTTCTTTCCTAATCCCTCTGACAAGGAGCTTCATGGTATGTTAGCAGAGCTCTACATTTTTAACCACATCACTCCTCTGTGAAGTGTTTATGAAGGACAATGCTCTCTCCTCTCTCTTCATTGCTTAATAGGATTTACATGATTTGTATCTTCTGTGAATGGAAGGAACTGAGTGGTTGAGGTGCTAGCCCACCTTGACCAGGCGGAAGGACCTTATGCACCAGGCTTCAGAACCTGTGGTTTTCCAGATGTTGTTGAGCTTCAGCTCACATTATCCCTGACTACTGGGTGTTTGGGGCAAGGCTGATGGGAGTCCAGCAACATCTGGAGGGCCACACATTCCCCATCCCTGCTCAGCAAGTTCCATGATCTGACATGTACATGTGTAGATCCCATAGAGCCACTCAAAGGATAGTAGTTCCATGTATAATTGCATACCTTTTATCTGTCAATTTGGAACAAAACAGGATTCTTTGTCCTGACCTATTGGCTGTTTTATTTTGCATTGCGCTTTCTACTATATACCACCTTGTGATTTCAGTGAAAGATGGTATATAAATATTTTTAAACCAATCATAACATTGTTCAGGTAAGATAGCTCACTTCTTTAGATTCATATAAACACATGCATATAAATATCCCCAAATGCCTTTGCCTTCCAAAGCCTGACTGGGAACACTTTTTCTGTAAGTGTAGTGTAACACCAGCCAGGTAGCAAACCTAAATCTAAACAGTATTTTACATACGGACTAGAAATGATCTTCTCATAATTACTGGGATATTTTAAACAAGCAAGATATCCGTTTACACTATTCTTTGTATAATTTTTATTGCGCCATAAAAATTCCAAAATCTAAAATTACCACCTGGCTATTAACAAACTTGAAAAAAGGTCAAGTCTCAAAATGGACTGTTGTGCTTATATGATGAGTAGCATCTACTTTAGCACTGGGATAGCAGGCTTTGTGGTTTCCCTATTGTTCTGGACTGCTATTCACATCTTTTATTCTATCACACCCTTCGACTTGCTAGTTAACTTGTGACTATGTCGCAGTCCTACACACACTTGGGAGTTTCCAGAGGGCACCAAAACAAGAGTCTTGTGGCACGAATAAAACCTATCAAATTTATTTTGGTATATGCGTACACCTTCTTTTGGAGGCCACGGGTGGTGGCAGCAGCAGCAGCAGCAGACTGTGAACAGTAACACCAAAAGGAGACAAGTTTTGTTACACAAATTGAAATGCTTTCACTAATGGAACCACATCATTGGATGCTAAGCAGTAGCTGTTTCTCCAAAAACAGCTGGTAGCACTTAACATCTTGGAACTGGCAAACCAATTCACACATGCAGTGTGATAAAAATCCATTGTCCTGCTTCACTCCACAAGTGATGAATCATAGAATTGTAGAGTTGGAAGGGACCCTAAGGGTTGTCTAGTCCAGCCCCCTGCAATGCAGGAATCTCAACTATATCATCCATGACAGATGGCCATCTCTGCTTAAGAACCTCCAAGGAAGGAGAGTCCACCACCTCTCATGGGAGTCTGTTCCACTGCCGAACAGCTCTTACTGTCAGAAAGATCTTCCTGATGTTTAGTCGGAATCGCCTTTCTTGTAACTTGAATCTTGTAACTTGCCATTGGTAGTCTTGATGAATGTAATTCAGTGGGTTCACACTGCAGCCTGCCTTTGCGGTTCCACTGTGTCCATTAATTTCAGTGAGTCTGCTCTGAGTATGACTTTAGATACAACCCTTTGAGTGTAAAACTGAACTTGAACCAGTAAATAACTATGCCCCAAGCATCAAAAGGTTTGTAATTTCAGCATTAGGAGGGACTCGGACACTAATCTTGGGAATGCAGTAGGAAACAAGCCTGCCTTTCTGTTTGGAGAGGCTTACAGTCAGAGCAGGGAGCAGCAGGAGAATCTGCACTTTCCTGCTGACCACACAACCATTCTTGGCTTCTTGAGATGCTAATGACATCCGACTGTGGTCACTGACTGGCCCAGGAGCTTGTTGATGAAGAAGTTCTTTAAACACTGTCTATGGCATAATTGCAGGGCTTGAGAGATGTGGTAATAACAGAGTGTCCGTTGAACCAGGTGACTTTACACGCTATTTTTTTCCTGACATCAATGTAAAGATAGGGAGTTAGAAGGGGAAGCAGCAAGCAAGCGAGTTCCTTCCTCCCCCTTCCCCAACTGATATAAGCTGGAAACACTGTGCCAGCTTAGTTGCATGCCAACTATTAGGAGCTTCTGGGAGTTCTTTTGGTTTTTTTGAAATCGGTAATTCTTGCTAGCATAAGGGTAGAACCCAAAGTGGGCTGTTCGTATGCAGAACATGAGATTGGCGACGGGTGGGTAGGAGCAGGGGGAGATGGCTGCAGGCGTATCTGCTCCTGTGGAGTATGCATCTATGTTCCTGAATGTGGAAAACTTAACAGGTGTGAGGCATATGGACTGCCTTTGTGCCAAAGGAAAATTGTCACCTTCAAAGCCAGCTCAGATACTAAGTTAGCAATTTATTTGTAGTGGGAAAAGTTGCAAGCGAATGGGCTGAATGTGCAGATCCGAAGCTTGACTGGTAGACATGTTGGTTGGTTGGTTGGTTGGTTGGTTTAGTAATCATACTGTAGTAAACATTAACAACTTAAGTTTTAATTATTTTAATTTTTGTAGGTATATTCTTATTGAGCAAAATGCTAAACTAGAACCTCCATGTTAAACATTAGCCAGGGTGAGGAAGGAGACAAAATGTATTCAATTTCTAATTTACATAGGCCTAGAAAACAAAATGTTGAATTCCATTTCCACAATAATAATAAAGCCTCAATTTTCAACTCTTTCCAAAAGCTACTATTAAATACTGATTTTCAGTAACTATATATATATATAGAAGGGTGGTTTTTTGTTTTGTTTTTTACATTGCACCTATAGTGTTTCTAATTCTGTCCTTCTTTCGCACAAAATGCAGGACTTCTCCCATTTCTGTGGTACGGAAGGTAAAAGAAAATACTTTTGTCATCCCAAGTGTGTGAATCTTCCCTGGTTCTGTCTTAGGTTTCTGCTTCCAAGTCATTGCTGACTCAAGAGTGGGGAACCCGTGGCCTTGCACATGTTATTGGACTATAACTCTCATTCTTTACCAGTGGTATGGTGAATGGGCTGATGGAAGTTGCAGTACAACAAATTCGGGAGGGCCATAGGGTCTCCGTCCCTGATTTTATTTGCCATGCAAAGGGTACTTCTGAATCTAACATTTTAAAAAGTAGGGCTTCCAACTTTCCTGTATCTTACAGTATCAGTCGGCTAACTAGCATTGGCATCTGAAAACCCAGTAAACTTCCTATGCTTACAACTGTTTCTTTTCTGTGGCATAGCATTCCTGTTGAGATACGACAGGCGGGCCACTGTCTTCATTCTTCCAGAAACAAATGAAGACATTTTGTTCAGATAAACTTCCCCAGTTGGGATATATAGCTCCCTGCCACGGGTGTCTCCTTTTGATTGTTTTCCAATTCATTTGCTTTTATTTTGGTTCTCGTATTGTTTCAGAAAGTGCAAATTTAACCATCTGGCTTCATGTGTGAACTAAATACCACCCCCCCCCCCAGGAATATTATAAAAGACCTTGCGAGCTGTGAGCATGGTGTGGCTTTCTTGTTGCCCGCTGTTTCCAAAAGAGGTCCGGGGACCCTTTCAAAATATTGTGGGAAAGGCTGCAGCGAAAAAGGGAGTGACTAGAAATCAGGCAAGGCTCCTTGAATGCCACACACCAGCTGTTCTGGAGGTGTTTCGAACCCAGTGTTCGAAACTTCCATTGTTTTAGGCACATTTTGAGATGGAATTTCATTAGCGTGAGCAATTCCTGAGCTCTGGGTGCAGTACTGTGCGTATGCTGTTGGAAAACCTGCCCTGTCACCATATTGGAACTTTGACACTACCTCGACGAGTAGCGGTGTAAGTTATTTGCAAAACAAACGCATAGTTACGTGAAGAAAGAAACCCCCTTTTAGTACATGCAATGTCAAAACAGTAAGTTTAATACTACGGTAGTACGTTTATTTAAGTTTCAATAAAGAGCTTAAAGTTTACTGAAAGTTGAAAAAAATGAAGAAAACAGCTCTTCCGACGATGAGACAGCAGCTACTAAACTAAAACTTCCGTAGATGATGTGTGCTGGGATGCTACTTCGGCCAGTTCGCCCCTTGGCGTCATCTAGCGGCTCATTTCAAAACTAAAGCGAGTTGGAAAACGTGCCCCTATGGAAAATGTGCCCCCGTCTCCCCTATACCTCATTAGAATTAGTTTGGGCCATGCATCAGTATTCTGCAACAGGAAACAGAAACTGATGCAAATAAAAGAAATCAGATATATATTTGAACAAGGTGCAGCCACTACCACACTACTAGACATTGTAAGTTTTTAAGATTCCAGGCTGTAAAATGGAGGTTGCAATTTCTCAGAAGACTATTCATGAAGTTCAGCTTAGAAGCTGCAGAGTATAGAGGCTGTGTGTTGGGGTTACTGATAGCTAGTCCACAGGAAGGAAGGAAGTCTAGGGCAAGTTCACAAAGAAACCACAGCAAAAGACACAGATAAAACGCTCAGGGCATCACAGCCACCCAGCATCCATTTAACCATCTTATATGCACCCGGTTACAATGTTTTTATTCTCTCTGGCATGTTAAACATATTTGTAAACAATCCCTGTACTTTGAAATTTTCCACTTTTGCTGTTTTATTGATTTTGAATTTTGTTGCCTATATTTTTGTGCTGCTCTCCTAGAGTGGTTATTACGTTTTAAAGTGTACTACAAGCCCGCCACCCCCACATTTTAAATATATACCTTGAACAAAATAAATTTAATCATATATGACTGAAGCCTGAGGCTTTCTGAACTGAAAAGCATAGGCTGATCTAAGTGCATTACTTAGGATTTTGAAGCTCTTTTAAATCAAGACTCTTGTGGGAAAGAATTCCTAGAGGGCAACACGGTCCCACAATGGACACACTGTGGAGAACCTTCTCTTTTAGTTCCTCACACCCTTTTTTGCCAAAGTCCCATAGCTATTGTACGAGGGAGGTGGTTTTGGGTGCCATGAAAGGGCAGCAAATGGTTAGCTACCATGGGGAGGGTTATTGTTTTGTTTCTTACTATGTTACGTATTTTTGGTTTTTTTTTAAATTGCAAACCGTCCTGTTTTCCTCAGGTGAAGGGCAGTATAAAAATTTAATAAATAGTAATAAAGAATAGCTTATTGTTGAATTTTTACTCCCAGGAGGCGCCTGTGGGATTTTTCTGCTTCAGGTGCTGAAATAACTTGACCAGCTTTAGGGTGACTTTCATTTCCTGCGGCACCTCAGGCACACCCCAGTTTTGCCTCTATTAAAGGGGCGGTTTTGGGGCCTTGTTCTGAAACCTTTCAAACTCTGTTTGACCAGAGGCAGCAGTGCAGTTAAATTAAGATGCCCAACAATATGAGATGGGATGCAAGTGTCATTCAGGAAGAAATATTGTCTATCTTCACTCAAAATTCCATCATAACCCCTCAGAATTTTGACTTTAACAAACTATCAACAGCAGCCACCGAAGTATAAATATTTTTATGTAGCACTTCCAGTTGCTCATGAATCAAAGCACATTTCCTCTATCTAAGAAAGATGAAGTAAATCATGAGGGGGCAAAATAGTCTACAGAAAGTTCAATTAACCGCAACAGAACAATTGCAAAATTCTGTTAGAAAAATTACATTAGTAGTTGCAAAATTCTGTTAGAAAAATTACATTAGTTTTGAGGAAAATGTGCACGGTGTGATTACAAGCTGGCTGTGCATTTCTTATACAAAATTGCACTGAATAGTCGGTTCATAAACCCACTCCTTAAAAAAAAGTTAAAAATCATTCTTTGATTTTTATTTTATTTTTATTTTATTTTTCAGATCCTTGTGAAAATGCAAATGCAGAAGCATCGTACTAAATCAATACTCTCAAATATTAAGAAATCCCCACCTCTGTCATTAAATTAGTTGACATTAAATCAATTTTCTCAACTCCTTGTCATAAAATGCTTGCAAAGACAAGAAAAGAACCTCATGGAAACATAGCAGGGGAATATGTTTTATTGCTGTAGGGGTTCAGATAGAACAGTTACATTTATGAGTTGCAGGAGATAGTGGTTTGTTTTGACGTGGGTGTATGCCTCATACCTCCATAAACAGGAACATTTAAACTTATCTAAAGGAAATGGTTTAGCAGAGCTATTTTGTTTATGAATCCTGCAATAAACCTAACTGCTGGGGGGTGGGTGGGAATTACAAGCCAATATATATCCTGGAGGATGGGGCAAAGAGAGGCAGAAAAGATGTGAATAAGGTTCATTACTTTAAGCAAATATATTAGTGGTCTACTCAATTCACACACACACACACACAAAGTGCATGCACACAAACACACATACGAAGGAGACAGTGTTGGACAGCCACAGAGTGCACAAAACTTGCCCACATTTGATCTTAAGAGGAGACCTCAATTTTGTAATTTATGGGTGAAGGGAGTGCCATTAGAATTTCAAGGATAAAGTGTTGGACCAAGACTTGAGTGAGTAGAAGGCTATATGCACAGTAGGGGCCTTCCCTACTGTTGTCTCTTGTAGCCTCCCCAAAAGAAATTCTGGAAGGTTAGAGCAGTGTTAGAAACTGAGACATGAAAGCTAGGAGCAAAATGGCACCTTAAACCTAGGTTATGGGCGCAACAATGGCATGTCTAGGTATGCTTTTTTTTATAACAAGAATACAAAGCTGGAAATCATTTAACTGCAGCTAAACTATTATGCTCTAGTCCTTCCCCTGCCGGCCCGCCCCTAATATTCTTAAGAGAGGTTTCTTCTCCAGTCTTCAGAGAGTAGCTGGAAGTGGGGAGGCAGAAAAAGGCCTTCCTTTCCTTCCACTCTGCAGTTTTAATCTGAAATCATAGGCGCAGCAGTGCGCCCAGAGCTCAGAAACTGCTCACGCTAATGAAATTCCCTGTCTCAAAATGCACCTAGAACAATGGGAGTCTTGAAAACTGGAAAAGTAGTTATCCGCTTCCACAGGTGACAATTGATACTTAACTGTGGAACATGACCATTTAGTATTTCTAACTCTGCAGCACATTCCTTGTTGTTGCATGTAGTGTAGTATAAGCATTTTATTTACTCTATCTTTCTGACAATCGCTGTCTTGTAAAACATTAGTAATTAACTGTAATGCCAGTTTAACCTGATTTTGCCCCTCTAGAATTCAGTGATTCCCAGTAAGCTCTGTTGGAGTGAGTAAATCAGTGCACTGAAATGTGATGACAACTGAGAGCTTTTTTTAAATGCATAGTTATATTAAGGGTGAGAGAACAGTGCTGCAGTATTGCACTAATTCACTACTGTATTATATGCTACACACCAATTTATGAATAAAAAATGTCATGTATCCTTGTTAGCCAGTAAGCATTATGCTAGTTCTTTTCTAGGGTTCCTTTCTCTTTGTATTAAAATCTTGCATTTAGTCGGCAGAGTGCTAGGAGAGATGTTAATTTCTTTTAACATATTTAAGAGATGTTGGGGGTGGAGAGTTCTCCACACAGTAAGATTGCTTTGTTTTGACATTTATCTTGCTGTGATCGTTCTGCCAGTTGGCTTTAGGCACGGCTACCAAAAGAGTGAACACATGTTGCATTCATTAACTTTCCTCTGGCTCTGCTCAATTTTGCAAGTCAGACAAAAGCATGATCATATTAAATTGACTATAGTGTGCAGTTGTAATATGAGTTCTCTCACACACTTAATGAAATGATAATCTTGAGAAACCTGCATCTCTCCCCCCCCCACCCCCAATTGTTGAGAGTTACTATGCCTCTCCAGCTCGGTGCAAATTCTTGTATGTGCATGTGTTGCCCCCTCCTTCTAAATTAAAACGCTGCAGCTGTAGATGTGTCATTCAGCCTTATTTGCATCTTCTCCTTCTTCCGTGATGCATTTGGCAATGTACAGTACATGGGGAAATCCCATGTCATCCTTACAATGGTTGTGTGAGGTTGGCCGGATTGAGAGAGTGAAACTGACCAAAGTTTGCCCAGCATGCTTCTTCATGGCTAAGCAGGAATTCCAACTTGGGTCTCTTCCAGCTATTTGCAGTGTTCTGTCCAACCACACTAGATGTAAAACCACAGATTTAATGCCTTTTCAAACTGCCTGTGTTGGATAATTTTGTTTATGTGTGTGAGCAAGTCCACTTAGGTGCAGCTTGTTTACTACGCATATTGATCTTTCGACTTGGTTTTTCTTTTATCGCTTATTTTTTGGATCTGTTGGCTGCTTTTCATCAGTAGTAGTCCCAGGACGACTTGTAGTAGTAGCTACATAGCAAATGCCACAGCTGTATGCAAACTAAAGTTCAATACCCTCCAACATGTTGATTCCCAAAATGGTGACGTGCGTCTTCCCATAAGTGCTCCCGTATGGGTCAAGTGACCCGCGTGAGATCATGGTGCCCCAAAGACGTGCTTTTGGGGGGGCTGTGCTCTCACAGCACCCAAAAACACATGTTTTGGGGTGCCTTGTGAGATCACGGCCACCAAAATGACGACTGTGCTCTTGCCGGGGGGGAAACCTGGATGTCCTGTTTTTTTCTGGGACACGTGCATGGTATGCTATAATCGTAAACATCCCTAAATATCAAAACATTAAAACCATAATTATATCAGCAGCAACAGCTGCACTACCCCTGGCTGGCAATACCCTTGCACAAGGAAAGGAGACTGTAGCTAATGCTAGTCAATAAGGATGCAAAATAGGAGAAAGGCATAACTGGGGGACCACTACTAAGAAACCCCCGCCCGAAGCCCACTTCCCAAAACCTTCACTTGCTAGTGGGCCTACCAGAAGAGGTGCCGCTTCAAGTGTTTAAGCCCCAAGTCATGTTTTTAGAAAGCATGTGATCATATATTTTTTAGTCAACATTAACTTAACATGTTTTCAAACCACTAGTAGAAGAGTTTGGATTTGATATCCCGCTTTATCACTACCCGAAGGAGTCTCAAAGCGGCTAACATTCTCCTTTCCCTTCCTCCCCCACAACAAACACTCTGTGAGGTGAGTGGGGCTGAGAGACTTCAGAGAAGTGTGACTAGCCCAAGGTTACCCAGCAGCTGCAAGTGGAGGAGCGGGGACACGAACCCGGTTCACCAGATTACGAGTCTGCCGCTCTTAACCACTACACCACACTGGCTCTATTTATTATTTACTGTCTCTAGTGTCTATTTAGTATTTATTTTCTAGGTGCATACCTTGGCATACCTTTTGGCTTTATTTCTCCTTTTTTCAAATAATAATAATAATAATAATAATAATAATAATAATAATAATAATAATAATAATAAGCCCCTTTATTTGTCTCCTTCCCTGAAGTGACTAATTGTAGAATATTTTATAAATCAAATTATGAGTTCTCTGACCGTAATAGCAAAAAAATGCCCAACAAATGAAGGGGCCAAATCTCCCAACTCCTTATTTTGATGCTGCAGGAACGCTGGGTTATTTGTTTATTTAACGTCTTATCCGCTGCTCTGTGGGCCATCTTCAGGAAAAGAAAAAGCCAAGTAGTAATTCCAGAGTGGACTCCGTAAGACGGTTGGATAGCATCATGTTACACCTCTTTCTGGCAACTTTTGCAGCCAAACTGGTGCCAAATATATTGTTCTGCTTTACTTTGGACCTCAGCAAGGATGCTGAAAGTGGGGTCTTGTCATCTGGGCATACACACTGCCCATGCTTCCACCCCGGAGACGTCACTTCTGTGTTGCTAACACAGCAAAAGCAATACGGGAGGCAACCGTAACGAGTTGCCGATCTCTGCAGCCACAGCAGGCTCTGTGATTCTCCCAGCAGTTTGATTTCAGCTCTGGAGATGCACTCCATTGTCTCTTGAGACAGAAGGATGCTTCCAAGAACAACATTTCAAAAATCTATACCGCCCTTCATCCGAGAATCATAGGTGGCTTACAATATTGAAACACAAAATACACACCATAGTACAAAATAAAAACAATACCCACTCCCCGCCTCCATGGGCTACAGCTCGTTAAATTAGCCAAAGGTCTGGGAGAGGAGGAATGTTTTTGCTTGGCACCTAAAGGATATGTAGCGAAGGTGCCAGGTGAGCCTCCATGGGGAGAGCATTCTACAAGCAGAGAGCCACCTCGGAAGAGGCCTGTTCTCACGTTTCCGCCATTCTTGTGGAGGAGGCAGATGAAGAAGAGCCTCAGATGATGTTCACAGGGTCCAGGATGGCTCACACGGGTAGAGATCTGTTAAGCTGCCTGTGCAAATTGTGGCACCAATTCAGCCTGATGTGAAGAAGAAAAGGGAGCTTAAGATTCAGGGCTCCGAATGCAATCTCTTGTTTCAGCTGCTTTAAACAAAAGATGAGTCTGTATTATGTTGACACTGTTGTGTCCCAGTCGATTCAGCATGCTAGTTAATAATAATAATAATAATAATAATAATAATAATAATAATAATAATAAATCATATAGCCTGCTTAATCACCAACTCTTTTAAAAAAAGAAAGAAGAAAAAGCAAACTTTTAGCCCTTAGTGATCTCTTCAATTCTTACTTCGTGCTGCAAGACAGATTACTGTGTTGTGTCTGGGCTAGTAAGTGCCTTTATTAGTGTATTTGTGACATCTAAGGTTTAGCCACTCCTTACAGCAGTCTCAGATTTTCTTCCCCCTCTCCCCTTATGTATCCCACCCCCTTCTGCCTCTCTCCCTCTCTCTCTCTCTAGCACACACACACGCTCGCTCTCAAACGCAGAAAGCTCTTTTGCTCAGTAGAGCTCCAGGGCTCGGAAGGAGGAAAGCTGATTGTCAGGACTTCTTGCTTGTGCTCTGCATAAGTGCTTTTGTGGCGGGCCATCTGGACTGGCAGGATTTCCTCAGAATATTTAAAGTATGTTGTCTGATTTGGAAAACGGGGGATTGCCGTGAAACTCTGGGAAGGCAGCAAGCAGGGAACGTAGACAGAACTGGTTTGCGGCTCGTAACGTAGGTGGCAGGAATGGAAGACGCATTGCCTTGCCTTGCTTCGGTGTGCAATTCATCAGCACTTATGAACTTCTGCACCGGTAAAGTATAACTTCTTTCCCTCCCTCCCCCTGCTTTAACTGGGAACACCAGTACAGCCACCGCAGTTTCATGCTAACCCACAAGGGGAAAGGACTGTCTCCCTCTTTTGTCTCCCCCCCTCCAAATCTTGATTTTATTATATTTTTTGTAAATCTTCCTCTACAACTTCTTTCACAACAAGAAGAAATGTATTTACCTCTTTGCAGACTTAGTTCTTTCCTAGGCTTAAAGGAAATCTGTTTTTTTGCTAGTTAATGCCTTTCACGTACAATGGAAAGCAGAAACCAAACGTTTTCGTTTGGGGAGACTACTCTTGCGGTATGAAAAATCCCCTCCCATGAGATAAATCTGAATATTGCATGCTTGGAATGGGGGTGGGGGAAGAGAACCTGTTGTATCATTGAATTTTAACCTTCAGCGTGTGTTAAAACACGTTTCCATATTTGTGTGCAGGATGCTTCAGTTAGACTTAACTTTCAGTGAAAGGTTGAACCCCTAGAGGAAAGTTTTGGATTGCATAGGGGGCCCCCTCAGGAAGTAGTACCGTAAAACATCTATGCACAATAAGTCATTATGTATGCTGCAGTCTTGAGCATTTGCAGCGCGGTTTGTATTTCTGCACAGCATGTGATATTTTCCAGACCAATTTATTCCTGGCTTTCTTGTGATCGTTAATCTGCAATTACTGGAGCATCTCAGTACAACTTCATATGCATACATCATTATCAGTAGCTAGATCTGTGTTTGTAGAAGAAAGCTGCCTATAGACGTTCTTGCTTCATAGAGTTTTTACGCTGGTTGTTTAGAAATATTGGGCCAAGAGTGCAGAGCCAAAACAAAATGTGGTAGAGCTCCAAATGCAATCCTGTTTTTCAAATGCACCTAATGATAAGTGAGTATAGAAATATTAATCTTGCTGATTTGTCCAAATTAATACATGTGTAAAAAAAAAGGCAGGTTCTTTTCTTTTTTGGGGGGGGGGCAGTTTTAGAGCATTAGGATGAAGAGAAAATGACTTCTGCAGAAAGATATAAAATGTTAAAATAGAAACTGCTTTGTACACCAAAAAAAGTTATACCGTTCCCCACTTACTTTTATTGGTAGGAAAAAATACACTTTTAAAGATAAATTCTGTAAGTAATGTTCAGTGCTGCAAAAAGCAATGATAGCACAGTATGTAATACAAAGGTGCTGAAATCCTGGCGTGGGGGTGGGGGGTTAGTTGGAGTTTGGTGGTTTAGAATGCTTGCTGATACAAGAAGTTAAGTACTCTTGTGCAGGATAAAATTTGTTCCCTTGGATTATGCAGATATGTGGCAGGAAATGGAGTGGAGGGAGGCAGAGATTCACCTTCTTTGTTTCCACTGAGTTCCATACTGGAGATTGCAAATCCAAATCCCGTTGATACTGCTACTGGGTTACATTTGTGGGCTTTGATAACAACTTTTTAAGGACTATTATTTTTCAACAAAAAAGCACTAAACATACCGTAGTTGGGTAGGCATGGGGGAGGGTTGGTTAAAGTTGAATGTGGAACTTAAGTAGCCCTTGAAATATTTGTGCTTACAGGTAAGCAAGCGGGGAACCTGGTTTGCCTGTGGCTGACATGTCCTTTGCATTTATTTATTTTGACATCTATAACTTTGCTTTGTATGCTATTCCAGTTCACCCTGTACAGGTTTGGTAACTGGTTGTGTTTCATTTCATGAGCAAAGCAACTTTTAAGTGACCTCATTCATTAGCTCTAGATCAGACATAACCCATAGATATTATAAAGGATGCTTTTAGATGAAAATAACTGGGGAAATAGTTCCATTTGTAGCATGTTTTGTTTTTGTTTTAATTTAAAGTGAGTTGTACCCTTAACATAAAAGGTCGTTTTGACCTTTTTAGGAGGGCAGAGTATAGAAGCCTATGCAAAAGCAACATTTGTATAATTGTGGGGGAGGAATGCATAAAATAGCTATCAGGCATGTTCACAATTTCATACATGTTCACAATTTCATTTTACTTGGGAAGCTGGTGGATGTTTGTTGTTGTTCATTTTTAACACTTGAAACAAAATTGATCACTCATTTTAAACCGGTCACCTGGTTTTATTTTACGGCTGTTGTCTGAGTAAAGTTGGAGAAAACATTTTTTAGAAGTTCCAGTTCTGTTATGGTTCACAAACAAACTTTTTTATCAGTTCGGTTTGACTCCCTGCAAGTAAGTATGTTTTGTGCTGTAGCCACAATTAACATAGAAGTAGTATGTATGGGCCACATCCTGTCACACATTCCTGCACTTAACAAGCAGTAGGGGAGGACACTGAAGGTCACTTGTGGATCAATGTTGTGCAAATCAATTCATTTGTGGTTGAGCCAAATTAGTAATGCAGGATCAAAGAGCTTTGCAATACAGCCTGTAATTTTGATTACAATCTGACATTACAAATCAAACTGGTGAGAGCAAAATAACTGATACAGTCCACTCCATATATTCTTACAGTCTTACTGTGGACAGATACATATTCTGGAAAACCATTTTCCTGGTGGTGACAGTTACTCTTTGTAAGTTACTGTTAAAACTATCCACCAGGCAATAAGGATCTGTCTATAGGTGCCACTTCTAGAGGATAGTGCTGTATGCACCAGATCTTTCATAGAACCCGAAGACAAAACAAAGCCATTTTTAGTGTAAGGTCATGATTAGGAAAATATTTCACAGCTGTTCACCCTACTGCCACCATTAAGCACCAGTGTGTTGTAGGGCTGGAAACTGCTCGACTTAAACACCTCATATGTAAGAACCCCGGGTACCTAGTGGCCTGGAATGTTTCCTGCTTAAGTGTCAGGCATGATAGCAAGAATATCTACAAAGGACAGTGTTCAAGCCTTGATTTGAATATTGTGCATACTATGGTTGCTGTGTCTTTTTGTTATTTTATTTTTAAGAGAACTAGCAGTGAGAGTAATTTGTTATTTTTATTTTTAAGAGATCTAGCTGTGAGAGTAAGGTGCACATCACAGGTCTAAATTTGTGGCCCAGGTTTCAGTGATGAAGCAGACCCCTGCAAAGACTTCAGGAGTGTCTATTGTTCACATACGATTTCATTTTTCTTGTTTGTTAGGGTAGTGGGGAAAGATGAGGAAACAACAAGATTTTGAGAACAAATGTGTTTTTGCTATCAGGTGCTGTGTATCTTCAACCTTTGGCCTTGATTCTGAAAATTAATCCTAGGTGCTTCAGCTGGTGTCATGAAATGTATTTATTCCATAACATTTATCTACCCTTTGATTGTAAAAACAAACAAACAAACAAGCCTCAAAACAGTACTGAATTGGCCTTGTGTAGGACCGATGCCTGAAAGAATTACAGTTGGTACATAAGAAAGTGTGCAGTGTGCTGTTCAAAGAGTCTTGGGTCTAAAGGTTCCCAGATGGGATAACTCTCGAACTGTGTGGAAATTAATCTAAGCTCCTCAGAGGAAGAGTGGGGTATATACCTAACTCATAGAACAATTTCCCCTTTATTCCTATCAATACCTTTGATATTAAATAAAACCAAGTTGGACCGGCAACAATATGTTGCAGGGTAGAATACTTCCTGCTTAGGATGCCAGCTCCATTCCAGTGAGAGCCAGTGTGGTGTAGTGGTTAAGAGGGGTAGACTCGTAATCTGGGGAACCGGGTCCGCGTCTCCGCTCCTCCACATGCAGCTGCTGGGTGACCTTGGGGTAGTCACACTTCTCTGCAGTCTCTCAGCCTCACTCACCTCACAGAGTGTTTGTTGTGGGGGAGGAAGGGAAAGGAGAATGTTAGCCACTTTGAGACTCCTTTGGGTAGTGATAAAGCGGGATATCAAATCCAAAGCCGTTGTCGTCGTCCTCCTCCTCTCTTCTTCTTCTTCTTCTTCTTCTTCTTCTTCTTCTTCTTCTTCTTCTTCTTCTTCTTCTTCTTCTTCTTCTTCTTCTTCTTCTTCTTCTCCCAACATTCTGTCAGTATTTCACAGACATTGAGATGGTGGTGGTTAAATTTATTGAGGTTGCTGAGTTCTTATTCCGCCGTTTTGTCCACCTTAGGTTTTTCCCTTCCTTAAAGTTCCCCTAGGGCTGAAGATTTCTCTGTCTTGTGGGTTGATGCTACCATTTTGGCTGCATGAATTCTGCCACTCGCACCATAAACTTTAGAAATAGTGGAAGTGATCATTCTGACAAAGGAGCTGAGAAGGTGATTTTTTTTATTTTTTGGAGTTCCAGATTCAATATTTTCATCTGACAGGATGAAAGGAAGATTGTGATGGATGGTTGCCATCCAAAGAAAGTTGCTCGTTTACACTTAGCTTTGGCATTATGTGCAAACTGGGCAAATGAATGGCAAATAAAAGCAGCAAATAACACCTTGTGCCTCTAAAGGTTTTAATTTTAATTTCTAAAAAAAAGAAAGGAAGGACCCAACCTGCAATACTGTTTTGAGAGGTAGCTTAAAACAGTTGCAAATATGTTAGGCTTGTTCATTATAAGTGAGAAGATGCACATATAGCTAAGTTTTGCAAACTGTGGTGACCACTGTGTGTCGAAAAATGAAGGGCGGTTAGTAACTGCTTTTCTTCAGGGTTGTCTGGATCAGGCCCACAATTTTCATATTAAACATACGCTCTGAATGCTTTTCTGATTTGCGTCTCCCTTTTCAGGTAACTGATACCTCAGAGCATGTCTTGCCTTTTCCAGCTGTGCCCAGAATAACCTAGGCTATGTCAGCACTGTGCAGAATGATGAGCAAAGCTTGCCTTTAAGACTGAACAAATGATTGTTTAGCTGAGCAGCGTAAACCAGATAATGCAACGCGTAGCTTCCAAAAGCTCTCCTTTTTCGGGGGGGGGGGGGGGGAAGGAGACTCATGGCTCTTCCGGCCTTAGTGTGGTTTCTAAGGCCATTACGATATATGGTTTGGTATTTGACTGCAGGAAGTAATTTCATTAAAGCGATTAATACTTGCATAAGATAAATATGCAGAGATTATAGGAATTACAGTTCCCCTCTCACACTTCTCTTTACATAATGGGTTACCTCTGTGCAACCTCAGAGAGCAACCAGGCTGCATTAATTAACTTTCTTTTTAAGCCGCTGGTCATAATTACACTGATGGCATCAGTCATCCATCATGTGTTGCACTCCCCCTTTGTAATGACCACAATAATTCATCCAAATAACTAGGAGCAGGGAGGTTGATCTGATAATGATAATGAGTAATATACAAAAAAGTATTTATCATTAAAGCAATCTTTGTTTTAGGAAAGAGTAATTCTGCAGTTAATCGATTCTTAATGAGTACAGTATCTGTAAATCAAGAAAGTGCATAACCTTTGTTGTGTTGTTTAGTCGTTTAGTCGTGTCCGACTCTTCGTGACCCCATGGACCATAGCACGCCAGGCATAACCTAGATTCCCTATTTATTATTACACCGTATTATACGTACACCATATTATTACATACCCTTTACACAATTTCACAGAAAACGCCCATGTTCCCAGTTGGCCACCTTAGTAAACCAGAAACGATGAGTTCTCCTCCCATGTGAGGTTGATCACCAAGAAACTGAATGAGCACGTCTGATTGCTGTCTGAAATGTAGTAGATACTTCCTTACAGCTGATTCAGACATGCAGCAGAATCCCATGGTGCAGTATTGGACTGCATGTGAGGGAATCACAACATTTTATTTTTCCACTGAACAATGGTTATCCTGAACCACGGATGGGGTACTTGTGGCCCCAGGTGTTGCTAGACGACAACTAGCACCATCTCTGCCTTGGCCATGTTTGGCTTGTGGCTGGTGGGAGTTGGAACCATAGCTGCCAAGTTTTCCCTTTTCTCGCGAGGAAGCCTATTCAGCATAAGGGAATTTCCCTTTAAAAAAAGGGAGAACTTGGCAGCTATGGTTGGAACCCAAATGCACCTGGAGAACCTCAGGTTTCCATCCTTGGCCTGACCTATTCTCTGTGATATGTTAGGTTTTTGCATTCTTCATTTTCACAGTGGAACTTTTAAATATGTGAGCTCCACAATAAACAAATATTTGATAGTGTAGTATTTGTCTAGACTGTACCTATGTGATTCTGGCCATGCATTACTGCATCTCTTGGGAGTAGTTGTAGTTAGTTTTCCCTCCTGAGCTATCATGTGTCTGTGTGTGTATGCAACAGTTTGAGCAAAATAGAGGTAGATCCATTACAGAGGGTCTCCTTTTTATCAGTTGGAAAGTGCTTTTTAACTTCATAGGAAACGGCATGGAATCTGAAAGAACAGCGAGATTGACAGCTGAAACTGTAATAGCTGAGGTTTGATTTTCACCTATAAAATGTACATTCACTGCAATAAGTGGCAGTGATGCATGCCTATAGATTTGAGTGAACATTTTCTCCTACACACACAGACACACAAAAAAACACCCTTTTAAAAAATAACTAAGTGACAACCTGCATCTTTCCCAGGTCTTGTTTCTAGATTGTTTTGTGTGTGTGTGTGTGCGCGCACACACACACACATCTAAATAGTGTAAATGCATGCCCTTAAGACCTTACAGCACACACATACACATTCTAACTTTGGACATGTGCTTCATGTTTCCTAAAAGGATGAATAGATCCTGTTGTAGTAGTGAGGGTGATCAGTGAGAGCTCAGTTAACTTGGCCTGGGAGCGGAGGGTTTTTAACGAGCGTATGTAAACGTGGCTGGTGAAATTATTCTCCACCTGGTACCAGTTAGTCCACATAAACAAAGCCTTGTATGACATCCTGTATTTAAAAACAAAAGCGATGTGTAAAACAGGATTTATAAATAGCACATTCATGCAAATGATCCCATACGTGGAGCTCTTCTAAACATACCAAGTCTATGATGTGGGACTAAATTAGAACTCTGTGTGGAATAATGGGAGCAGACGTCCTGGAAGTCCGGGCCACTGAAATGCAGCTGTGCTTTTGCTGCATGTGATCCTAACCAAAGAAAGGGTGTGAGTAAAACTTTCCCATGCAAAAAGATTGTGCAGGTGGGGTTTGGGGTGTTGTTGATTACGGTACTATCAAAACACATCCAATAGCATATGGAATCGAGAAGTGAAAGGTTTTAAAAACTTTTTTTCCAAAGCAGAGCTTGTTGGAACAGGAAGTTCCAAAAGCAGCTTGGTGTCATTTCACATGCAGAAATGTTAGGGTAGCAGGATGTTTCCCAAGGCCACACTTCATTCGAGTTTTAGAGTCCTCACTTCTGCTTCAGAATTTGTCCTCTTGGTGACCGTTCTTCGAGAACGTAGCATTTTAATTACTTCTGCGACTGGAAAGCTAAAAATCACACCATGGGAGAGGAGATGGGGGGGGGAGTATTCCAAAGGCCAGTTTACACCCAACACATGTGGATCCTGTGCACATAGTATGTCCTTACTGGCACAGGTATGTGGTAATATTGTGAACCGCCCTGACATCTTCGGATAAAGGGTATTATACAAATTCAATAAAATAAATAAATAAAATATTGTGGGATTCAAAACAATACTTGCTTCTGCATGTGATGCCTGAAACAAATTCACTTGAAAAGCTCATCAGATCTCTCCCTAGCCATTCATTGCTTGTGCGAATCCCATAGGAAAGCATTGAATGTTTTTTGAATATTTTTTTTTGCCCATAGGAACGCATTAATTGAATTTCAATGCATTCCTATGGGAAACCGCGATTTGCTAGACAAATTTTTCATAAAACGCATTCGTCTAGTGAGGCAACCTCCGCTAGAAAAAACCTTTCATTAAGCGGAAATTTCGTTAAGCAGGGCATTTGTTAAGCAGGGCATTTGTTAAGACTGTTCTCTGTCTGTTTTCAGTATTGGTTAACCTCATCAACTCACCTCCCAAAAGAGGTTGTTTGAACATCTTGCTGGTTATTATTATCGCTAGACGAATTTTTCGTTATAAGAAAAGACCTGTGGAACGAATTAAATTCATCTAGCGAGGCACCACTGTATAAGTTTGGCAGATAAATAAATGTGACCTTGTTTTGGGAAGGAAGTTCCCTTAATTTCAGACTGCAGCAGCTTGAGGCGCTACCTCATTTACATGTCTCTGAGTTGGGAGAGCGAATAGTTGCAAACTAACATCAGTGACAGAATAAAATAAATATGAGTTCATAAATGAAGAGTCAGGCATGCACTGTCTTAGATTATCTATCATAATTACTTCAATATTTTTTCCTGTTTTGTCTTTGAAATGTTCCAGAATTGATCAGGAAACGATGGGTTTAAACAGCACAACTCTGCTTCTGGGCAGAAATGTTTAGAGGCCACACACCACTTTTCTTTTTTAAAGTGTCCATGTTTGTTATTGGAATAAGCAAAACATGTTTACTAGGTTTGTAAAAGCTCTTTCCATGCTGGTTTGAATAAAACTCCTCCTAGCAGTAGTTTGGATTAACGTAGTTTACAGCAAAATCTCTGCCACAGGAAAGTTGCTATGTGCACACAGAGCAATTGGGTAAAATGTTTTCTTGATTTAAGCAGATGCAGGGCAGAATTGCTTAGAGATGCATGCAGTTGAAGCATGCAGTCATAGACTCAATTTAGCCAAGCAGTTTTCAAAATTAATTCTCTTTCTCATGTCCTTCTAGTTCACGGTCATTATGTTTCTAAAGCTTTTCCTACCTACTAGCACCGCGTGAACCAGTCAATGCTTCTCTCGATTCCTTCCTCCCGTTAACTCCACCCTATGCCTCTACATAACTCCATCCTTATTTCAGGCATCATTATATCTCAGTATATTGTGATGTTTAGGTGGTGATATGTTGCAGTGTTAAAAACCAGATATTGCCCAGCCCCTAGCTTAGAAGCCCAGTGTTGTCTCCTTGACTGAAAGCCACACCCCCAGGGGTCTTTTCCCAACACCTGCCATCTAAGCGGAGTTGTCAGGATTTAACCCTTTGGGTTTTTGCTTGTAAAGCACATGTCTTCCACTGAGTTATGAGCCCTTCTCCATGAGATGCCAAAGGTTCATCTTTCTAAGACAATGTGCAGATGCTAGCTTCCCCATGTTCCAATTTGATTGCTCCTGGGGTACCCTCACATGATGGGGATGTAACCATGACTATTGCTCTTGGGGGAGGGGAAGAATATCATGGAAGAGAAAAAAGACAAGTTAGCCTCTATTCTTCCTCTATTTAACAAGGTGCAAGTTCAAATATTTTCTCACCCAGGACCTAAGCCTCAGTGGGCTATGTGCCAGGAACAGGAACTCTATATAGAATCATAGAGTTGGAAAGGGTCCACAAGGGTCATCTAGTTCAACCCCCTACAATGCAGGAATCTCAGCTAAAGCATTCATGACCGATGGCCATCCAAGCTCTGTTTAAAAACCTCCAAGGAAGGAGAGTCCACCACTTCTCGTCGGAGTCTGTTCCACTGCTGAACAGCTCTTACTGTCAGAAATGTAAAAAAATTCCTTCAGTAGCACCTTAAAGACTAACTAAGTTTATATTTTGGTATGAGCTTTCGTGTGCATGCACACTTCTTCAGATACACTAGAAACAGAAGTGTCAGACCCTATATATATACAGAGGGTGGTGGGGGTGGGTGGGAATGGGAGATGGGCTGATGGGAGTGGTAAACCTGTAGATGGCTGTTAATGGCTGCTGATGGCTGCAATTAGTCCTGGGCTGAGGTGCTAAAGAAAGCTTGATCATGCATAATGAGATAAGAATCCGATATCTCTATTCATCCCAGGTGCTTCCATGGTTTTAAGCTTGGTAATGATTTCCAATTCAGCAACTTCCCTTTCCAGTCTGTTCCTGAAATTTCTCTGTAATAAAACAGCTGCTTTGAGATCTTGTATAGAATGTCCTGGGAGATTGAAGTGTTCTCCTACTGGTTTTTCAGTCTTATGGTTCCTGATGTCAGATTTATGTCCATTTATCCTTTTGTGTCAGAAATGTATGAGAGATGTTGCCATAATATTTTTTTAAATGGTTTACCAATTTATTATCTTCTACTTGCTGTAAAAGCAACCAGTTTTTTCTACCACTTATATAACACACCAAGTATCTCTGTCGCCAGGAGTACAGCTGCTCGAGACCCTAGGAGGGTGGGGTTGGGACGTGAGATGTAAAATGTTCAGAATGGATAGGTTTGATCTTCTTGCAGTCCATGGGACTCTCAAGAGTCTCCTCCAGCACCATAATTCAAAAGCATCAATTCTTCGGCGATCCGCCTTCTTTATGGTCCAGCTCTCACTTCCATACATCACTACTGGGAAAACCATAGCTTTAACTATATGGACCTTTGTTAGCAAGGTGATGTCTCTGCTTTTTAAGATGCTGTCTAGGTTTGTCATTGCTTTTCTCCCAAGAGGCAGGCGTCTTTTAATTTCGTGACTGCTGTCACCATCTGCAGTGATCATGGAACCCAAGAAAGTAAAATCTCTCACTGCCTCCATTTCTTCCCCTTCTATTTGCCAGGAGGTGATGGGACCAGTAAGCCTAATATAGAACTTTCCATGCCGATGGGGTCACATTTCTGCCACGAGTTGCTAGCACTTCTTTAGATTCTTATCTGTGGAACTGCATTATTGCCTGTTGATTTTGCATTTGTAAATCTGGCCTGTTTCTCCTTTAGTCACGATTGTATTAACTCACCGATGTAGGTGTTGAGGAGCTATCATAACCGCTTAAAAATATAAGCAGCTGATAATTGCCAAATTTAAAAATAATACTGGCAGTGGAACATCTTGAAATGATCAACAGTGGGAGATGTGAATCATACACCAATATGAGTAATCTAGAAATAGACCGGCGATACTTTGAATTGAGTCTGTGGTAGCAGATTCGCTTTGAGTACTGATTCCTGAATAATTTCATCTTTCGGCTTGTTTTTGTGCGTCTTCATTTGATTATTACAGGAGTGTCTTTAGATGTGTGTCTGTGTTGCCCACTCGCATCATTTACATTCAATATTCTGCTCACGAAGAACACCAGTTGCAACTGGAGCAGGATGGTATGAGAATAGGGGCATGAGCCAGAAATTAATGTTACTCAACAGGAAGGATCAGGCAGGTGGTGGTGGGATTCAATGAATCAAATTCATGAAACATCCAATCTAGCAATAAGTAACAACCCCCTCAGCACAAGGTTTTCTGCTTATGCAACAGGACTTCTAACTGCGCCCTTTAAAATTGTTTTGGAGGTTCACACAACCCCCTGGAGCAGATTTAGGCGAGGGGGCTGGGCAGGTGGAGGACAGTTCCCGCTGCGCAAGAAGATATCCTTGCGCTGATTGAACACTTACTTAGCGGTCCTTTGGATACAAGCCAATGTATTTTTGACCCTGTGACCCCAGCATATTCCAAGGGCAGGTTTTGAATGTCTACTTCATATAAGATATCCCCCTAAGATCTTAGATTGCCGTTAATAGCGATGCAGAATTCAAGTTGAGATTCTGCATTTCCAAAGATAAGATTCTGTAGACAGTTCATCCCACCTTCTTGTTCAGGAGCCAGCCTTAAAAGAAAACTTTGAGTCCGATATTTAGAGCAGCTTCAACTCATTACTGTGTCGGATCACATTTGCGTGGCACTCTGCCCATGAGATAGTCCTCCGGGAGAGGCGATTTTCACCAGTTCCTTCTGCAGAGCCCTGCTGTCCTCCTGAAAAGCTGCTCCAGAAGGACAGAGGACTGCCAGCGCTGAGAGCTCTAAGGGAAATTGGCAAAATCTAAAACGCTAAACAGTTCTGAAATGTCCAGTAGCAGTGAAGCTGTTTAAAACTGCCCCTGTGTGGTGGTCATAACACACAAAGCCAAATATGTTTGAAGTGAGCTTCAGAGCCCTTCCCTGTGTCGTGCATTTTTGCTGACTTTACATACTATACTGTGGCATTGCTTAATGGTGTTATGTGGACTGGTTATTTCTCGTGCCGATTTTGCTTCCTTCCACTTTGGGCACTTTGTACAGAAGGATTGGGTATAAATAATGACTAATGATTTATTTGCATTCATTTCAAAATCCTGCACAAACAGAGCTTTAGAACGCCGCATGACGTTCCTTCTGATTATTTCTTTCTTGGCAGATGACAGCATTTCTGCAGCAAGTACATCCGATGTCCAAGACCGCCTTTCGGCTCTTGAACTGAGAGTGCAGCAACAAGAGGATGAAATCACAGTGCTGAAAGCAGCTTTGGCTGATGTTTTGCGGCGCCTTGCCATCTCCGAAGATCATGTCGCATCTGTGAGGAAATCGGCACCAAGTAAAGGTAAGGCAGGCCTCGAGTGCACATGGTTTGGCATTCATTTGGGGAATGTTTATTGATTTAAAAAGAATTTGAGGGCGGTGCGCAGTAGCACGAAGGGAAAAGAAAAGCTAATTCACAGAACACATTTTAATAACAATCATTAAAATATAAAGCAAGACAAAGGCAAAAAAGGAAACACAAACAAACTAACTAAAAAGCAGACTAAGGCAGCTATCAGTTCTTGTAGAAGATTAGTGAAGCTAATTGAGCTTGACCCCAATGCACCATAGGAATGTAAAAAGCTGCCTTATACAGAGTCAAACCATTGGTCTGTTTAGCTCAGTATTGTCTGCACTAACTGTCAGCAGCTCTTCAGGGAACCTGAGTGCATTTTTATTAATGTTCTTAATTGTTAAACGTAGAATTGTAGAGTTGCAAGGGACCCTGAGGGTCATCTAGCCCAACCCCCTGCAATGCAGGAATCTTAACTAAAGCATCCATGACAGATGACCATCCAACCTCTGCTTAAAAATCTCCAGTGATTCAGAGTCTACCACCTTCCAGCGGAGTCTCTTTCACTGTCAAACAGCTCTTACTGTCAGAAAGTTCTTCCTGATGTTTAGTCGGAATCTCCTTTCTTGTAAGTTGAAACCATTGGTTCGGGTCCTACTCCCCAGAGCAGGAGAAAACAAACTTGTATCCTACATATGACAGCCCTTGAGATATTTGAAGATGGCTATCATATTTCTTCTCAATGTCCTCTTTTCCACGCTAAATGTACCCAGCTCCCTCTATTGTTCCTCACAAGGCTTGGTTTCCAGATTCTTGATCATCTGGGTTGCCCTCCTGCACACATCCCACCTTGTCAAGAATCCTTTTTAAATTGTGGTCCCCAGAATTGGACACAGTACCCCAGATGTGGTGTGACCAAGCCATAATAGAGCGATACTATGACTTACCTTAACCTGGACACTAGAATAGCATTAGTTTTGTTTGCTGCTACATTACACCATTGACACATTTTAAGCTTGTAGTCTGCTAAGATCCCAAGATCCTTTTCACGTGTACTAATGGCAAGCCAGGTGTCCCCCTGGCTTGTTATATCGCTATTGGTATAGCAGTCACTTAGAATTAACATAGGTAGGGTTTATAGGTCCTTTCCCCAAGGTGCTTACTTAGAGTAGGCTCACTGAATTAACTGGGTCTACTCTGAGTATGATGCGGGTGGCGCTGTGGGTTAAACCACAGAGCCTAGGGCTTGCCGATCAGAAGGTCAGCGGTTCGAATCCCAGCAACGGGGTGAGCTCCCATTGCTTGGTCCCAGCTCCTGCCCACCTAGCAGTTCAAAAGCATGTCAAAGTGCAAGTAGATAAATAGGTACAGTGGGAAGGTAAACGGCGTTTCCGTGTGCTGCTCTGGTTCGCCAGAAGCAGCTTTGTCATGTTGGCCACATGACCTGGAAGCTGTACGCTGGCTCCCTCGGCCAATAATGTGAGATGAGCGCCACAACCCCAGAGTTGGTCATGACTGGACCTAATGGTCAGGGGTCCCTTCACCTTTACTCTGAGTATGAGTAACATTGAACATCAAAGACAGGAGTGCCTGGCGTGCTCTGGTCCATGGGGTCACGAAGAGTCGGACACGACTAAACAACAACATTGAATAGCATCCTAAGTTCATTGGCTAGACTATGGCTTAGAATCTTCTGTAATCCACTGAAATTCTGTGGCAGCTTGCCAGCAGGTTCTTCACAGACAAGTTGGCATGGACGTTCCCTCAAGGCAGAATCTCAGAAAACCACAGACACACTTTCTCTAACGCAACCTTTCCCAACCCGGTGCCCTCCAGATGTTGAGAACTGCAGTTCACATCAGCCCCAGCAAGCATGGCTGCACTGGCTGGACCCGATCAGAGTTGTAGTCCAGAACATTTGGAGACCACAAGACTGGAGAAAGAACTAGTTTGTGAGCTGTTTTCAACATGATACTGTTGAAAATGTATGAAGCTTCTCTCTATCTGGACAGAATGTTTGTCCACCTGTCTCAGTACTATCTATTGTGACTGTTAGTCTCTAGAGTCTCATACAGGAATCTTTCCTAGCCTACCTGGAGATTTTGTGGCCTTTTACATTCAGGGCATGTACTCTACTGCTGTGCCTTCCTCATAAAAATATGAGAAAAGCTAGCGCTGGCGATGAAGAAAACGAAGTGTGCGTGTTGAGGGGTGAGGAGAATTTTAGAAGCACCTGTAAAATGCAATTTGCACATTTTTAAAAACAAACAAACAGTAATTTTCTTTTGCGATCTAGCCACAAATTAGCAGCTACTTCACCTGCATACTATAATATTAGCAATGGCAAGAATTGCCATGCTGCATTGTTAGAAATGTTTATTGGCCGTATTCCACAGTAAATGTCTATTGTCATTTGTGGATGCAGTTAATAACATTTCCCAGAAACGGTTTCGCAGCACCAAGAAAGCTATACCGCAGAGGTAGGTGCTAGTTCCTCATTACTTGCTAATTTGGGTCATGCATCTGGCTCCACTGACAGGATATGAAGGAAATACTTTGCCAGCAAATAATCAAATGCATATTCGGGCATGGTACGAAACATCACCATCGTAGCACTAAGTCTGCTTTCTGTAGGTATTCGTTCTTCCCTCCCCATTTAAAAAAAAAAAGAGCAATATTTATTCAGCCCAATACAAATGAAAATGATAAAGCTATTGGAACTTCGCAGTAGTTTTGATACATAAAATGTGGAGGATTCACAATACCTCCAGAGCACATGTCTGTACTTAACTTGAGAAAGGGTAATATATGCAATTCCTTGCCACAAGCAAACCTCTACAGTAAATATGTTAGCAATTTCCGAAGATAAATTAAATATCAGTAAAATGAAAAAATGTTAGTAATTCCCAGGTGATTACGCCAAACTCTGACTCCCATCTGCCACCATTTTGTTACTTGTGTGCTTCAGTAATTTCTATCTTAGGTGGGTCCTGGGGGCAGAAAGTTTGAGAAACCCTGATATAGGCCACATCTTGTATTCTTGTGCATCAGCTGGGAGCACTGTTATACAGTGGTTCCGCTCCTTCCTCCTGGACCGTGTTCAGAAAGTGGTGGTGGGGGATGAGTGTTCAGACCCCTGGGCTCTCACTTGTGGGGTGCCTCAGGGTTCCGTTCTCTCCCCCATGCTTTTTAACATCTATATGCAGCCGCTGGGAGAGATCATCAGGGGGGTTGGGCTGGGTGTTCATCAGTATGCGGATGATACCCAGCTCTACCTCTCTTTTAAATCAGAACCAGTGAAGGCGGTGAAGGTCCCGTGTGAGTGCCTGGAGGCGGTTGGAGGATGGATGGTGGCTAACGGATTGAGGTTGAATCCTGACAAGACAGAAGTACTGTTTTGGGGGGACAGGAGGCGGGCAGATGTGGAGGACTTCCTGGTCTTGAATGGGGTAACTGTGCCCCTGAAGGACCAGGTGCGCAGCCTGGGAGTCATTTTGGACTCACAGCTGTCCATGGAGGTACAGGTTAATTCTGTGTCCAGGGCGGCTGTCTACCAGCTCCATCTGGTACGCAGGCTGAGACCCTACCTGCCCGCAGACTGTCTCGCCAGAGTGGTGCATGCTCTGGTTATCTCCCGCTTGGACTACTGCAATGCGCTCTACGTGGGGCTACCATTGAAGGTGACCCGGAAACTGCAATTAATCCAGAATGCGGCAGCTAGACTAGTGACTGGGAGTGGCCGTCGGGACCACATAACACCGGTCCTGAGAGATCTACACTGGCTCCCAGTACGTTTCCGAGCACAATTCAAAGTGTTGGTACTGACCTTTAAAGCCCTAAACGGCCTTGGTCCTTGTGACGACCCTGGTCCCACTCTACCTTACTATCACTGCGACACAGGAATCCAGAGGGGAAAACACCCACCCTCTTCTCCTGCCGCCTCAAAAATAAACCCCTTTTCCTGATGGGCTTCTAAGTAAGGAGAGCCTTCCAGCCTACGTGGCCTGGTACCTTAAGAAACTCTAGGCTGTCCCCCAGGAATAACCTCTTGCCTCCTGTAAAGGGTCTCCCTCAGTTGGATTCCCCCACTGTAGAAGTTTGCCCTAGGCACTCTGGCAACTTCTTGGCACCTCAGGTTACCCTTCTGAGCCTCCTCCGTGTAACTTCAGGACACAAACCACCACCTCCCTGCCTGAGGTGAGTTTGGCCCTCTCTTGAGTCACCACGGCTGTGAGTCCTGGTACCTCGCTGGAAAAATACAAACAGACCTCTTGTTGGCAAAAACAGAGATGAAGTTTTATTGTGTTAAAAACATAAGTGATTCTTTAACGTGTCATTTATTAATTAGCTTTGTTCCAGTTGTACAAAATAAACACAGTCAAACATTTAACTTTAAGTTTTCCTAGCCTCTTAACTGTCTTCATATAAGCCACCACATAACACCACACCACACCTTCCTCCCTCTCCCTCCTAACTGACCAAACCGACACTCCCTCCTTTCAAACCGGGCACAGTCCCGCCCCCATCAGAGTTCTATGCCAGTCAGGCTGGAGGTGGGTTAACTCTTTGCCAGCCGGGCAGAAATAAACATTTTAAAAGTGCTTCAATTTGTCACATATCTCCCCCACCACAAAGACATTGCGTCGGCTTGCTCTTAACTAACTAGAGCAATGCCAAAGCAATGGGCTTGGGGTCCAAAATACTTCAAAGCATTCTATAACATTCATATTACAAAGTCAACTAAATTAACATCTCATAAACTTGTACACAAATAAACCATGTTTGGCATGTGTTAGATTATAACTCCTAAGCACAAATGTTTTGCTAGGGTTATCACCGTTTCATATAATACTTTGCACCATTCTATACCTCTCAAAAATATACCTAGACAAAGCGTCCGCTATGATGTTTTCCTTCCCACTTATGTGCTTACCCTGTGTCTATTTTATGAGTTGCTAGGTTGGTCCTCCCTGGGATGTTTGAGAAGCTCTGAGCAAACTGAGCAAGGACTAATTTTAACTGCTCCTTTTGCTCTGGGGTCAGACTTTCATCGAATGACACCTCTGCTAGAGTTGTGCCCTTACTTAGCTCTCCCCACCCAGTTAAATGAATTCCTTGTGTCATCTTCCCCTTTACTTGTAACACCAACTTATTTCTGTCAAAATAAGGCTTAAGTAAGTTTACATGAAAATTTTTACATCGGTCCCCTTCCCCATCTAACTCTACTAAATAGTTCACCGCTGATATCCTCTCGACCACTTTGAAGGGACCGTCCCACGACATCTCCAACTTCTTTCGACGTCTTGTTCTTAACACGAGCACACTGTCACCAGGCTGGAAAGTTCTGTCTCTTGCGTGTGCATCATACCATTGCTTCTGTCGACGCTGTGCCTGCTGCAAGTTGTGAGCAGCTTGCTCCCGTAGCTCTTGAAGGTCGCTCTGCAGCTCCTGTAGATACGTCACAACATCAGGGCTGTCGATCTGCTCCTCCCCCGACCACGCTGCTTTCATCAAGTCTAGGGGTCCTCGTGGCTGTCGTCCAAATAGGAGTTCAAAAGGACTGAACCCTGTGCTCTCCTGCGGCACTTCGCGATAACCAAATAGGAAGTGTTGCAGCCTCTCATCCCAGTCGTTAGGATGATTGATGGAATAGGTTTTTAGCATCCGGCTCAGGGTCGAATTAAATTTCTCCGTCAAGCCATTCGACTGTGGATGATAAGCCGTAGTTTTAACATGCTTAATCCCACAAAGAGTTAAAAGCTCTTCCATGGTCTTGGACGTGAAGGATGTCCCTAAATCTGTTATAATTTCTTTGGGGAATCCCAGCCTTAAGAACACCGACATGAGGGCTTTTGCTACAGTCTTTGAGTCAATGTCCTTTAGAGGTATTGCTTCTGGATAGCGCGTAGCATAATCCACTAGGCATAAAATAAATTTATTCCCCCTTTTCGTAACTCTGGAGATAGGCCCGAGGATGTCCACTCCTACTCTGGAAAAGGGCTCAGTAATTACGGGAATAGACTGTAACAAGCCTCGCGTTTTGTCCGCTCTTTTGCCTGCTTTTTGGCAGATCACACAGGACTTGCAATACTCTTTGATGTCTTTGCCCATCCCAGGCCAGTAAAATCTTGCTTGGATTCTATCACTAGTCTTTCTAATGCCTAGATGCGCTGCTGAGGGTGCGTCGTGTGCCATTTGTAGCACTTGCAACCGGTAAGCTCTTGGCAACACTAACTGTTTCTTCCTTTCCCAAACAGCAGCAGTTTTCCTCCTCCTAGAAATTCTATACAGTCTTCCCTCAATGGTGGTAAATAAGCAGGGGTTCTCCACAGTTACTTCGGCATTAGGACTTTGTGCTTTACCCCACAGCTCTTTTATAGTTTCATCCTCTTTTTGATCACTCAAGAATTGGGCACCGTGCTCCTGGACCACTGGCACGCTAATCAGCCCTTCATCCTCACCAGGCTCTATGGGTGACTCTATAACTGCAGGAGGATTACTCTCAGTGACTTGAGACTGTGACCTAGTTATCACTTGAATACGGTGCTTCTGACTAGCTAGGTCATTCCCTATTAAAAAGGGTACCTCCAATTCATTTAGGATTCCTACTCTCCATTTGCCACAAAATCCTTTGTAGGTAATATCAACTTCAGCTAATGGTACTTCAAAATGTGGGCCCCATATGCCTTTTAAACTATAGGACTGACCCTTGAGGTACTGCTCCTTTGGAACAAATTGTGATTTGACAAGTGAGACTTCTGCTCCTGTGTCCCTCAAACCTAAACAAGACTGACCATTTAATTCAATTGGCTCCATGTAATCTTGGTTGCACTCCTGCTCAGCCCTCCAGACCTGTAAGACCTTAGAAGTAGTCTCAGCTGAACTGTCTGCTTTCTCTGAGCCTTCTGTCTGAGGCGAGCTATTTTCCTGTGACTGCATTACCAGTTTTACTTGTTTAGCTGCAGAAGGTGTAGTTTGCGACTTAACCAGCAGGGGGCACCTGGCACGTACATGGCCCTCACGATTACAGAAAAAACAAGTGATTTTCTTAGACCCTGTCTTGTCAGAAACTGATTCCCTGACAGGAAAATTTTCTTGCCTGTCTTTATTTTCTCTGTTTCTCCATGGATTACCCTTCTGTGAGTGTTTTGGGAATGCTATTTCATTGAAATCTCCTTGTAGTTCGTCTAAGACCTCAGCAACCTGTGCCACAGTTTTCAGTTTTTTATCCCTCAAGAACCAACGTAAATTGCTAGGGATTTGCTTAAAAAATTGTTCTAAACAAATTAATTGTTTTAACTCATCAAAGTCCTTCACTCCACTCCCTTGAATCCATCTGTCAAGTAATTTATCTAAGCGGCTAGCTAGTTGGGCATAAGTCTCTTTATGTTCCTTTTTTGCCTCACGAAAAGCCTTTCTGCTTTGTTCAGCCGTGAGTCCACATCGAACCCTGACCCTTTGCTTAAATACTTGGTAACTTGACAGCTCTTCTTCCCTCAGGTCAGCATAAATTTCACTTAGTATCCCACAAATTTGAGGTCTTAAATAAAGCATCCAGTTCTCCTCAGGTATTTGAAATTCCACACAAACGCGTTCGAAGGTAAATAGAAACGATTCGACATTATCGTCTTTTCCAAATTTGGGGAACCTTTTTAAATTAATTGCGATACTATCATTGTTAACTGGACTCCGAGTTAATTCTGATCTCAAACGTATCTCTTCAAGCTTCATTCTGTCCTGTTCTAATTGAACCCTTAACCTCTCGGACTGCATTCTCTCCTCAGCTTCAATTCTAGCTTTTTCTCTCTCACTTTCAGCTTCAATCCTAGCTTTTTCTCTCTCACTTTCAGCTTCAATCCTAGCTCTTTCTCTCTCACTTTCAATTCTAGCTTTTTCCCTCTCACTTTCAGCTTCAATTCGGGCCATCTCAATTCGTAGTTTCATCAGTTCTACCTCAGAACCTGGGCTTCCCTCAGCCCCCTCCGTTCTTTCATCTCCTTTTGCCTCTCTGGGTTTTCTTACGTGAGTCATTTTCCTCACAGGAAAATCCTGACAGACTCAAACCAAACTAGGCGCGTGAGCTTTGAATTTCGATCCCGACGCTGCCACCAAAAATGTGACGACCCTGGTCCCACTCTACCTTACTATCACTGCGACACAGGAATCCAGAGGGGAAAACACCCACCCTCTTCTCCTGCCGCCTCAAAAATAAACCCCTTTTCCTGATGGGCTTCTAAGTAAGGAGAGCCTTCCAGCCTACGTGGCCTGGTACCTTAAGAAACTCTAGGCTGTCCCCCAGGAATAACCTCTTGCCTCCTGTAAAGGGTCTCCCTCAGTTGGATTCCCCCACTGTAGAAGTTTGCCCTAGGCACTCTGGCAACTTCTTGGCACCTCAGGTTACCCTTCTGAGCCTCCTCCGTGTAACTTCAGGACACAAACCACCACCTCCCTGCCTGAGGTGAGTTTGGCCCTCTCTTGAGTCACCACGGCTGTGAGTCCTGGTACCTCGCTGGAAAAATACAAACGGACCTCTTGTTGGCAAAAACAGAGATGAAGTTTTATTGTGTTAAAAACATAAGTGATTCTTTAACGTGTCATTTATTAATTAGCTTTGTTCCAGTTGTACAAAATAAACACAGTCAAACATTTAACTTTAAGTTTTCCTAGCCTCTTAACTGTCTTCATATAAGCCACCACATAACACCACACCACACCTTCCTCCCTCTCCCTCCTAACTGACCAAACCGACACTCCCTCCTTTCAAACCGGGCACAGTCCCACCCCCATCAGAGTTCTATGCCAGTCAGGCTGGAGGTGGGTTAACTCTTTGCCAGCCGGGCAGAAATAAACATTTTAAAAGTGCTTCAATTTGTCACAGTCCTGTATACCTGAAGGAGCGTCTCCTCCACCACCATTCAGCCCGGACACTGAGATCCAGCACCGAGGGCCTTCTGGCAGTTCCCTCATTGCGAGAAGTGAGGTTACAGGGAACCAGACAGAGGGCCTTCTCGGTAGTGGCACCCGCCCTGTGGAACGCCCTCCCAGCAGATGCCAAGGCAATAAGTAATTATTTCACTTTTAGAAGACAACTGAAGGCGGCCCTGTTTAGGGAAGTTTTTAATGTTTGATGCCGTACTGTTTTTAATATTTGTTTGGAAGCCGCCCAGAGTGGCTGGGGAAACCCAGCCAGATGGGCGGGGTATAAATAATAAATTATTGTTATATTATTATTATTATTATCATTCATCAGTAGAAGGACAGCTGATATTTCATCTAACTCGTTGGACATACATGCCACAGTTTAATATATGTACTATAATTTATGCATTGGCTGATACACCATCCACATAGCCTAGTGAACTGATCAACAGATCCACTGGAAACTGTCTGGCACCTGGGAGGTCCAGGTGAATTTTATTATGTTGAAAGTTTATAACTTGTATTAGAAAACCACCCAGGTCCTGTTGGCTCTCTGTAGGCCATCTCCTGGCCAGACACTCTTCTGTGAAACCTATGGAAGGGTGTCTTGATATCTCGTCCTCCTGTGGGCTTTCTGTCCCATACAGGAAGCTCAGAAGTGTTGTAGACTGGCAAAAAAAAGGTTAAACACGAACACTTAATAATGTTTTTTAAGGTAAGAGCAAGAAGAATAGAGAAACCCTGTCGAATCCTGTTTCCTGGTTTCCCACAGGCACCTGAGGGACCACTGTGAGAACAGGATGCGATACAAGATGGGCTAGCAGGCTCTTTTTATGATTCCAGGAACCCCTCCCTGAAAACCTTTCACTGTAGTTCTGCCCTCCTGCCCTCACAAAAGTGGGAGGGAGGGAAACAGCCCTCCATTCACAGTTTCATGAATGTGTGGGTTTTGCCACAGCATTACTTAAGGTATCTCTGTTGATCAAGGAGTTAATCTATTATGTGTGTGCGTTATTTAAAAGTACTTTGCATCTAGGTTCAAGCAGGCCAAACAGATTGAATATAATGAGTTGGCTGAAGGCTGTAATCCCACCCAGAAAATGCTTTTGATGAAGTAAGATGATATTATAAGAGGATCCATGGCAAGTACATGAAGCAAGTTGGCATTTATAAAAGCAAATTTGTTGTTTTAAGAGCCATTAGCAGCATTCTAATGCCTTTTGTTATAGGCAGCAGTTACACAGTAATTCTTATTCCAAAGTAGAAAAGCATAATAAATGTTTGGGCCACTAATTACAGGAGCAGCAGGCTGTTTCAAGGTCTTAAGAATTAGGTGGGTAGCATGAAGCAATCTTGTAATCTTGTGTGGAAAGCACATTCAGCATTGTGGGCCACAATTAAAATATATAATATATGCCAGGCTGAATGCTTCTTGGGTGTTGGTTTTTAAATGTAATCGTCTTTACACGAATGCCTTGCTTGCAGTTCATGTTATATTCATTCTGCATACATAGCTGCCAAGTTTTCTCTTTTCTCGCGAGGAAGCCTATTCAGCATAAGGGAAAATCCCTTAAAAAAAAGGGATAACTTGGCAACTATGTCTGCATATGGACCTTGTGCTGGCAGCCTCCTGTAGCAACACAAGAGCTCAGTTCGGACGTCACACCAAGCCATGGTTTACATGAACCATAGTTTAGAACCCCAAACCATGATTTGTATTTCCAAACTATAAGACAAACTAGAGTTTTGAACTCTTTGTCTGTTTTGGTTTTCCGTCTGCTCAGCTCTTCTGCCTGCAGAAACAGCTGTACCATATAGAGACAGAATTATGGCCGTGTCTACAGTTTGTCAGTTCAGATGTCAGTCGTGGCAACCATACTTAAGATTCCTTTGCCATGGTTTGGCATGATGCCCAAAGGAGCAAAAAAAAAAAGAGAGAAGGCAGGTTTGATCTCAGACTGCTTTAAAAACCAGCCATGCTATTTGGCTGATTGGAAGAAATATAATTCTTGTGGCCAGCAATGCTCATGGCAAGCCTTCAGGGCGGGGGGGGGGGAGAGAGAGTTCAAGAGAGAACTGACAATTCTGTTTCTATTAGATCCATAAAAAGCAGGTGGGATTTTTCTGAAAGTCTCAATAAAAGAAGAATTTTATCTTCTGCAGCAAAAATTATTTCTGGAAGCAAGCACATTTTAATTTATCCAAATGTCATTGTGAATTTTGGATCATCTTATGTAGAAACGATATTTATTTGAAGAAAACTAGAGAAAAATGAATGGATTCAAAATTGATAATACCCTCTCCCCTCCCCCAACTCCACCCCGGAAAACACTTATAAACAGAAAAGGTCAATTCAGTTATTGGTGTAGATTTTACAGTACTGTACCTAAGCAAAATAGGGTGCAAATACTGTGACCAGGAAAGATACTTAAAGATTCCGAAGCAGCTGTTATTACTTGCACGTTATCGATGGAAACCACTTCAGCCACTGTGCATTTACCCTGAAAATATATATTAAAAAATGGAAGCAGAAATCTTGCAACAGAACATTAAATTGGAGGGGAGGGGAGCTTCCAGAAAACTGTCTGGCAAATCACAGAAGTTGGTCTAGGTTCAGCAGTATTTCAAAGTGATTCATGCATGATTAGCCAGTTACCCAAGTCCAGTTTGGGGAATCTTGGTGGCCTGGCCATGGTTCAAGCTACCATAGTTGCTGAGTGTATTGTCTAGAGTCTAGACCAGTCATTTACCTCATTGACTGAACATTGCAAGGGCAACAGAGGGCCCTTTAAACTCTTTGGATTGGCTGTACAGCCCAAGGTAATCTGCAGGTACTCCATGAGGTTACCTACAATGCCCACTTCTCTCTTGTCAATCAGCCAGTTGGAAGGTACATCAATTACTGTCAATTTCACATGTACAAACGTCACATTTCTGAATGCCAGAAACGTGGTTTAAATTGCCTTTCCCCAGTCTGGTGATCTCAATATGTTGCAAGACTCTTAACTCCCACCAGTCCCTGTCAGCATGGCAATGGTCAAAGGTTATAGGGATTGCAGTCCAACAACATCTGGAGGCACCAGGTTGGTGAAGGGTAGATTTTTATTCAGCACTTTGTGTTTCACTGCATCAACAGTTGCACAGCCTTGTTCATTCTACAAGTTTCCTAAGGATGCAGAAATCTGCATATGCAAACCAGAAACCTACAGTTCCCGTTTCCTTTCTTCCCTTTTATCGGTTGCCTTAAAATGGATGTGTATGCATTCTGTGAAGTAATAAACTGGAATGTTGGGATGAACAAACAAATATGGAAGGAACAAAGTGCTAAGTTCAGTTTTATTTCTTCATTCACACTGAAGGATTGTTTCATCATATGCTGAAGACTCAAAGTCTGTTTCTTTAGGGGTGATTTTTTTCAGTACTGAGTGTTGTCTTGTTTTGTTTTGTTTTGTTATGCTGAAATAATTTTAATTAATCTGTCTTCACCCTCTGTTTGTTTAAGTACATTTTGTCTTCCGTGTCCTTATCAAATCCCATGACTTTTCAGTTCCACCTGCATGCAGTTGACATCCAGGTCTACCCCTCTCTCTTTCACTACCCCAAAATATCCCCCTCACCCCAGTTCTACGTCTCTGGTATTTCTGCTTTGTTGTTGTCTCAAACACAATCTGTGCAAGACTGAGCTTCCCTTAGTTTCCCCCAAGCCTTCCTCTCCTGTGCACATTCTTTATCAATTCCTTGGCATCCCACCCTGTGGAACAAGCACACTTTGATTGCTTTCTCTCTCTTGCTTTCATTACCCATATCCAGTCTGTTGCCAAAACGTGTAGCTTCTTCCTTTTAAAGGTAAAGGGACCCCTGACCATTAGGTCCAGTCGTGACCGACTCTGGGGTTGCGCGCTCATCTCGCATTATTGGCCGAGGGAGCCGGCGTATAGCTTCCAGGTCATGTGGCCAGCATGACAAAGCTGCTTCTGGCAAACCAGAGCAGCACATGGAAACGCCGTTTACCTTCCCGCTGTAGCGGTCCCTATTTATCTACTTGCATTTTGACGTGCTTTTGAACTGCAGGAGCTGGGACCAAGCAACGGGAGCTCACCCCGTCACAGGGATTCGAACCGCTGACCTTCTGATCAGCAAGCCCTAGGCTCAGTGGTTTAACCACAGCGCCACCTGGGTCCCTTCTTCCTTTTACAGCACTGCAAAATACGGCCCTTTTTCTCAGTCACCTCAGCAAAAACTCTGGCTTCCTAGCACCTAGACTACAGTAATCTTTCCCTTTCCTTGTTATTCTCTTTCGTTGTTTCATCTTGGTCCCTCCCCTTCTATCCAGCGCTGTCCTGCAAAAACCAGTTTGGAGAGACCTCTCTTTTTCCTTTGATTGTACGACACACTGTCTTAAATGCCTTCACTGTATTAATGTCATCTCCTGGATCCAGCGTGATCCCCCATGTCCTTGCCTTCAGAGTTCTTCGTGGTCTTGGCTCCAGTCTCTCAGCCCTTGCATCCCAATATATCCCTGCACCTGAGCTTCTCTCCTCCAGTTCTACCATCCTCCAGTGGCTGAGGATCTCTTTCTTCGGCCAAAAGGCTTCATACTTGTCTTTCTTGCTGCCTGTATGCTTGGAACTGTCTCCCAGAACACCTGTCTTGCTTTCTTCACATTTTCCACGAAGACCTAATGTGTAACTGAGCTTGCAAATAAGCCTAAGTAAGTGTAATTGAAATACATTGCTATCAATGTGCAGATGACATGCATCTCTGTTACTCCATTTCATCTATGTCAGGGAAGCGAAGTGTCTTGGAAGAGGGCAAGGAGATGAACGAGGGCTAATAATTTGAAGCTTATTCCAGACAAAACAGGTGCTCCTGGTTAGAAGAGAGGCGGATTCTGGATTTGTTTTGGGATGACTTTTAATGGATAAAACTAATTAGTGCAAGGATTTCTGTCTGTGCAATGGGACTTCCGCTCTTTGTCCAATCCCATCCCATCCCATCCCCCCTCTGTTCTGGGGAGGAGTGGAAGTCCTGTTGCACAGACAGAAGTCCTTGTGCTTAAAGGATAACTTCTTTGGACACAACCCTTTGTTTTGGATGGGGTGTTAATCCCCTTGAAAAACCAAGTTTATAATCTGGTGATGATCCTGGATTTGGGGTGCCTTTTAGTGTTCTAAATTCGCAATTACTGTAGATTAAAACCACAAGGTGATCTCTTAATAGGCATTTAAGAGCTAGTGTGCTGTAGCACTTAGAACGTTGGAACAGGAGCTGGGAGATCATGGTTTGAATTCCCACTCATTCTTGAAATTTACTGGGGGCCTTGGACCAGTCACTACCTCTCAGCCTAACCCTACCTCACAGGGTTGTTGTGAGGATAAAATGTGGAGATGGAGAACTGCGTACGCCCCCTTGAGCTTCTTGGAGAGGAGGCAGGATATAAATGAAATAAACAATTTTTAACTCCGACCTTCCCCAGATGTACTTTTTTTGTAGTATTTTTTCATGAAGAAATTATTTACACATGATAGGTTCCTATACTGTATATCCCTACCAGCAGAGGTTCATGCAGGAAGATCAGCAGCATCTCTTGTTTCTGCTAGGATGCTTTGCCTTCTGCAAAGTCTCGGAATGTCAGTATTTCATGACTTTTCCCTTCACACTACAAAATGTTGGCACTTGCATAGTATGCCAGAAATCGACAAGCTGAAAGCAGAGGAGGAGGAGGAGGAGGAGGAGGAGGAGGAGGAGGAGGAGGAGGAGGAGGAGGAGGAGGAGGAGGAAGGTATACTCTGGTGCTTGTGGCTGCCAACGAGATAGATTGCACCACAGCTGGTGTCTGGGAAATGCATTAGGACCTCATAGGGTGTCAAAATATATGTAACATAAGACTGCAGGCCCGGAGTGCAAAGACATGTCCACAGCACACACAATGGCACTAGTTAGAGACTGCTTGGATTAAGCCTGCATTTGAAGGGCAAGATGAAGGCTACTGCGCTCCCTCTGAAAAAGCTGCTTCCAGGCTGAAAGCCTAGTGTAATGCATCTGACCCCAGAGGAAGATAAATGGACCATGTCCTCTTGCTCAATGTGGAGGCTGAGAGTTGGCTTAGACGGAATCTCTAATGGCGAAAAATTCTTTGCACTCCATGTGTGCGGAGAATAGGAGAGTATAAGTATGCGATATGTTATCTGTCTCCCACATAAGCAGCGTTTCTGGAGATGCAAATGTGTGTCACAGCTGGATGGAATTGTCTTACAGGAGAAGTACAGCCAGGGTTCAGTTTACATTTGAATGAATGTACAACTTTTGCAGCGACTTTGAAACTGGATGACTCCCCCCCCCCCATTCCTCTTTTCTTTCTTTAGAGGATTTCCTGTAATATCAGCTAGAAACAGACTCTTTACATGTTGATTTGGGGACTATGTTGACAAATAACCAAAACCTTTTTTGAGTAATGATCTATGGTGCACATTTACCCCCTGCAAATTGCAGTTTCTGTTGTTCAATTTCCTTTCTTTATGTGCTTTAACATTGACTTATCAGTACAAAGGCTGTACCAATGGTTAATTCTAACCAGTGTTTTCATTCTTAATCAGGGTGCGTACCCCAGTTTCAGGACAACCCTTGTGGTTGTCTTCTGCATTGAGTTTAATTATTTTCTAAACAGTCACTCAGAATTAGCATTTTGCGAACATTTAAATTGATGAGAGAGAAAGGATTTTGCACAGATTTTTGCAAACTCCCCAGTATTTTCTAAAGAATTGAGTAAAGAATGCACAGGGAGGTTTTATGCATGCATTTCTTGATTGGACCTGTGTTGGATTTGAGAAGCTGCTTAAAGCCACTCATTGCAAATGGATCTTGCAATGGAGAATTTCTGGTGGTATATTTTATTCTTAACTGCTCCTAGATGCTAGAGGTCAGTGGCCATTTAGGTGGCTTCAGAGATACTCCCAGAAGCAATGGGATGGAGTGCTTCTCTTTGGATTTCTTTTGTAATGTCATGGAGAGATAAGTGGATACCAGATGCTTTGGATACTGCCCAGGAAGTATGAAAAGCGGAAGCGCTTCTCATTCACACTTACTCACAGCTGCCGTTTCTATTTTAATGTAGAAGAGCCTACATTTGTTTCCCCCTTGAAGAAATTATTTATGAATGTAATAAAAAAATTCCCCTGATTATGTTTTTCAGTGGGTATGAATTATGAGTAAAATAATGGACTTCTGATTAAATGTGAAAGATGCTTCGATTTTTGCCTTTAAAAATTATTCGTAGGAGCCTTTGGATGAGTTTTGCATTAACACACATATAGAGGCCATCAAGTTCAGATAGGGGGTTGGGGTGGGGAGATGATATGAAACAGACCAGTTAATCAACAGTTTATGTGCCTACAAAATTGAGTGTTGTGAAGTATGTCACAAAGAAAATAACAGACCTGACAATAGCCCTGTCCCTACAAAACTCTCACTCTCTCAACTGACAGGATCACACCAACTATCTTAACCGCATGTCATGCGCAGTGCCCCCTGATGTCTGAGTGCACAGTACAGGTATCTGTGCAAAGTCTTCTGGAATCTACAAGGGTTCCAGATTTTGTTGACACCTTCATGCATACAGCTATATACATGAAATCTCCCTGTAGACATGCTAAATGTGTAGGCATCAGGAGGTGAGGCAAGCTCAGGTCCGGCTCTAGGGGTAGGCTGGGGGGTGCCGGGCCGGCAGGGGGGCGCCAGAGCGATCTTCGCACCACGGCGCCAGGGCGTCCGACATGCTTGAGACGGCCCTGGGCAAGCTAGCATTTGCTAGTCAAGGCTAGTCAGTATGGCTGATCTGTTCATGCACTGGTGGAACATGTGCTTTTTCTGAACAGTGCTAATATTTTTAGTTAATCTGTGGGGTTGGTTGATCCATCAGCCACCCATGGCAGACAGCATATCGGAAATTATGAATCATATCATATCCTGGAGCAGTACAGTCATGCTTACTTTTTGATAAAGCTAGAGAATCTGATATCCCACCCCGTGCATTGAGTTTGTGCATTTGTAAACTTTAATTAAGGAAGCAAACAAGTTGGGAGTACATTTTACACCCCTGAATATACTTTTGGTGTAGCAGTTTTTCATTAAGGAATGCAATGCTACTATTATGCATGTGCATTGGCGCTAAAGTAAGGTTACCAGATTTTTTGAAAAGACAAAAAAAGTTATTAAAAAGGTTATTTAAAAATAATAATTAAGAAGTAATATCTTCTCTTCTGTGGTCTCTGCTGCGCGGCCTTCCTCTGGGCCCCGGCTTGCTCTCTTGGAGCGCTAGCCGCCGTGGAGTAGGCTCGGGTCAGGCCTGGGCTCAGCCACATGTCCTTGCCCTCCCGGTGTTCTCTCCTACCTTTCCTCCTCAGCGGCGGCGCAGCAACGTCGGGGCTCCCCTCTTTTTTCTCCTCCCTCTTTCTCTCCCTTCTCCTTCTCTCCTCCTCCTCCCTGCATCGGCTCCAGGGTATTCCTGGCCCCGGAGCACTGCTGGGCAGTCAGCTGGGTGGCCAAGCACTCTCGCTCCTGACTCGAATTGGGCCACAGGGGTTGTGTGTCAGCAGTTCCCCCAGTTGACGCACCGGGCATTCCCGGTTTCCCCTTCGGCAGTGGCTGCAGCAGCGGCAGTCTCAGTAGCCCGGCGCCAGCCTGGTAGCGCAGTTGGCTCTGGCTGGCTTCAGGAGCTGCTCGCTGCTGTGGCGCCTGCCATTTTGTCTCACCGGAAGCCCCCATATGATGTGTCCAATGATGTGTACCATGATGTGTACCAATAAATCTACAACACTTAAAATTGAAATCTGGGGACATTTCGGGGACGGATTTTGTTCGGGGACTGTCCCCAGGAAATGGGGACGTCTGGTAACCATACGCTAAAGAATTATTAGAGTATAGTAATAGCCATATTTATAACATATGTTACGTATCAGAGCAGTCAGGGATTTGGATGGCAGATTTGTAGCAAAGTGGAAGCTTTAGGGTATGAAAAGTGAGGTTTGGTTTTTAATAAAGTCATTTAGTGCGTAGCCACGAGGTACTGACAGCTTTATTTCCCTTTTCTTGCCTCACCCTCATTATGTATGACCACCCGGTTCCCTTAATCTCTGTCAGTTCTATCCCGACTCTTCTTGATCTTTCTTCCAGTCCTGTGGCACTGAGCTGTCTTAAAGCTTCCAAGGGTTTTCATAGTAGCTTTCTAACACACTCTGTAGTCGTCCTGTCTATATTTTTTCTGTGTATCTAAAAATGGGTATTCACCGTTGTTCTCTAATGGCAACCAGTGCTGCCCATAACAGCCTGGAGCCTGCAGGTTCTTCTCTGGGTGCAAACATTCTCAAGTTGTTCTAGAGTGAAGATTCAGGTCAGTTCAGACTGTGACAAACAAACAAACTGTCAGAGGTTGTTGCGGCTACTCAAGAGTAACGACTCTCCACATGCTTGTCTTTTAACCGTCTTTATTGGTGCACTCTATTTACAGTGTAACGGGGTGTTGGAAACATGTCTGCTCATTCCGATCCAGAATCCGGCACTGCCACCCCTGCGCGACTTCCCCCAACATAAGAGTCGCGGGACAGTGAATCTCCTCCCCTTTCTCCTCCTCCGTAATTCCGAAACCGGGGGAAAAGGTCTACGCTCCGTACTTTCCCTTCGCCCCTTTCCCCTTCTCTCTCTTCCCGCCTGTGGAGCCGGGGCTCTCCCGTGCTGCTAGAGACCTGGCACTCTCTCTCCGTTTCCTGACTAGCCTCTTCAGAGCCCGCGTTTCCATCACTGCTTGGGGAGGAGCTGCTTCTGATGAGAGGGGGAGGTTCTCTATACTCTCTTCCCCTTACACAAACAAACAGTATTTTTTACCTCTTTGCAAAAAGGGTTGTGGAAAAATAAGGTTTTGTTACTTTATTATTTTTATTGTTCATTCCGTACAGTTGTATTCATTTCATGATAAATTCCATTTGTCTTCAATGTTCCTTTTTGTTGTTTTTCTTTGTACTTAATTTCAGGGGGAGTATAGGCAACTAATAATGCCTGTTATTTTTGGTGCTTTTCATTTATTGACATGGAATGTTTCAGATCTCCTTACCTTCTAAAACATCAAATGTGCCAAATTTCAGATGGGGGGGTTCCCCTCTTTTCTTACAGATAATTAAAAATGCCATTGCAGGCACAGTGTTAACTCTTTGCTAAACTGAGAGGGGGAACGGGGCAGGTAGGGAAAAGCACGTTGTGGAGTAGATTTTAAGAGCTTAAAGGAACTATAAGGTAATTGAGAAGCTGGAATTTTTGTGAGGACAAAGGCAAAGCCCAGAGGAACCCACAAATGTTCTGTTTCCCAAAGAGCAATGTTCATGCATTCTTGCAACAAAATTAGCCTTTATCTTTCTCTAGCCATTTCTGTTCTCTGATTATGTGCCTGTAGGAGCAACATAAAAGGTTTAAAGAGGGCTTTGTCTAAATCTGTGTTATCTTTCATTCACACACACATACTTGACAGGTTTTTAATGAAAGGGGTCTCTCAAGCTTGGCAGATATTATTCTATGAAAATTATCGAAATGGAGATGGAATCCATTATCTGCGGAAGACATTTTCACTACTTTGATCTCCAGCAGTTTGGCTCTAATCCTCATTGCCCAAACACAGGATCTCATTTTACATTCAGCTTGCATCTGACTCCTGTCCTGAGCCAAAAGATAACGCCCGAGAGCTAGTCTGGCTGTAATGGTTCGTTCTGGTTTGGCAATTTCCATGCAGCATAAAATCAGATGGTTGTATGTATAGTAAGTGCAAGAATGTTACTGTGTTAGGGTTGAGATAACCAAGTTCCATTTGGACTTTCATAAACACCCCCTGCAGTGGTTACACAAGCTGGATTGCTCAGTTGGTTAGAGCATAGTCCTAATAACGCCAAGGTTTCAGGTTTGATCCTCGTAAGGCACAGCTCTGCAATATTCCTGCATTGCAGGGACTAGAGGGTCCCCAGTGTCCCTTCCAACTCCTATGATTCTATGATACATGCACTTGGTCATCTGTAGTGACTAATGCAAATGGAAAATGTCTCCAAGGCATTGTAAGATGGATGCCATGTAACCTATCATTCCAGAGGGCTATCTGTATAGATCCTGCTGACACTCAGCAGAGTTTAGCCAGGTGTAGAGCACCTGGTTATCTGAAAATCCCATTTAGAACAATGACTTGAGTCTCAGCATCCTTGGATCATGCTTCTCATCTTAAAACGGGGCTCCCATCCATCTACAGGAACTTAAGGATGCAAAGAGAGTCTGTTGGATCAGGCCAGTGGCTCGTCTATTCCAGCATCCTGTTCTCATAGTGGCCAGCCAGGTGCCTACAAGTAGAACTTGAGTGGAAGATCACCTTCCTTTCTGTAGTTTCCAGCATCTCTGTCTATGAAGATGGAGCATAGCCATTGTGGCTAGAAGCCATTGTGATAGCCTTATCCCCCATGAATTTGTCCACCCTTCTTGGTGGTCCTGTTGTGCACCTCCCTGGAAACCTCTGGGTGAAGGGCCATCTAGAAATATAAACAAATATTTGCAAACAAATCACACAGTGCTACCTTTTATGCAGCCAGCAAGTAAAATCTATCACCCAGGACAATTTGTTCTGTTGAACGTCGTTTCGACACAAATCTAGCCCTTTTCAGGTAATTCAGTGTGACTGAGGGCAAAATTGATGCTGTCGGAATGCGCTCCTGGGGGGTGGGGGGATGACAGACCCCCCAGTACCTCTGAGCGTATCCGGGAAGGCACGTCTCTGGAATGGCATTCCCCTTCATTCCAGAGTGCCTCTCTGCGACACTCCTCCTTGGAAAAGTGCACACAGGTCTTCTGGCATTTCACAGTAATAAAAAGAAGACATCCGTAGGTCTCAACTACGTTTTATTCACACTATATACAGAGGATCCATAATCACGCCTGTGTTCTCCACCTCAGGCAGAACAAGACTGTTGCATACTGCAAAACTGAAAGTAATATAATACAACAATAACCACGCTCAGACGGAAGAGATAAAACAGTCTTCCGTTCCTACACTCTTCTCAGACATTTCATGTGATTTATACCAATCACACTACCCAGCATCAGGTACACAAAATTCTAACAGTACCAGCCCTGCCCACTCCTGAAATTAGAATGCCTACTGGTCTCTCCCACACCATTCCCATCCCTCACGTATTTAACATTAAGGTCAGATGGGGGCTTGGAAGCATGTTTAGCTGAGCAACCTTAGAATCCTCTCCCCAACCAATCAGGAAGCCTTTATTCTTCAGTTTATATGGATGCTAGTGATTTTAGGATAGATGAAAGGGGGAAACATTGACATCTCCCCCACCCCAATTCTTTCCTTTCGTCAAAGCAATTTTAAAAAAAATTATTAAAATCAAACTTTATTGAGATTTAAATCAGAACATATCAAATCAAGACAGAACAAATTAAAACATATCAAATCAAAACATAAGAATGCATACAAATCATCATATTTCCAAAGTTTTTATCTGAAAAATAACTAATATCTAATACAGAGTTCAGTTAGACCTTCCTGTCTAGTCTCTTTTCTCAATGAAATTCAACTAAAATAAAACGTACACCAAATATATCTAATAAACATGTCAAACAAATAAAATATTTTTCCTCTCCTTTCATATACTTCCACTTGTCAAAGCAAATGTTATTCCTCTTGAACATCCGATAAATGCCTGTTTCAGTTCTGAATTTATATATTCCCTGTGAAATACGAAAGCAGTTTCTCCATGTTTTTTCTTTCTTTCTGTCTGACAGGAAATTTAGAGCTGTGGTAGTTGTGTCCCTCCCATTCACAACTCCACAAAATTGGCAGCCTCTGAGGTATTGATCTATTATGGTAATGCAGAATGGAAGGGAGTTCACCTACAGTTCAAGGGCGAATGAAGCGTCTCAGATATAGTTTCTGCCTTTCTGATCCCTGGGAAGGATCTCAGAAATAGTTTCGTTAATAGTACTCGATGGCACCCAGCCAAAATTTCCTCAGGTTGCTGCGTGCAAAAGGAAGTTGCTTTCGCTCTGAAGTGGCCAGGGCAATTCCTCTTCTCATTGAGCAATGTCTGAGCCCAAGTGACTGAGTGCACATCAGAGCTGTTGAATTATCTTCATAATGTTCCATGTGCAGTGGTAACATTTAGACATTTAAAGAATACAGTGGTCCCTCGACTAACAAATTTAATCCGTTCCGAATGCACATTCGTAGGTCGAAAAGTTTGCAAGTCGAAAAAAGCGGTTTCCCATTGGAAACAGAAAAATTCGTAAATCGAGTAAACCGCATCTAAAATTCGTAAGTCGAGAAAACCCCACCTAAACCGCAACGGTTTTCCTTTCGGATGTCGACAAAACATGTGGCCTTTTTTTTCATTCGTAACTCAAAATTTCGTAAGTCGAGGGACCACTGTATTATCATTCTCAACATGGTGTCTGGGGGCATCACAATGCCCACAGACACCCCCTTGGCACCCGGCAAGGCCCCTGGTCCTTCCTAGTTTTTTAATGGTTTTCTGAATTTCCAGTTCGGGGAAGGGGGTTGCCTCGTTTTTTGTGTGTCTTTGTGTAGCTGCTCTGCCTGTTGGGGAACGCCCTTTCAAAGTTTCTTCTGCGAAATTGGTACTTTATGGTGCCCATGGCAGTTCGTTAGATTGCCAAATGTGCCACCAGACACAGAAAGTTTGGGGACCCCCTACTAAATATAAATACATTAGATATCGTTGCCATCTCCTTATAAAACAGACAGGGCAGTACGAGCTATTAATGTACATTCCTACGTAATCATTGTCATCAGATCATATTAAGTAGATAAATGTAATGGTGAGCTGTCATGATAAGGTGTGCAGTGGGACAATATTGCTATGGACAGCAGTTCATCTTATTAAACTGAAGCAGTAGGTTAATGATGGTGGCCGTGAAATAAGAGCCATCTGGTGGCCATAACCCATGGAGGGTTTTGAAGAATGAGTTGCAAGGCCAAGTTATCAGAAAAGAGAGAGAAAATGACAAAAGACCTGGAATCTTTTCTGTAGATGACAATGTACTCTGTCTTCCATGGAGTCACAGTGCTGGGCAAGATATGTTTTAGTCTGATTTAGCATATATAGTTTAGGGATAGAGATAGAGATCGATATATTTGTATTCATAGACTTCACTTTAATAGTAATCTTGCTCTCTGATCTAGAGTATGGGGGGAAAATCTTTTAAAAATAATAACCCAATACAATCACCTGGCAACCTGGTGGTGTTTGGTTTATTTTCATTCCTCATGATAGTCTTTGAAGTTAAAAGAAAGAAACTTTAAAATTAAATTTTATTAAACTTCAGTATTTTATACAACAACAAATGCACTCCAAGTTCAGCAAATTGCTTGTTTTGTTAACTGCATATATAGAGTTTTTATTACGATGATGATTTGTTTCTACAGTATTCACAACCTTTACAGAATAGGACAACATTGAAAGCTTGGGTGGGTGGAAAAGTGATATTTATTTTGTGTGAAGGAAAAATGCTTCCTGTGTAAAATGGGGGTGGGGGGGAGCAAGTTATAACTCTTTTTCCAAATGGTGGTTTATTGATTTTTAAGGATATATATATATATATACACACTTCAAAGGGCTGTTTTGCTTGGATTCCACTCAAGTACCGTTGTTGACTGACAAGCCGGCCACACATATACCAGATGTACAGCCTTTTTATCTTCACTGTTGTTCTATCAAAGCCAATCTCAAATGCGATAAATCTCAATTTGAATGTCAGTGGGGGATGTTTTTGAAGGCTGTTACGAATTACCTTCTCATTGCATTTCTCGTAGGTCAGCCGGGCCTCCGTGAAGCTCTCTCCCTGTCCTGCATCACTAATGGAAGTACAGGAAGCAGAAAAGCTAGCCATAGTCCTTCCATACCGATAGCCCGAAAAGAAACACTTTCGTCTGCTGCTAAAAGGTATACCTCATCCTTGAAACAATGAATAAATAAACTCGAGAAATGTGGGACACAAGTCAGAGTATACTCAGTCCGCAGAGCAGGGTTCAAATCCCTACCCATCCAGGAACCTCACTTGTGAATAATTTGCAATAATTTATATACCGCTTGATCGTAATAAAAACCTCAAAGCAGTTTACAAAAAGAACAAGACTATAAAATTACTCATTGAAAAAAGCAGTTTATAACATTCCAAAAATACGTAAATAAAATCACTGATAAATTAAAACACATTTCCACATTCTACAGGCACCCCCCCCCAAAAAAAGTCTGCCTGATGTCAGTAGTCAGCATGAGTATTATTATTGTTATTCTTACTATTACAAGTATTACTACTATTATGAGAATTTTTTAAAAAATGGCTGGCTATATCACTTTGTAGCCTATTCTGCCTTCATTCTCCCTTTGTTTTGCCTCTGTTTTACCAGCTTCCTGATTTAGGGCCAATTATTTCCATTTTTGTCTATCGAAAGCCCAAGATACAAAAAGAGATACAGTGGTACCTCGACTTACGACCGACTCGACAACCGAATTTTTCGACTTACGGATGGGGGTAATGGCCGCGTGCTTACGAATGTCTCGACATCCGAAAGAAAAACCGCGGCGGTTTTAGATACGGATTTTTCAACTTACGAATTTTTAGATAGGGACTTACAATTTTTTTTCGTTTCCAATGCATTCCCATGGGAAATCGCATTTCCAATGGCGTTTTTCGACTTACAAAATTTTCGACCTACGAAAGTGCCTTCAGAATGGATTAAATTCGTAAGTCGAGGCACCACTGTAGGGAGGATAATAGAAGCTGAAGTTAACTACTTTTCTTAACCATTTTGCTTGATGGCCAGAAGCTAACAAAAACATGTTTGTGTGGTATTCTGATATATTTATAGGTCCTGGGTGTTCTATTTGTTGCATTTGAAAATCTTAGGGCTTTTCCTAGTAAAGACACAAAGCTGAAGCAGTTTCTCTGCAGGTCTGTGCCATATATTTGCCATGTGCCCATTTGCATGATGATGGTTGTGTTGATGCCTGCATTGTTTGTGGTTTAAATACAGCCTGTCCCTTAATCCCTTCTGCCTTTGACCTACAGGAATGGACTGCGTTGTTGTATGTGCAAATAAGTCCAAATTGCTGTCCTTTGAAATTCCATCGCTCTGTCCATGGTGGAATAAGATAGTTTCGCAGTATACCAGAGATAAGGAACCTGTGGCCTTCCAGAATGGCCAGTGATCAAGGAAGATGGGATTTGTAGTCCAATGGCATCATGAGGACCAGTTTTCCGATCCCTGCCCCAGGAGTTAATGATCTTAGCTCATACATGGTGAATCTAAATATTCCCCATCAAGTATGATATATACCATATTAGTAAAAATGCTGCTTAAATCATCAATATTTGAAACATATTTTAATAGCAAGCAGAACATCAGTGGTTGCTTTTGAAGCCTAGCTGTCACTGCCAAACGAGTCTCGATTCAGGATGTAACTACCCTGGAAGAGACAAAAAAGAAAGAAATATAATATTTGATTTACTATAGGATAACTGGCATGATGGCTGTCACAATACCAGCAAGCAAGGGCTGCCAATACATCTGTCATAATAATAAACTTCAAAGTTGTTTTCTCTAGTGGTAAGACATTTCCTACGGTTTGTTTTTCCATACAATATTGCTTTGTCAGAGATCCTGGAAAAAGTTGAAAGTTAATTGCAGCAGTGACACCCCCTTTCTTCTTAACTTTATTTTTCAAAAATATAAACTATAGTTGCATCCAACAGTATCGCTTATGCCGATGGAAGGTATTTTGGTACAATGGAGTCTTCCATCAGCAGAATGGGGAGGGCCTTTTTTTAACCAATCCCTCCTCAGCTTGCAGCTTTCCATAGACTTCCAAAATCTGCTGCAGATGGTTCAGGTATCCTGTGGGAACAGTTTAGGCAATAGCATGGGGGCTGCAGGGGCAGAAATCTCCTCCTCACTGTTCTGCTGGTGGATGATCCCTGCTGGATCAAAGAGCAGAAAGGAAACCATTGGATTCAACCCTTTAAAAAATTCTTAAGGAAAAGAAATATGCATGATAAATTTGGGGGTGCATTTATTTCTTAAACAATGAGACCAAAATTCTACTTTGTTCTTCAGAATACTAAATGTGCATCTGCAGAAGGTGAGGGCATATAATTTGGATGATTTAGAAATATATTAGACATAAAAACTACTCTGTTGCAACTGCTTGCTTTTTGCATAATAATAATAATAATAATAATAATAATAATAATAATAATAATAATATGTGAATCATAGAATCGTAGAGTTGGAAGAGACCACAAGGGCCATCCAGTCCAACCCCCTGCCGAGCAGGAAACACCATCAAAGCATTCTTGACATATGCCTGTCAAGCCTCTGCTTAAAGGCCTCCAAAGAAGGAGACTCCACCACACTCCTTGGTAGCAAATTCCACTGCCGAACAGCTCTTACTGTCAGGAAGTTCTTCCTAATGTTTAGGTGGAATCTTCTTTCTTGTAGATGTGAACACCAATACAGCACATAACAACCTATATTCGTGAGTTTCAGATGATTTATGTAATCTAAAATAGAGCCACTTTTTATGTTTGGTAGATAAATAAAAGATCTTAAAGCAAGCTGTTTATGAAGAAAATGAATTGCATATTTGGTTTCTGTAGCCGTTAACCTGACATATTATTTCTTTTGCACAAATGTTTTCATTGTGTTGGGTTCTTTCCCCCCTTTCGCTTTTCTCCATTTTGTGTTCATTTTAAAAATACAATCTTTACCTCTTTCTTATACTTTGTTTTTCAGTGGTACAGAAAAAAGGAAGGAAAAACTTCACGGACAAACAGAGAAAAAAGAGGACTCTCATTCTAATGATCAAAACCCACAAACTCAAGCATCACCTTCACCTTCTCCCCAGCCCTCTGCACAGACTCTCCCAACACACAGGCAGACCCCAGAAGTCAAGAGCTCTGCTCCAGGCAAAAGGTTTCCTAAGTACCCAAGTACACAGCTAGGAAGTGGTTGCAACGATACTAACATTGCGCTTTGCTCCCAATTAAAAGCATGCCTATGTCTTTTATAAAAACCATTTTTCAAAAGATTAACATAACGGGTTGGTTTGCACATGGTGCTAAGCCATGCTTTTAGTGGCACAGCATATGTGTGAGCTGGAAGAAGTTTTAGGAGAATCTCAGACTCACATGTTGTCTCTCTGACAATGACGTTCCCCAGCCCCCAGCTCCAGTCCCTGGGAAATGAACTCCTTCAGAGTTTAGGTTCACTTTTCACGAATCCTGGCTTGTTGGAACCAGAGGCCCTGGTTTATGACAAACTCTGGTCAGTTTCAAAACAGCTTAGCTGCGCACTGTGGCTTTATGAAGCTGGCTTTTGATGAAGCACAATCCTTGGTTCATGTCTAATGGCTAGGGAGGTTTTGTGGAAAGTGACGCTTGAACCTGAGCCAAGAGGCGGGGTGGAGGGCAGAAACGAGCCCATGGAGCAGGCCAATTCCAGGCCGTGAGCATAACTCAAAGCCATGGTTTAATATGACATGCAGACCAGCCAAATGAGGCTAAATATTCCCTCTCCTCTTTTCAAAGGAATGGTATTCCACTGTTTGCCAGAGAGTAGCTGTCCCCCCCCCCCACGGCCACTTCTTCTAAGCCCCAACCCCAGGGCTTTGTACTACAGTGAAGCATGAGAAGGGGAAATTCCTGTGAAAGTGATGGAGCTGACCCAAACAGCCCTGTTGAGCGTGGACTCCCTACTCTCAGTGGCATTTGGCCACTCAACTGCATTCATTTAATAGGGAGGTGGAGGGCAAGAGCAGGGAGGTCATCATGGTGCAAACATACTGGCCGAGCCCATCCAGAGCTCCCACTGGTACATAGGCATCATGCCTGCCTTGCTGCTGCCTTGCCCCTCTGCATCCCAGTAAGAAGCAGCAATTCAGTCCCACCAGCCGCTGCCACCTACTCTGACTGTGTCAGCCTCTCCCCAACCACAATTGATACAGCCAACTTTCTTGTAAACGCAGTAGAGACACTTTCAGTTTAATGAGCTCGAGTCCAGCATCCACGTCTATGGCCATAACAGAAATCTGCAAAGATTACATTTGAATCTAAATGTGTTCCATAGTTTCTGTAAACACATATCTAACTAATACTTTGTGCTGCCTGCGCGTGATGGCATACTACTAATAGCTCTCAGGTCTGCTTGGTATAGTTGCAAACTTTAATTTTGGCTCCTTGTTTCTCAAACAGCTGTTCAGTGTGTTGCTTTGCCTTCTTTTTCGGTCTCTGCATGGGTGCACAGTGACCCCTTCCTCTGTTCACCAACGATATCTAGTTCTTTACACCTAGATTAACTGTATGCCTCCATCCGGCAACTCCTGCAGCCAAGCATATTGCTCTGCTTACCTTTGGACCACCTTAGCGAGGCTGAGATGGGGGATCTTGTTATCTGGGCAGCCCAGGAGCTCCATGCACACTGCCCAGGCTTGCGCCCTGGAGAACTCGCTTGCATCTCAAGCAATTGCATTAAGTTTTAGGCTGCAATCCATTAAGGTAATTAATATAAATATCACACATACACACCTGCCGTAAACCAGAAAATAGAACAAAGACCATTCATGAATTGAGCAACAGCGCTGTCTGTAACAAAACCACCCACGATCTTTCTGCGTGTATGTAAATAAGCTGTCTAGAGATCAGCCCTCAAGTGCTGCGTCAGGGTGGTATTGGATGCTAAACCAAGCAACATGAGAAAGTGAGTTCATGGCTGGATGATCTGTGCATTAGGACCTCTGCACAGGACTGTTCAATGGACAGATGGGATATAAATTCCTGTCTGAAGTCTGTGCCTGCACCATTCCCCATAGAGTGCTGGGGGAACGGGGACAATGCAGAGGCACCCCTAGACCAGTGCACTAGGCTTTAGTTATCCCTTTTTTCATCAGTTTACAAATTCCAGATGTTGCTTGCTGCTGTACAAACACGGGGAGTTTCTTACACCAACCAGGTCAGACTGCCTAGTCCAGTATCTGGTTCTCCAGGAAGAGTCTTAGACAGAGGTCTTTCTCATTACCTGCTACCAGACTCTTTTGGCTGGAGGTATCAGGGATTGAACCCGAGATTTTCTGCTGGCAGAGCATGTGATCTATTGCTGAGCAGTGGGTTCTCAGTAAAGTTAGGGCAGAGTGCAGAAGCAAGAAGCAACACCCCCCCCAGTGCACTTGTAGTTCTGGGACACACACCTCTCCAGAAGAGGACAATAAAGCTGGGGTGGGGGGAAATGAACTGCTATGTCCTTGGAACAAAAATTCTCAGTGCTTCTGAGCAATAACTATGTAAACTGAATAGAAACAGAAACAGACTCTACAACCTGGAAAAAGACAATGCATGTACTTCTCCAAACCAAGAAAAACTTTAACAAATATATATATATAAGATAAAAACGAAACAATAATCCTTTCGCAACTGAAAGTAGCAGTTGGAACGGTCTCCGAAATGATTCAAATACAGTGGTGGTTATTATATCTTGCCGTTCTTTTTCAAGAGAGAGAAACTCCATAGCAGGTCACGACTATTAAACCTCACCTTCAAAATATATCAAATTTTAGTACCCTAAAATAACTCCAGAATTGGATAATTGAATCCAGTTCATTCGGATAATTGAATCAAATTGAATCAAATACCAGCTGCCTGACCATCTCCTTAGTTGCTGCGTACACACCATAAATTTAAAGCACACAATTTTCCTGCCAAATAATTCTGGGAACTGTAGTTCATTAAAGGTGCTGGGAATTGCAGCTCTGAGAGGAGCAAACTTGAGTCCCCAAGATTATGTGAAGGAATCAGTGTGCTTTAAGTGTATGGGGTGTATATGGCCAGTATTGTGTCATAGGCTCTCAAGGGCCTTAAGCAAAGTTCTGTTCCATTAATTGCTACCCGATCATGTTAATTAAAGATGCCAGGCATTGGAATCTGGGACCTTCCAAACGCAGAGCAATATGGCCCATTACTGAAGGCAGCGCCAGATAAATAACCCTTAAAATATCTTCTTAAAATCAGACTTACGGTAAATGCTTTACACAGAACAAGTTCTCTCCAACCACATCAGCAGTTAAGAGTTGTCGAAAAACAACGATAAGAGTTACATGAATTAAACCAGAAATTCTAAAATTCATTTAACTTAGCGGAAGGTGCTTCAAGATCAAAAAGTTTCAAAAGTTATGTTAACTCTCCCTTAACAAAGGATTTCAAGAAGATGGTTGCACCAGTCATACTTCCAAAAGGGGGATGGGGAGAGATTCCAGAAATTCTTACTGCAAAGTTAATTCAATCATTATAAACTTTCTTACACCGCTTGGCTCCTAATACACATAAGCAGAATTCCTCTCACTATACTGGTCTTTCCTAGCCCTTCCTTCTCATTTCATTGTTCTGCATTCCTTGAAAAGCCCATGTTGAAGGTCTGAGGACCTCCAGCAGAGTGAGATGGGGCTCTGCAGGCTTCAGCATAAAGAGGGTATCTCGCGTGAGTGGAAATGTTGCCTGCTTATGCCAGAGCACCTTTGAACTGAAGCCTTTGTATACCTGTGACTCTTTCTGCGTATCACATATCATTCCCCAGCACCTGGACACATAGCAAAGTAGATAAACTTGTAATTGCCACACATCCGGCTTGTGTGCTTTCCCTCTAAATGGAAATGCTTCCTGCGTAGGAAAAGCATAATGTTTGATATAGCCCCAACTAATGCATGTTTAAGTCTTTCATAAACTCTTTCTCTGTTATCTTGCACAAACTTAAAGTGGACTTTGGTCTGTTCTCCTGTCTGGCATTTGACTGTACGAAGGCATTTGTTCTTGGGTTTCGCATATAAATCTGCCAGAGCAAAAAGAAATGTCTGTGTGCAGTTTTCCCCCCTAACGTTTGACTTCCTAACTTTTTTCGTCACTTTCCCCCCCTTTTTTAGCTTCTGAAGGTCTTGCAGAAATTAACTTGCCGTTGGTAGCTTTCGCATACCACCCTTCCGGAAATTGTTTTAACTGGATAAGTTGCTAGGCTGTCTATTGGGCAACTGTGGAATTGTGATGTGAACTGACATCTTCCCCTATAACCGTTCTGAATCTAAAACCAAGCAAAAATAGAAGCAGGCTTTTAAGAAATCTGCATTTGCAGACATTTGAATTGCAGATGGTGTATTAGATGATCAGACTACTCATCCATGAAAGCCTTTGTTACATTTAGCAATAATAATAATAATAATAATAATAATAATAATAATAATAATGGCAGATTGCAAAGTATGGGAAAGCATAGCACATAATTTTAAAAATGGCGTTTACATAGCACTTGACAGTGTTCCGATGTTATACTGATGAGGTTTAAAGACTGTTGCCCTTTTGACGGTTTTCAAACATCCATTTAGATCGCTTTCTCTTATCCTTATTTCTGGGGTCTTCTGGATTTGCTTGAAGGATGTCCTGGCCTGGCCTCCCTCTCATCTGCTGCTGCTTGAGCTGCTGTGTTTCCAGTACAAATTGTTACGCGGCATCATTCATTCCTGCCTTAACATGCGACATAAAATGTGCTTGTTTTCTAGCGTAAAGAGATCATCAACACTTGAAAAATCACACAGCGCATGGGAAAGTTCAGAAGAGAGCCGTAATAAACTAATGAGGGCAACCTCTGCCTCAAAACTGATATCGAAAAGTGGCAAGAATGCAGACAAGTAAGCGCTTGATTCAGTGCCGAACCTTTTCTCCCGAGTTAATGCTAAAGCTCTTGCGAAATGTGTATTATATCATTGTGTGGTCCTTCACCCTGATTTATAACTCCTTTCGTGCTTTGATACACAACTGATGCTCCTGAACATTAGAATTTCCCCCTTTTCCGGTTCGTGTGTTGCACGGAATGAGTATGCAATCAGAGTATACAAACCCTGTGCGCACAGATAGTTAAGCTGTACACTCATACAGTTATTCACATGTAGCATTCAGTGAGTGCACAATCTGTACATGAGTGTTGGAGCTTGTGCCCAGTGGTTTGAGCTGCATACTGTTTCACTCAAAAACTTGTCCATGTGTAGAGACAGCTTGTGCCAGTGTTCAGTGCCATGTATGAACAAAGCTCGAACAATGCAGCTCTATCTGTTGGGTGAAGCTCTACATGCATTGCAGCCTTCTACAAAATAATAAATAAATAAATAGTTGGAACCGAATACTCCCCCCCCCTTAAATACCTGGCTTGAATAATCAGCTCTTTGTTGGATTTGTATTGTTTAACTGTTTACCCCAATTCCACAATACACCAGGTTACTTTAAGTAGAGAAATTTATTTAATTATAGCTTTTAGACGTGTTATGTAATTGTAAAATTCCATTTTTAAACATGTGTTTTATCCACCTTTCAGATAGATGGTGACTATGCAATTTTATTCACTATAGTTAGGTGTCTGTTACAAAGCTTTCTTTCCCAACATAGTCGAAACAAAAAATAAATAAATAAATCCTTCCAGCAGCACCTTAGAGACCAATTAAGTTTGTCATTGGTATGAGCTTTCATGTGCATGCACACTTCTTCAGATACACTGAAACAGAAGTTACCAGACCCTTATGTATAGTCAGAGGGTGGGGAGGGGGTATTACTCAGAAGGGTGGTGGGAATGGGTGATTGGCTGATAGGAATTGTAGTCGTCAACACTCCGGCCCCCATGGCAGTTTATTTCCCGGGGGGAAATCCAAAAAAAGCTCAACAACTTCAATCTTCAAAAAAAACTCAAGAAGTTTGGGGTAAAATTCCCCCCAAAAGCTCAACAACTTCAATCCTAAAAAAGGTCTACAACTCATGCATGTCCACTTCATCAAATCTGGCCCTCTTTGAAAAAAGTTTGGGCACCCCTGACTAGGCTCTCAAACTAACATTTAATAACATCTGTCATTTTCTAGTTAATGTTTATATATATATAAATAAATATATATTAATTGAACCTGCATTTCTTTCCCTAGACACAAAGATGTCATCGTCAGCCAAGGTAATTGGAAACATTTGTTTTTGAGGTTACCTTTACTCAAGGTCAGCTTGTTGCTTCTGCTAAGACTGATAAATCTATTTCTATAACCAGTTCAGATAACTGTAATAAACCTACAAGTTGAGTCATGTTTTAATATGATGGTTAGTCCTTGCTTCAAAGTGTACTGCATCTAGCGGCATTTCCCTATTGGCTTCAGACCTATAAAGATGAAAAGAGTATCTGTGTCTCAGAGAAACTTTGCATGCATGAAGCTCCACCTGCTTATAAGTGGTTTCCAGTTTAAGCTGCTCCACATTCACAATTCCTTTCTGGGTTTGTATCTGCTACCTTCATGCTTAAAAGCCAGCAACGCTTCTCATGTGTCCAAACACTCTGAAGAGCGCAAATCATTCACACGAGGCTCTGGATCAGAGCGAGAAACTCCAAGCACTCTTGAAATCGGCTCGGTCTCAGCAAAGAGGATTCTGCCTCTTGTGAATGTTGTATGGCATTCATAAAAAAACCCAGGGAAATCTGTGATGCATATATGATGTGCTATATCTGTTTCCCATGTTCATTTTTAAAATACTAGATTGGGTTTGAATGGTAGACTTCACCCAGAGCAGGAGACACCTGTAAGTTGTTTTATTTCTGTCCCATAACCAGCAAAAATGTCAACTCGAGAAAAGAACAGCCAAGGTAAGGATTAAAACTATGCAAGCTGGTTGCTTCCCTAGTTAAATGCTTTTTTTGATCTTTTATTTGGCTTTTTAGTCTTTCCAGAGCACATGGGTTCAACCTATTCAATTTTAAAAGAAACCTATCCCTGTATTTTTTTTAACCTAAATAATGCAATATTGTAATTAAGAAGCATCATATCCCTCCCTCCAACCCACATACTCAAAATCTGAAATGTTAATTGATACATGCTTAATTTCCTCTTTCCAAGAATTGACATGATATACATGTACATTAAACATTATCCCCGCAATTGTCTTCTAACAGTATCCTGAAATGCCAACTAAAAGATCCTTTTTGCCCTTGGTATTCTGGGTTACAAATTGTGTACTATGCAATCAAATAACAGAAAATATCCTCCTTTAGTAACAATTTTTTTAAAAAAAAAGATTAAAGTTTGTTTCTGTCAGTAAATTCTGTCTGGCTGTCTGGCTGATGCTGGCTTGTTGATAGAGAGAGGGGGGAAACAGTGTATGTATTGTTACTGTCTGCTAAGAATATTATTCCTGATTGAGAATGACTGGCTTTGATCTGCAAATGTCACTGAAGCATGAAGCTTGAAACCTGGAGCATGTTGGCTCATGTGCATGTCATATAGAGCATAGCCATTGCATTTTATAAAAAAAATCACACACAAATCCTATTCTTTATGCTTTCCACAAATCTGTAGTCTGCACAATTCCCTGCTGAAGAAATCTGGGGATGCCTTTCCCTGTACTCAGATCACTTGCTTGCCTTGTAGCAGCTATCTGTTCTATTCCGCAATTGTTTGCTTCTGCACTCCTCTTGTGGCACACTGTGTGTAAATTATTGTGATATGTAGAGTATATGATATATAGGAGAGCATAGACCTTAATGAGCTCGTGGGTTTCCCTATCCCTAGAACTCAGGACCATGTTTGGGTTCAATCTTACTGCCTTACTCATTTGAACAAACAAACAAAATTCAAAGTGGGGATAATGGAGTACAAAATAGGTCTGAGCAGGTGCTTTTTCATTCTTGTATTACGTAACTGTGTGCTTAATATCTTAATTAATGTTGTTGGTTAGCTGGTTTGGATGCAGATGTGAGTAGCAGTTCAACGCAAGGTGCCTCATCTAATTTTCTTACGTAACGGCTGATACGTTTCAAACGGCAAGATGTTGAGAAGGGAAAAAAGCATGATTAATTGTGAAACTGAAAAGCTATGACTTTTGGTAATTGACATGTTATCCCTGTTGGAGCTTTCTCCGGTAGCCTTACGACTTTATAATGCCCTTCAGGCATTTTCCGAATCTTGCTGGTGTAGTTGAGAAATCATATTGGACGAAGCTGTAAATTCTCGTTCCATTGTGAAACCCAGCTTTGGAGCTCTGAACGTCATGTGTGGTGGCGAACTACCTGTCTTTTTCTGGCACCTCAATTGCGTAACACTTACAATGGCATAAGCATTCATGCACTGGAGTCCCCTTTGTCAGATGTGTGAACTAATGGAGCGCTGTCTCTCATATATGCTGTGTTGCAGTGAAGTGATGGACTATGGTTATCTTAATGGGAACGAACCTACATGATTCTTGCATTCATGAGCTTCCCTTTGCTTGTTTGAAACAAGGGAGCTTCCTAAGTCCAGATTTGAAATTGGTTTCAGTAAACCGTAAATAAGACTGACCTCAGTTTGCCCAAAGTTGGGCATAAAATTCTTTGCTCGGAATCTGTTGTCTCGAAGGTTTTTCTTTACCGGATGACACCAGAGATCGAACATGGGACCTTTCCCCCAAAAGCAATGCATGCCCCTTCTCCTGCTGACCAGAAGTTTCTATGCTATGGCCCTTCCCCCTGGTAAGCTGAAAGTTTCTGTTCTCATAAAAAAATCAAAAATAAAATCAAAATGAGATTCCAGAGTAGAACTGATGAATTAGAACTTGCCAACAAGTATTATTTCTGTTTGTTTAGGCCTTCATTACATATCTTTAGGTGCCAGTCAAAAATGTTTGTCTATACCAGAGCTTCGTTTAATCAGCCAATCCATGGCCTCTTATATGTGTTGTGTAGGAGGCGAGCTATTGGTTTGCTTTCATCATGTATTATGTGTCCTCATTTTGTAGTTTTATGTTGTGATCTTCGGATGAATGGCATTATACATGTTTAATAAATAACAAAAATAAATAATAATGATTTCCTCTCCTACTAGTAGTGCTAGAATAAATTACAAATTACTGATATTACAAGTGGTCATTGTGCCAGTTGTGTACACATTTAAGGTTTGCATGAATTATCATAGGCTAGCTGGTGACCGCGGGTGGCGCTGTGGGTTAAACCACGGAGCCTAGGGTTTGCCGATCAGAAGGTCGGCGGTTCGAATCCCTGTGATGGGGTGAGCTCCTGTTGCTCGGTCCCAGCTCCTGCCAACCTAGCAGTTCGAAAGCACGTCAAAGTGCAAGTAGATAAATAGGTACCGCTACAGCGGGAAGGTAAACGGCGTTTCTGTGTGCTGCTCAGGTTCACCAGAAGCGGCTTTGTCAGGCTGGCCACATGACCTGGAAGCTGTACGCCTGCTACCTCGGCCAATACCGCGAGATGAGTGCCACAACCCCAGAGTCAGTCACGACTGGACCTAATGGTCAGGGGTCCCTTTACCTTTAGCTGGTGGTTTTATTTTATTTTATTGCCGTTTGGCCCTGCTGTCTACTTTCTCTCGTTGCACCTGTATATAAAAATACTTGCCAACTGAGGATATCTGATGAAGTAGACTCTGGTCATGAAAGCTTATGCCAACCTTACATTTGGGGATGGTTTACATACAGTCTCACACATCCAACTATAACACGTTCAAGTGTGGGCACTATAAACACGTATGTAGATGGGAATCTATTGTTGCTCATGTTTCCTGTTGCCCTCCCACTGTGTTGAGTCCAAGCCACTCACTCGGCAGTTCTGAATTCCTTCTAGTTTTTCAGGAGTCTCTGGTCTTCAGAAATAACAGCAGTTACAAAGGGGCAATTGCATTCTTTCCTCCATGGCGTCTGCTGTCCTTTTGTAATTGTCGCCTTCAAATTCAGAAGATCATTTCAAATATTTGTTCTGTTTAAATAAAAGAATTCATCATGCCCACTGCATGCCCATGGGGGCACCCTTCCCTTTAAACCACTTCAACTCTCGCAGCAGCTATAGCCAAGTGTACGTGCATTTTTTTAAAAAAGCGTACAAATTCTTTGAAACTAAACATCTAGAACATGCCGTGACTTTTAGAATCTGTTCTAACGGTTTAATAAATTTTCTGCCATGTTTGGCTTTAGATCAAGGATGCAGTTGTGTGCCAGTACCTATTTTAAGGACTTTGCTTTTAACTTGGCTGCACGTGAAATACAGCCTTTATGCTTGGCTGCCAGGGGCAGCAGGTCTCTACATGCAGATGCCTTCAGCAATAATGGCGGAAATGAGATACAGGATTACATGTTTAAGTACCTGATTTGAATGTATGAAATTATGAGGCCCACCTCCTCCCTAAAGCTGGGTTTCTTCTTGAAGCACTTTTTTGTACATAGAGCTTTTTTTAATGTAGGGAATTCATTTATTTTTGTTCCTTAAAACTAATAGAATAAATTGAAGGAAGGGATTTTTCTCACCTCTTATAATTGCGCACGTTGCAATTTACCTTCCTAGTGCAGAATGGTTCTAAAAGAACTCTAAAAATTAAGACCATGTGCCCGTTCAGATCAGATCAAATTTTATTGCAGCTATAAGCTCATACACCATGTGCCCGTTCATACATTACTTCCTTTGGATTTCTTTTAATTTTTTAAAAAATAGCACATTGAAAGTGACCATAGAATAGAGGTGATGAGCATCTTTGAGTCTCTTCCTAAATGCACATCCAACTTACTCCGCATTGCAAAGATGCATATCTCATCTCTTACTTGGTTGCATTGTTGCATTTATTTTTTTTCCACTGTGAGTTGCAGCAAGGAAACATTGGAGGCAACTCTGCAATTATTATAGAAGGAAAACCTCCTGCAGAAAAGGCTGCCGAATCATATAAGTGCTACTACAACACCACAGATTGGTGCTGTTGTTTTTCTGTAGTGAAAAGACCGCCATTGGATCAGAATTTTAACAGTACGATCTCTTTCCTTTGGAAAACGAGAGTCGGTCTCAAGATGGCCTTAAATCATATAGGGGCTGCTTGGAATTGCCTCTGTGTGACGGCTTTCCCCCACTGCAATATGTAGAAGCGCTTCCATTTTGTACTGCTGAACTGTGTGGAGTGTTTGGATACCAGTGACATGTGTTGCTGGCATGCATACCTCATGATGCCCAAGTACGTTATGGCAACCGTCTCACATCTGTTAACAGCAGCGGCAGAACTAAACCACTGAATGGTCCATTTCAAACTATCATTGCATGATAGGTGAATTTGCAGCTGAATCACCATGGAAAACATCAGCCTTCCCACTCCCTGCTTGAACATGACACCAATAAGAAACTACGAAAGATTATTCCTGATTTCTAATTATGCTATGGTAGCGAGCTTTTGGTTCACACAACTTTTCTGCAGGCAGCAACAAGAGAAAACCTTGGTTTCATGTGAAGATGAGTTCTGTGTACATGGATGCATGCAATCCATTTAATATGTATAAGTGGGCAACCTGTGGCTCTTCAATAAGCCCCAGCCAACTGTTGTAGCTCACCAACATCAGAAGGACCAGGCTTCCTCAGCCTCAGCCCTCCAGATGTTTTTGGCCTACAACTCCCATGATCCCTAGCTAGCAGGACCAGTGGTTCAGGGATGATGGGAATTGTAGTCTCAAAACATCTGGAGGGCCGAGGTTGAGGAAGCCTGAGAAGGACTATAGGTTTCCCATCCCTGCTACGAAAGTTATCACCTTGAAGCAATTCAGGGCATGTTTTTTTATTACAAACATTCCATATGCTGCCTTTACAGAGCTTAATGCAAAGGTTGCGACTCCCACCAACCCGATGATGACGTTCGAAATTAAACCAGTGTCTCCTTCCTCTTACAAATCATTTGGGTGTTTTGTTTTGTTTTTCATGTTGGTACTGTTTGTTCCAAGAAGAGGCCTTTTGTTTTCTTATTTGGACGAAAAAGGGCAGGGGACAAGAGGGTATAGGAAGTATGTTTGAGGTACACATGAAATACTTCATCTTATTATATCCTTTAAAAAAAACAGTTTGGGAGGGGACCAATAAAGTTCAGTTTGATGTTCTGGAACACGGCAATTAAGCTAATATAAATTAAAAGGGAGTTCAACTGCTGCTTCTCCTAGCTTGTATTTACAGGAATTTGTCCCTGGGCAACAACCTTCTGTTTGGAAAAAATGCTTTTGTTGATACGCTGCCATTATCTGTACAGTTTCAAAAAAAAAAGTTTTGCATTAATGCTATAATTGCCCTGTGGGCTTGTATACCTAAGAGAACGTTCTGTAGTGTTGGATTTCAAAAAAGAGAAACAAGGATGTGTGTGAGAGGCTTTACCACCCCCACGTAAAGTTGATAAAAATTTGTTTATACAGACATTTTAATTTAAAAAGGTCTGAAAATGCGCTCAGTGAGTTCTCTGAAGTTTGCGTAGCATACCAGAAGAAAACAATGCCACTTTGGTTTTCCTGTTATTTCTTTGGGGTGAGGAAACACGAGAGATGCTTGGTGTCTTTTGTCAGTGCTATTTATAACCTGAACTTCCACAGCACCACACTTTAACCTCCTGTTTCTCTCATGGCACTTCTGAGTTCACTTAGGACAATAATTGCATTTCATTTATTTCAGTCAATAAGAAGTTGAGAAAGAGAGAAGAAAACAAAATACATAAGACACAGTATGATACATTAAGTACAATATTAAATATAGAATTTAAAAGCAATGTAAAATATCGAACCAGCAGGAAATATAAAATAATTATATTAAAATGATGAGGAACAACTTAACGTGTTAATAATTTTAAAATTAGGACAAGATCCTGCACTGACAAGCTATTGCTGCCACACAAAAACAAGCTTCCTTGGCAAGTAATCTCAGGAGACCGGTCAGCCAAAAGATAATCAATGTAAAACACTTGAATCAGCCTCCATAAACCTTTGGTCTTCAGAAGTTGTTGAACTACAGTTCCCATTATCCCTGGCTGTTGGCTAAGCTAGGTGGGGGTGATGGGGGCTGTCATGCAACAACCTCTGGGGATCCAGAGTTGCAGCAAGGCTGCCTTAGATAATAGAAAGGTGATCCCACCCCTTGAAAAATATTGATTTATGCAGATTTAATAAACCGTGAATAGAATGAAACTATAATCCCTTTAATTCAGTGACTGCTGTAGTTAGCTTTAAGTGAACGTTTATCAGTCTGATGATAATGTTGAGATGCGTAAAAATTCCCCCTTGGTAGGTTTTACAGATAAAACACCAGAAGAAGAATAAAGCTTGCTCTTAAGAGTTTAATTGGGATGAGGTGTATGTATTATTTACCGCATACACCTTACCTCTCATTTTAATAACATGTTTTCTTAATAGACTAGGCCTTACCTCACTCTCTCCTATGAAATTCTTTTTAGGCTCTAAAATGTAATGGTCTCTGTTTGTGGTGTAATTCACACTACAGGCTGCCTATCTCTTAACTTTTTCAGTGTATCTAATCTATTTTTGCCATTCAACATGCTGTGGTTGGGGGTGAGTAATCTCAAAGTGGAGACAGTCTTGTGCTCCACCACAAAGGAAGTAAATTTTCCATATGGCCCAGAGCCCAAAGTTGGAGAAAGGTAATGGGATAGTTATGCCCACCTGAAACGCAGTGGGATGGCATCTCACCCACCAGGCATGGCTTAATGTGCCTCTTCCTCAACCTGTAAAAATGGGTCCTTGCTCCCTGCTACTTGCACCTTTTGCTTTTTCTTAAGTTGTGCCTTGGGCTGGAAGAAGAGAGGCTCCCGCGCGACCGCTGATCTCGCTATCCTTAGAAATTTTTAGGAGTGGCCATGTAGAACCACGTAGAAATGAATACCAACTGAATGGGGAAGTGGGGAGAAGCAGCAAATGTTTACAAAGATTCAGTACCTTTCAGTAAGAGGGCAGCAGCCCATAGATTACATCCCTCAGGCTTTGAAGCTGATAAGATGGGTGGTTGGTGGGTGGTGAGAAAGAAGGATGTCTTTGTTCCACCTCCTTATGTCTGAGCCAGGAAAGTTGTGCGGAGGATGTCCCGCCAGGATCTGTATCAAATCCATAGCTTACAATTTTTAAAATGTAGTTCTTTACAGGGCCTGTTAGCGTTTCTGCTTGCAAAGCAAACTCACTTACAGGGCATGCTTTTGTTTTGTTTTGACAGAGGGAGAGTACATCAAGATGTTCATGCGGGGACGACCAATCACAATGTTTCTTCCTTCAGATGTAGACAAATATTACGAAATCAAGACAGAACTGCCTTCTGAGAAATTAAAACTGGAGTGGGTGTATCCTTATCACAAACCTAAAAAACAAAAACAAAAAACCCCAATGGTTTCTCCCCCCCCCCAGTGGCTTTTTCTTTTTTCTTTCCCCACCCCACCTCTCCTTTTTCTGTCTTGTTTTCTTTTATCACCGTGAAGCCTGCATAATTTAATAGTAGTGTAAAGAAAAAGAAAAGTCCTTCCTCTAAGGGAAAAAATAATTTTGGGATCACTAAATAATAGGCTATTGGTTTTCATCTGGTAACCACTCATACTTTCCTGGTGCTGTTTGTGTTGACTTCTTCCGTCTTGCTTGGCACAGGCGTTTTCCCACAGTCCCTCCAATGCTTTGCACATTCCACACAGTTAAGCACTGGGTTACTGTTTCGTTTGAGAACATTTAAGAGTTTCCTTGCAGGATCAGATCCAAGCGCCCCCTTTAGTCCAATCTTTTCCAGCCTTGTTGGACCTCCAGTGCCCCTTCATCCCTGAGCGTTATGTATGTTCTCTGGGGAGGTGGAAACTGGAGTCCAGCAGAATAGGGGGTGCCAAGATTGGGGAAGCTTGATTTAGTCCAGCATAGGATATCTAGTGCTAACACCCCAGGAATGTTTCCAAATAAAATAGATCAGTGCAACGAGATGTATTAAGGCTCCTATACCTTTGTAGTTTTTAGTTAGTCTGGAGAGAGCTAAACCATGAACCCAGATTTGGTCAACACACTAAGCCAAACCATGGCTTAGCTCGGCAAAGTAGCCATGATCTCCTCTAGGAGTCCACATGCTCATGCATCCTTGCTAAATCATGGTTTGGTTTAGCATAATATGTGATTGAGGCCAGTGACTTAGTGCTAACCATGGTTAGAGAAGATGCTGCCACTATGCTAATCGCCTGAAATAATAAGGGAGTGTGTGTGTAGGAGTATTTTAACTTCCAATCTCCTTATGTTTTATGTGTATTTATTTAAAGCATTTTTCTCCCACTCTTTAGTCAGAAAAGACTCCCAAGAGTAGTTGACAGATTTCAATAACCAGACAGTCCCTTCACAAAACATGATAAAAAAGTAAAAGAGATTTGGAGGGAAGAAGTAAAACAACAGCAGCTAGAAAGAATTATTGTAATGAGCAGCTGGAGTTTAAAGATTTCAAGGAGAGGAGAAGCCAAAAGTTGCTGCTTTTTCTGCAGAGCAGGTGGAGAGGCCCTGCAGCCGTATCTCTCTGCCTCTCTCCTCTTTACCTGGGCCTCTTTTATTCGTTTATATTTTTTAAATAAAAAAATACCCTACCTGTCTGTCATCTATACGGCATTCAGGGCAGTTCACAACTGAAACCAGAAATATAATAATAAATAGAGATAGGTAGCAGAAACTAAAAAGAGAGGTGTCAGATAAATATTTTATTTATTTTCTTCGTGTTTCTATTGTGCAGAAGTTGTTTTATCTCACACCCTATTTTAAAAAAATTACTTTTCTCCCGCTGGAATCCTTAAAAGGGTTCTGAATATTTTGCAATTGCAATTCCACCTTGCGAGGAGCTTTTGGAATTTTCACACACTTCTTTTAAAAGGCCAAATGGAACTGATACACTTCCTCTCCGGAATGGAGCAATAGGAAGGCCTGTGCTATCTGATGCAATTCCATGGCTGCAAAACAGGTTAAGGTACTTAAAGGTTGTGCAGCAGCTTCTGCTATTGCCTAATGAAAATTTCAGATTTCAGATTTACAAACTTGACTCTGTTTTAATCTTCATACTTCTGGGTAGTCTTTCTGTGTTTGTTTGATATTCATGCAACTTGCAGTACGTTTGTTTCCTATGTGGCTTTTATTGAACACACACGCACCAAAAAGCATGGGGAATCTGAGTTCCCAAAAGTTAAAATAGATGTTTGCGGAGGTACAGTGTTTCACATCTGAGGCAGCTTATGAAAGAACGATCCATTCATTCCCATTGCCACAGACCTTCACGGTGTGAGATTTCTGGAACTGATTCCTTTTAATATTCATGGATTTTAAAAACCTTGACTTAAAAAAAAAAAGATACGGCTATCGTGGAAGGGACTGTCGAGCCAATGTTTACCTCCTTCCTACTGGAGAAATAGTATATTTCATAGCATCCGTGGTAGTACTGTTTAACTATGAAGAGAGGACTCAGCGCCACTACTTGGGACATACAGACTGCATTAAATGGTAAGTGTTATGAAGTGGGAGGTATACATGCTTTTTAAAGCTTCTGTGGTGTGTCTTACAAATGTGACTATTCATATTCTGTACCAGGTTTTGCATACGAATGATACGCTGAAAATACTAGCAAGCAAGGTCATTTGAATCTGGATTAGAGCAACAGGGTTTTTTTCAGTGAGGAAGAAATAGAAGTCTCCTTCTCTGGTGCTTGGTCCATAGCAGGCATGGGATACATTTTTCAGCCTTAAGACCACATTTCCTCCTGGGAAACCTTCGAAGGACCACAAACCAATGGCAGGCTCGGCCAGAGGGAGAAGCGGGTGGAGCAACAAATGCCATTTTTTCTCCCATTGTAGAGCAGGATTGTTTCTGGACACATTCACACATGCTCCTCTCTGTCCAGACAAACAAGGGTTCAAGGACCCATTTCAGCCAGGCAAAAGCAGTCCAGGTGCAAGGCAGACTCAGTGAGGGTTGTGGCATGGAGAGAGTTCTGAAGGCTGGAGAGGCCTAGGAATGCATTACAGGCTGTTGGACTAGATCAGGCATAGGCAAACTTGTCCCTCCGGATGTTTATGGGACTACAACTCCTATCATCCCTAGCTAACAGGACCTGTGGTCAGGGATGATGGGAATTGTAGTCCCAAAACATCTGGAGGGCCAAGTTTGCCTATGCCTGGACTAGATGACCCTTGTAGTCCCTGCCAATTCTACGATTCTATGAAATCTTCTCCTTCATCACCATATAACAGATTTAACACTCCATTTAACACTCCAAGCTGCACACAGACAGCAATGTGCTGCTGTTGTGCTAAAAGCTGTTCAGTGACACACTCTTCTTCCTTTTCTCAGAACAGGGGTTCCGTGAAAGGGCATTTGTAAAAGCAAGTTGTTACCATGAATGTTGGCCCACAACAAGTGACTTCCTTGTTGGCATTGTGTCTTCTAGCCTTGCTGTGCACCCAGACAAAATCAGGATTGCAACTGGACAGCTAGCTGGAGTGGATAAAGATGGAAGAGTAAGCTTTTAAAGAAATCCTGCCTCAATAGCTGGTTTGTGTTTATGGGAATCAGGAAGGCCTTGTGGAGTGTCTGCTTTTCACTTCTGCTCACCTCTGGTGCATAATTCATGCATAATCTTGCGTTGTGCATTGACGTATTTCCCGCAGAAGGCCTGCGGGGCTCTTGAAACATTTATTTTAGCCAGGCTTCCTATCCCTCTTCTCTCCCCTTCCCAAAGTGGAGGGAGGGGAGCAACTCTTACTGGAACTGTGCTCTCACGGCTTCAAGGAAAAGGAAACGTGACCTTGTGCCTTAGTCAAAAGACCCAAGGGCTTTGGCAAAAAGCACGGCAGGAGCACACAGTAAAGCCACTCATAAACAGTCCTGTGCACTTAAAGCACTGTCATCTCTGCAAAGTATATATAGATGGACGACTTGGCTGTTGGGAGGAGGAGACACTTTGACCGAGGTCGCATTTTGACTAATTCACTCCAAAGAAATGAAGTTACACCAGCTGATAGTTGACCTAATCTTCATTGCAGAGCCTGTTGCATCAGTCATTTTTGCTAGTTTCATGATTTATTAGCTTTTTTGCGTCTGTTATCACGAATCCCTCAGGGGAGGCTTTTTTGGGAGGGGGAGTGAACCCTGTGATGTGAACAGATTTCAGCTTGTTCAACTCTAGATCCCACCCATTGCAAATATTGTTTTACCAAATACCTGGTTAGTTGCTATTCAGACTGGTGTTTCAATGCACTTTCCCCCTCTCGTGACAAGGTCTTTGCAAGTAAGTGCTTAAGGCTGAAATCCTATACCTACTTGCCTGGGAGCAAGCAACATTGGAACTTGCCTTAAAGCAAACGTATAAGATTATACAGTACTGTAAATCCTGTTTCTGAAGGTTGATCTGAAAAGCAGCATGCTCAATTACCCATATTGTTGCAAGGTCTTCATTTCTCAGTAACTGGTGTTCACCTCAACCAAAAGATTAAACTGCTCAATGTAAGGCTAGTTTTGCATGCCTCTGTTTCCAGCTCCTTGCAGTAACCATTTCTATGAAATTGTTTTCATTTTCAGTCTTTGCCTCCCCATGTTAGAGTATGGGATTCGGTGAGTGTGGGGACTCTGCAAGTCATCGGCCTTGGGACTTTCGAGCGTGGAGTAGGATGCCTGGATTTTTCAAAAGCGGTAAGAAGGGAAATGAATTTTTTAACAAACAAAACAAAAAAACGTTACTGGATTTTACAACATCACCCCTTCCCTCTGAATCAAACCAGAGTCATGTAAGATACAGGCATATATAGTACACAACATCGCCTTTTTAAAGAACCAGCTACTATATGCAAGGTTGTGTGAAACACCTGTGGATTTGTATGTACCGTATTTTGCTAGTTAAGCAACAAAACTTGATTTGTATACACTACTTTTGGTGGGCATTGCTTTGGGTTCACACAGGGATTTTTTAGACTGGAATCCATCCAATCGCAATTTCTTAGAGCCATCCTCAGGATCCCCCCTTCTGTAGCGGGTGCGGTCATGCGATTAGAGGCTGGCTGCCAAGCTTTTCGGTACGTGGCCCTGAAAGTGAAGCTATGGCTATGGCTTAAGCTATGCTTTAAACCTGTGGGTTTGGCCCCCTTGATATTGAGGGATGATTTTCAATCATCCTGGGAAAGGGAGGTCTTAGATGAAGTACAGACTTGCGGACTGTCACATCTTGGAGTCTATGACATACAGTCAAGCTAGAGCCGTGATTGCTCAGAGATTGGGTTTGTAAAACTGCATTCAGTGGGCAGATAAAGGAAGTAGGAGAGTCTGCCTCATCCATACTGCTAATCAGTTCTATTTCCACTATGGAAGAATATGCTTCATATCGTGTGCAGAGTGCATGAAGCTATTGCGTGGTTTCCAACTCGGTCCTGTCCAATCGCAGCCATCCTCAGAGGCAGCTTCTATGCATTCTTCTTGTTGTTTGCTTGTTTGCTAGTTAACTGCACCAGGGCATTGTAGCTTTGAACAAAAAAAGCTTTGTCCTAAGGCTATTGTCAGCCTAGCAGTTCGAACCAATCCTCCCACAGCAGCATGGTGCGCTGGATCAACATATGACATGCAGAAAGTACAGTGGCATGGGAGTTGTGGTGCTTCAGCTCAGGGATGGGAAGCCCATGGGCCTTCCAGGTGTTACTGTATTCCAGGTCCTGCCAGTGACCATTGGCAGTGCCTGGTTAGGGCTGGTTGGAGTTGGCATGCGACAGCATCGAGAGGACCATGGGTTTCCCCAACCCTGCTTTAGTTCTCAAGCAGCCAGATCCTATGGAAATCTCCTCCATCAATTAAGTGTTCTGACAGTAAGTCTATGCTGTGACATTGTATCTCCCCTAATTGTGAAAAATAATGAAAAACCAGAATAAGTCGCCTAACATGCAACTTAAGAGTGTTGAGAACTGTGGGGGATGGGTGTGTACATTCTACTAAAATGCGGCTCACTAGAGGATTGATAACTCTCCATGGTGCAACACAGGACAGATGACCGAACAGCAACACACAAAAGAACCCCACAAAGTCTGCAAGCAACGCCAGGAAATAGAAATGAAGGCAGCATTGTGTATTTGTTTCGACACCTGCTGAAAGATTTGTTTCTTGTAAGGAAGTTCAGGAAGGCTAAATTTTGGCAAGCTCTGATACAAAGGATTTGTTTTTCCCTCTGATGTTGGACTTGACCTAGAACAGGAAATAATGAAACCCTTGCTTTGCACTTCTGCCCTTTTCGAAAATAGCTTAGCCCTATCCATTTCTTTAAATAGCAACTGTCTAGTCTCAGTTCTTCAGCATTGGCTATATCAGTGTTTGTAGCATAAACATTTGTATTTCTACGTCTCTGGTGGGGTGGTGATAGCAGTGCATCCTACATTTGTCAAAATAGTGAGGTTTTGTAGAATAAGAAAACAAGTATGAGGTTTCCCAGGTCAAAGGCGACCTACCTGACTTTAATAATAGTTTTTTTATCTAACTTAGTACCAATGGTACGTGTGCATATGTTACATCTTGGGCACATTTAATGTATACCACTGCTCTGGTGTGCTAAGACTGCACACGTAGCAACTTGAGAGTCTAGCAGAAAGTTTAAGCTGGCCTTATGGAATGCCACTTGTGGGCGATTTCCTTCCACGTTCAGAGTCATTTACAGACTGAGCATGTAACCCAAGCCATGCTGTTGTTGCACCTGGTTTGTGTGTGAATCTGCACTTGAAAGTTAGTAAAATGTCATTGTAAATATTGAACGCTAGGTATTAATAACCTCAAATAATCATCAAAGTAATAGGGAAATGGATTTGTTTTATCTGCTTTAACAGCATACATCACATTGGCCTGGTTCTTATGACTTGGTAGGCCAAACTGTGGCTTACCAAGACCGGCAAATGTGTGACTCTTGGAGTGACGTTGCAGCCATTTTGTTCCTCCTCAGCCCTTTTTACTGCTGCACCATAAGGCAATATTTGGCTCATCGTGTCATCTGAACTGGGATTTGTGGTTAAGCTCTTTCCTCACTAACCACAAGCTGTAGCCAAGGTCTAGGAAGGAGCAATTGCAAGGTCTTCCCCACTGTCTTGATAAACCATAGTTTGACGTTAGGCCTTTTGAGTACTATCTGACTTGTAGCTTAGCCTACATCTAATGATGACATGCTTTGCTAATTTCTTCTCTTAAGGACTCAGGTATACATTTGTGTGTGATTGATGATTCTAACGAACACATGCTGACTGTCTGGGATTGGCAGAAGAGATCAAAAGTAGCCGAGATTAAGGTAATTAGTAGAATTCATATATCCGATATCCTGTACCTATATGTACAGAATCATTACACATCTACACATGCTGTGAACTGTAGTAAATGTTTGTTATTTGAGACGGCAGCTTCTTCAATGTTTGATATGGAGAAATGCGAATGGAAAACTTAGAAGCCCATGTAAGTCAGATAATCACAGAAAGACTATTTTACAGTGTCATAGGGCAAAATATTTGCAAAAGTTCAGCATATATGATGGTTCTTTTTATTTATTTGGCGCTTTTACAAAGCCGTACGTGGTTTCTGACACAGAAGTTATCTTTATGAAGGATCTTTCATTGCATGTGTCGAGAACCTAACGTCATTTTTTCAATCCCCCGCCCCATTCCTCACATCTGCAAACTGAAAAGAGGTTAGTGTGTAGGTGGGATTGAACTCTAGTTCTCTTCTGCTTTCAGCCCCTTATTATTAGCAGTGGTAAATGAATGTATTCCAGATAACAAGGGCTTGGATCCTATGATAAATTAACTGAAGGAAGTTCACGATGGAAGGTTTTCCATTTTTCCCTTCCCTCTTTGGTGAAAAAGCTTCTTTTCAAAGTGGGAAGCCCTACTTAAAAATGTGGGGCAGAGTCCAGGAGCAAAGGTGGAATACATTCAAAGCAGCCATATGCAGGGGACAGTTTCTTGGAGAACCCCAGGTAGCAAGAATGAACTGCTATTAATAAATATACTCATTTGCATGCCCATTATGTGGTATTTGTTTCCATAACGGTGAATTGTATCCACTTATTTGCGTAAGCAGGAATGTTAACCGTGGTAACTGCCTTTTGTTGTTTCAACAGACTACAAATGAAGTTGTTCTTGCAGTAGCATTCCATCCAACTGACAAAGACACAATAATAACATCCGGCAAATCCCATATTTTTTTCTGGACTTGGAATGGCAATTCTTTGACAAGGAAGCAAGGGATTTTTGGGGTAAGCATCTTTCCTTCCTCTCTGGGCAAGCTTCCTTCCTTGGTAGCCAAGATCATCTGAATTTATCAGACTGATGATCCTTAGATAACTGTGGTGGAGAATAGTTACAGGTAGGTAGCCGTGTTGGTCTGAGTCGAAACAAAATAAAAAAATTCCTTCAGTAGCACCTTAAAGACCAACTAAGTTTTTATTTTGGTATGAGCTTTCGTGTGCATGCACACTTCTTCAGATACACTGAAGTGTGCATGCACACGAAAGCTCATACCAAAATAAAAACTTAGTTGGTCTTTAAGGTGCTACTGAAGGAATTTTTTTTATTTTGTGGTGGAGAAGAAAAAGGACTGTTCTCCCTAATAGGTCCCATATCTCATATATTGAGTGACTACACAGAGACATGCATTTAACTACTTCCAATGTAAAGCCTCGAGAGAGTGATTTTGGGCAGGGGATACAGAGTCACTTAGCCTTGTCCTTGTGAGCCATATTCCCACTCATAATCATTTCTCCACCTCGTGCAATAACAGGGTGGAGCTCTCTAGGCCTTGGCAGGGGGTTGCTTGGCAGGGGGTTGGACTGGATGGCCCTTGTGGTCTCTTCCAACTCTATGATTATATGATCTAGCCCAGCCATCAGCTTGACATAGGGAATCCAGAAAAAGAGTGTAGCCCCCTCAGGTAGCTGTCCTCCTTCCATTTGAAGACCTGTAGGTAAGGAGAGCTTGCCACCCTTCTAGGTAATGGTTTCTGTTGTTGAACTGCTCTTGCTGTTGATAGGTTTTTCGTAATATTCAACTAAGTCTTCCTTCCTGTGATATCAAGCATGTTAGATATAGTCCTGCCTTCTGAGGCAACGGAAATCAAGTCTTTGTCTTCTTCTACGTGGCAGCCTTTTATTTATTTGAAGAGCACTATCATGTCCCTGGTCAGTATTCCTTCCTCCAGGCTAAATATACCCAATTCCATCCATCTTGTTGGACTTCTTTCCCATACTCAGCTGAACATCTGTGCTGCCCTCTTCAAAACCTTATCTGGTTTCTCTAGCACCTCTATTCTCCTCATCCCTGTGGAGTTCTAAATGCATGTTCAGTCTCCAAGATACAGGTCTTGAACTCCACAGAGTGGGGTGGGGTGAAAGCAGAAAACGGCAGAGACCAGCCTAACCATCTTGTCCTGCTGCTGCTCTACTCAAGCGCTGTGGCATAATGAATGGCAGCCATCCCCCACATTTCCCAAAGCAATGGTTGAGATGGAGAGAGTGCTACCATGTTTGAAGCAGCCCGTGGAAATGTTTTGGGAACGGGATGTTTCAGATTGTGCCCGTTTTGCTTTTGTATGCCTGCCTTGCACATTGTACTTTTTAAAAAAATGCATTTTGTTGTTCCCTTTTTTCTTTAGAAATACGAAAAACCCAAATTTGTTCAGTGCTTAGCATTTTTAGGAAATGGAGATGTTCTCACTGGAGACTCAGGTGGGATAATGCTTATATGGAGCAAAACTACTGTAGAAGCCACTCCTGGGAAAGGATCGAAAGGTATGGCAATTTGTTGAACTGGCTTATGTATATAGGGGCAGATAGGTTTAAAAATTCATAAAATGCAAGGAATTACAAAGGTGGTCGAAGGAATTTTCAGGTGCATGCAGGTTTCATACATCTTCAGCCTGTTGTGTCCGTCCATGAAATAACGCCAGATGGCTCTTAGTGAACTGCCCTCCAGCAAACTTTCTTTCCATTTTGACACACTGGAGCAGTAGTGTAAGGGGGAGGGCTTACAGAGAACAGCCCCCCCCCCCTCATCCGAAGCAGCTCGTCTCCCAGCAGTCATGAGAGCGAAGGGTCTGATGGAGGGAGTCAGGAAACGGAAAGGGAGTGCCAGGGCTCTGGCAACATCCAAGAGCCCCTGCTCCATAGGCAGGGAGCGAGGGAGGGGGAAAGAGAGGACAGGAATCAGTCAGACCGGAGACCCTCCCCCCCCCCATGCCGGAATTGAGGAGGAGGAGGAAAGGGAGGCGCTTCTCAGTTCCGAGGCTTTTATGTGCAGGAATCTGCAGGAATCTGACTCGAGCAAGTAGACATGAAACCAGCAGTTCGTTACACTGTAAATAATGTGCACTAATAAAAGCTTCTGAAAGACAAGCATGTGGAAGGTTGTTACTCAAGAGTAGTCACATCAACCCTGACAAGTAGCATAGTGATTTTTTAAAAAACCATGCTTTCATATTGCAGGCCAACCATATAATTTTCTCCCAGGCTGCTCCAAAATCAGCCAGCGCTTAAGTTTCCCGTTCATGCTTTTCATCAAGAATTTCTAAACCAGGTTAAAAACCACAATTTTTACCTGTATACTTCAGAAGAGACTTGAATTCAGGATGGGCAAAATGAAGCTACTTCTTCATATGGCATGTGCTTGTTGGAAGTCGCTGCTGCAGTATGTGGGGGCAAGCCATTGGTTTAGACGAGATTAGACAAATTCATGGAGAATAGGCCTGTCAGTGGCTATTTGCTACCTCCAGCGGTTTCAGGGACACCATGGCACTGAATGCCAGTTGCTGGGGAGCAGAAGAGGGAGAGAACAATTGCCTTCCATCTCTTGCTTGTGGGCTTCCCAGAGGCATCTAGCTTTTACACTGTGAGAACTGAGATTCTAGACTACCTTGGTTTACGAACTTAATCCGTTCCGAAAGTCCATTCTTAAACCAAAGCGTTCTTAAACCAAGGCATGCTTTCCCATAGCAGCGCGGGACTCAATTTACAAATGGAACACACTCAACAGGAAGCGAAACATGTTCTTATTCCAAGGCAAAGTTCACAAACCAAAAACACCTACTTCTGGGTTTGCAGCGTTCTTCATCCAAGTTGTTCATAAACTAAGCTGTTCTTAAAGGTACCACTGTATATGGATCCTTCGGCTTACCTAGCCGGACCCATCTGAAATATCAGCATATTATGCACTTGGTCCTCTTTCCTTAGGGACTCAAACAGATGCATGTGGCTTCCTGCGCTATCATATGGGCTATGAGATTGTCAAGAATCGCTTCTGCAGTTGCTCAGTGCTTAGAATGAGGCACACTAAGAAATATGCATGAGCAATGCAAAACCTCTTAACTGTGGATGTGTAATGTATCACATTGGAGAATATATCTTAACATAATGCAGTTTTATATAGCAGTATTTGGTCTTTAATATTGACACACGCATGAAAGGAACACATAAAAAAATGTAATGTATCAGATACTCGCATTAGAGCTTGCTCCAATTTTAATGTTCTGCCTTTCAAGTTAAGCAAGCTTTGTAGGCCAGCGTTTTGTTTCAATTTAAATTTTTAAAGAAGAATTACTATTTGCAACCAGCCATATGCAGGTCTGGCATTGCTGAGCCCTAAGGTAGCTCTTAAATCCAAGGATAATTGTTTTTTTTGGCAGCTAATTAAAATGCTGGGGCTTAAATGGGCATGCCAGAAAACACATACTGTCAGAACAGGACGTTTTAACTGCAAATATATATATTTTCAGCAAATTTTCTTTCTGAAGAAAAGAATAAAATAAAAATTTAATTATAAAACGGATCGTACATTTAATATCATAATAACCCTCCTAAAGCGAATGTCTCTTTGCTATAGTTGTCATAGCAAATGTTCCATAATGAAAAGTTGCATGTATTAATTATTTAAATGGTTCCAAGATTTTGTTGAGTTGGGCTTTTTATGGCTGATGTGTGCTGTTGAATTTATCATGACTTTAATAGAGTTTTAGGTCTGTGTGTGTGTCTCTGTGCATACATCTAGAAATGAAGCAAACTGCTCCCTAGGGGTGGCCTGCTCAGTAAAGTTGGCATCTTTTACTTTCACTTGGGTTTTATGGAGAGCTTTGAAGCTAGGCACACATTTGTTATATATACATTTTATCCTAGAACAGATGGTAGTTCACACCTAATGGCATCTGCCCTTTAAAAATTAATCTTGAAGATTAGCAAAAAAAAAACCCAAACACCTTTGCAGTAGCAGCCAGATGAACTAATGTTATTTGGTTAGGTTTTCTAATTAAATATTTGGGCACATTGTTGCGTGCAAAGCCTTCACACCAGTAATCCAATTCACACCTGAGCTGCACTAAATGCAGGTTTTATAGAGGTTTTTTAAACATTTGTTTCTGATTTCATCCTGCAGTGTTTATGTAGAAAATTACAAACCCTAACATTCCCAACTTTTACTAAAGCCACCCTAGAGATCCATGGCCCCCACAACACACACACACTCCTCTCGCAGACACACCTCTCATCTTTTAAAATTTGGGCAGATAGCTTCTTGTCATGAGAGCTATATGACGCCTCGAAGCTCAGAAGCGTCCCGTACTCCCTCCAAGCACCTGGCGTTCAGTATCCTACTGCCTCTGAGCCTAGAGGTTCTATATTATCTATCAAAGTTAAAAAGACATCAGATCATTTTTTAAAAGCATATCTATAGCTTTATTTGAACCATGATCCACCAAGGCAGTTTTAGTTCCAGAAGTAGTTTTCTTTTCTTCTTTGCTGCCCCAGAAGAAAGGACTAGAATCTTAATGGACTTGAGTTAACAGCAGAGCAATTTTGGGTTGAACAATAGAAGAAGCTTCTTACCGGAGCGATTTGACAATGGGACCAGTTATCCAGAGGCGTTTTGGGCTCTTATTCGCCGCTGCTCTTCCAGCAGATGCTTGCCAACCATTGCTTGGGGGGAAAGGAATGCTCTTAGCTCTGGACGTCCTACCTCAAGCAGGTGGTTGAACTAAATGGCCTACAAGGCGTTCTCCAGTTCTTTATGATTCCGTGGCCCAGTTCAGATCATCACGTTAGCAAGCCAAGATAAGCCTATGCCTGCACATGCAGCCATTTCCCTCCCCGCCCTTGTCGGCACACCACAGTTAAACTTACAAGCCTATAGTCTCTTGTTCCACCCAAACCAGGAGTGTGGTTTAAGATTCCAGCTTGTCCCAAACCTGGAAAACCCTAGTTTCCCAGTTCAGATGCAATGGGAAATCATAGCTAACTGATGGTTTCCTAACTTACTGCTGAGAAAGGAGGGTGGAAGGGGGCAGCGCAAGCGTGGAGTGTGCAGGCGGAAGGTTTGTGCATACCATAGCTTCCTAAGCTGAGACATGGTCATCCAAACTGACTTCGTGCTTTTCCTATAATATTCAGAGAGGACTTTAGTCACTACAGAATGGCAGTGGGAGGCCTCTGCCAGTCTAGGATCTAGGGCAAAAGATTCCACAGCATAGTTAGATTGCAAATTCAGGCAGGCTTGAACCCCCAGAGAATCTCTGTTAGGAAATTGACCACCAAGTTCCCAACAGGAACGATCATGAAGCCATTGGAAGCTACTTTGTAAGCACTTTTAAGTTGCAGTTTTGGCAGGCTAGAAAATCAGGGTGTTGTTGAAACCATCTACGTAGGAAAAAAATACCTACCCACCCACCCACACTCAAAAAAGTGTCTGTCTTTAATGTAATATTTTCATTTTTCTGATTATTCTTCTTCTGTGTAAGCTGGCAAAGCCATTATAGCGACTTAGTACTCTTTTCTCTTGTGACCACAGGTGTGTATCAGATCAGTCGGCAAATCAAAGCTCACAATGGCAGCGTGTTCACCCTCTGCCAAATGAGGAACGGGATGCTGCTCACTGGAGGTGGGAAGGACAGAAAAATAATTCTGTGGGATCATGACTTGAACCCTGAAAGGGAAATAGAGGTAGGCATATTACGGTCACCAAAGAAATGGAAGCACATAGCAATTGTGGTACTGCTGTTGCTCTTCTTGTTATTGCTGTGCAACTTCATTTACTTACACCCTCCCAATTGATTTTGTTATTAATGTTTTTACCTCACCATTCCTCTGATGAGCTTAGGACAGTATGCAAGATTCTCTCCCCCCCCCTCCGTTTTTATCTACACAACAACCCTGCGAGATTGGCTGAGTCTGCAGTCACCTAGTGAGCTTTATGAGTTGGTAGGGAACACAAGCCCCTTGAGCCTATTCTGCCCACATGTGGCTATTTGCCTTCTGTCATATTCATACAACTTTGCCTCCTAACGTCAAGCCCACTTTCCACATTTGCCGTGGTAGACTCTCGCCAACACACGTCTGTACCACAATATGTTTCTTGGGGCTCAATCCAGTGGGAAGTGTTCCTTGGTAAGCCCCATTGAATCGGGGTTGTGTAAAATGATGTCTGTGCAGCTCTGCTCCATCTTACTGAGCACCATGCTGCTGATTAATTCTGCCCTTGGTTTTATCTGTGAAGCAAGTCCAGTGCCATTCCCAGTTTACAAATGGGGAAACATGACAGATGCATCGCAGCTTGTCTTGAAATCCACAGGTGATCAGCAACTTGAACTCAGAATTGCCGAGTCCCACTCCAGCACACCCCTCACCTGGCCTTGGCAGCTCCCAGTAAAAAAGCAAAATGACATTTTAATCTCTATTTAGCAAATAATACAGAGTTATTGTATTGCGGTGATGAATTCACAGCCTCTGGGGGTGTTAAAATACCTGTTGGGTAAGGGAAACGGCTTCAAAAGAGTCATTTTAGAAAGATAATTAATAAAATCAACAAGTTTGATGCCATCTGGATATAAATCACCATTTAACTTGGTAAACAGCAATTTGAGTGATGTAGATTGTTATCTCTCCTAATCCTATTCCCTTTGTTAACGTGCCATGTTCTCTGTATACAGCTGTTATTTGATGCTGAAAAATCCTGCCAGTTCTTCTGGGAATAATATAGTAGTTAGATAAACATCTTTGCATTTTCTTTAGTTTGAGGTCCCCCTGTCCCCATCCCCCCGTTTTAGTTCTTCTTATAGTGCTACTTGGCATTAGACAGGCAAGCAGATCGAACATTTTAAAATAGAAAATGTAAGGAAGCAGCCAGCAGATGTTAAGATTCTTTATCACTCCAAAAGCTTGTTCCTCACGTGTTGAGAGATGTCTTTAACATACTTGCATGAGAAGCCTTCGTTCTACTGAGACTACTTAAAACGGTGTGCAGCGAAGAATTCAGTATAGCAGGTTCTTCCTTGTTTTTATCCATTCTGAAGTCTTCTTCGATGCTTGTGTTTCTGAAATCAGATAGCAGTGCAATACAACTCCTTAATGGTGTGTTCTAAGTATCATCCTGATTGCTCCTTTTACGTGGCCTTTACAAACATAGTTGCCAGAAGCGTCTTGCCAGATGAGGTGGAGCCACTATGCTAGCTTCCTGGCAGGTCAGTTTCATACCAGGAGGGGCAAGGAAGTGGAGGGGTCAGTGTGGTGTAAATGCACAGCAGGAAGATCAAGTTGGCTCCGCTGTTGCATTTGCATCGCACCAACATCCCTTCCCATCCTGCTCGCCCCTCCTTTGCTTGCCAGGAAACTAGCGCTGCAGCTGCGCCCAACCCAGCAGAGCACTTCTAAATGCTGCTGTCATCAGCACCAAGGAAGCATTTTATTGATGCTTCAATAATCCAGGCTGCTCCTGTTGATGAGTAGGGATAGAGTCTGCCTTCATTTGAGCAGCTCTGTTTGAGGCGAGAACAATTCACCCTTTAAGCAGACCCATTTTTCAAACAGGATCTCGCACTCCTGTCTCTGGGCACTCTACCTTCCCTGCCAATCCCTCCTCAAGTCCAGAAAAAGCCTTGCGTTGGAGAAGTGGGAGGATGAGTTGGCAGCAGAGGGTCTAATCAGCAGGGATGTCCCTCAAATCTAACCACTGGCCTGTTAGGCAAATATTGATAGCTGTCCTTTATTCCACTCCATTCAATGTGTTCTTTACAAGTATTGTAGTGTATGTCAGGAGCGGAGCACTAGATTTAAAATAGTTCGGTGCCGATTTAGACCCGTTTCCAAATTCCTCCTCAGCTGTGATATACACTGCATGTGCTTCAAGACGCTATTGTTTTTAGAAATCATAACTCTTGTGCTCCGAGGACTAAAATAATTGAGCTTATGGGAAATCTGTTCTATTAGGTTCCTGATCAATATGGGACAATCAGAGCTGTAGCAGAAGGCAAAGGTGACCAATTTCTACTTGGCACTTCGCGGAATTTCATTTTGCGGGGAACATTTAACGACGGTTTCCAAGTGGAAGTACAGGTGAGTTCACTTCGCCCCCTGTCCCACCCACCCGCTACTTCAGCTGCGCCATTGAAGATTTAACCGGTTTGGTACAGGTTATAGATATCTGCCCAGTAATTCAGGTTTGCTTTGCTTACTTTATAGGGGCACACAGATGAGCTCTGGGGCCTGGCGACACATCCCTTTAAAGATCTCTTCTTAACGTGTGCTCAAGATGGGCAAGTTTGTATGTGGAACTCAGCGGACCACACGCTTGAATGGACCAGGTTGGTGGAGGTATGCGAGCTTCTTTTTCTGAAGTTGTCAACTTCCTTGCCTACTCAAGTAGAGCTTCCTCTTAGGGGTGGAGCCGGCCTGTTCTACTGCATCTCATAACAAGCAATGGCAATGCCTTTGCAGTGCCAGGGGGCATAGCTCAGAAGTAGAGCACATGTGCTTTGTCATTGGGCCTTGTTGGTGTGGAGAGGGGTTGGCAGTGTTTTTGCATGCATGTTATTAAGAACAATAGAAAAGGGTGGCATTAATATAGTCTGGTTAGTGGTCATCTGAACATGTAACCTCAGGATTGTAGACATAGACCTATTGGACAGAACAAACTTGATGTCATTAGTTTCATTGGGTCTGCTCTGGGTACAGGTTAGTTGAATGCAAACCTAAGTTTCTTCTTCATTTTTGCATTTACTTACAGTTCCCCGTCATTGAAGCTAGTAAGCTTGGTATATTCCTTGCATTGCACACATATACTGTGCTTTAGTAATCAGGGACAGTGAAGATGCTCTTGCATTGTCCCCTTTAAGATTAGGCACGAGGTAGGGGACGATTAAGATTTCTAGCCCTCTAGATGTTGCTGAACTACAGCTGCTACCATCCCTGACCACGCTGGCTGAGCTGATGGGTTGATACCCAACAACAGATGGAGGACTATAGGTTCCCCATCCCCAAACTATATTCTTCTCTTGAATCTCTTATCATGGAGAGTTGGAGTACAGTTCTTTCCATATCATCAGGGTACCTGAGTGACTAATTTCTTCGGAAATGTTATTTTTTGTGGGAAAGAGTTAATTAATTCAAATCTTGCTGCAAGGAAAATAAATATTGCAGCAATCACTGACCATCTTGCTTCATAAGTTAGAACTGTGGTGCTTGCTCCATTTTCCTCTTTTTTCAGTCCAGGTGAGGCAGTTTGGCATATTATGTTGTTTTTGTGTGAATGTTATCTAGGTTTCAGCCTAAATCGTAAGACCAAAATGTGTCTTTCAGGAACCAGGACATTGTGCTGACTTCCATCCAAGTGGAACAGTGGTAGCGATAGGAACACACTCGGGAAGGTAAGGACTTTTGTGTCTCTGCTCAAGCGAAGCAAATGCAATTATTATATCTCAGGATATTGTTCTGGCGATTTGTTTGTTTCACCCCAATGTCTTCTCCTTTCCCTACATATCAGGCAAGTAACCTCCTCTGGGGAGGTTGGGGGGGGGGAACAGAACATAAAAATATAATGGTGACACATTAACCAACACATATATATATATTTACGGTATATATATTTGAAGCCAATGGGATTTATCATTACACAAGCAAAACAAAGCTGACCTACTCCAGCTAGAGATCTTGTATATTCATATTTTCATGCTTTGTTTTTTCATGGTAGTAAAATGCAAACGTCTTTTGGAATAATAAGGAAAACTCCTTAGATCAGATGTTCTCCCCAATAAGAGGAGAACTCAATTTTTCATACTCAATTTTGCTGAAACATAAGAAAATTTTGTCTTCTCTGTAGGCTGGAGGAACTGAATACATACTTGGGAGGGGGTAGGAAGAGCTGTATTGTGATGATCAGCACAGTGATATGTGACAATGCAATCACATTCAAATTTTGTCAAGAGGGAGCCAATGAACCTTGCAAAAAAACAACACCACCTACATATGTTGTCTTTTTACCCTGATTCAGCCCTCCAGGCATTTATCATGCTTGCTCTGCATTCAAACTGCCAAACATCCATCAACTGTTTAACAATTGAGTCATCAATTCTACAAGGCCAAGCACAAAAGATTTTTTTCCCAGAGACCTGTGATTTCGTTATTGCTTGGAGAATTATGGAGTGGTTTTTCCCCCCTTCATTTTCTTCTACCAATCAAAAGTATTAATGTTTAGTTTGCAGCCAAGCCCAACATTTCACAGCCTGCTACAACTTTACTGGGCTAGTTTACCATCTGCTCGCTGCCTACGTTTTCACTTGGAAATGAGAGATCCTCGAGGAATGTATATTTTCCCCAAAGCGAAACCCAGCTGTAGTAATAAAAAGCTCCAACGGAGCTTTGCATGTGAACTGCTGGATTTTCATATACAGGAAATTCATTTCACGGAGTCGTGGACTGTATAAGCAGACACCTTCCATGCATGTATCAAGTGAATGAAAGGGCAGCAGTCTTCATTAAAAGCAGGAGCTTTGGGGCATACATTGTCTCGAATGTGGATGGTGCCAGACATGTAGCCCAAGTTTTGTAAGTTTTAACAGGGCTGACCAGGGGTCTAAGGGATTGCTGGTTTTCTTTTTAAATTAATCTCATTGGGTTAATCTCTTATCCTTCTATCCCACCCAGTTCTTTAAAAGGTTCATGACAGCACACACCATTCATAAAAAATAGTTTGCAAACAATACTGCCTCAAGTGAACTTGTCTTAACACCCAAATTCGGCTCTCTGCTTGCTTATTACCGGAAAACGTAGCTGCTTCTTTCAGTGTCTTGATTAAAATTAATTATCTGGCAGCTAAGATCGTGGGAGCTATGCTAGAAATTGCACCCATATAACTAGTTAATACTCTGTGCTATCCTAGGAGTAACATCAAGAGCACAATAGCGGTGTAAGCAAAAAAGAAAGCACTCCATACATCAATGCAACACACCCACAGAATCCCTGGCAACTTCATCTGTGCCCAACAGCCAGGTTCATGTTAATGCTCCTCCATTAGCTATGCCTGTGAATGGAAGGCACTAATCAACATGCTGCATTGATGGGAGCAACATACTCAGTCAATATCCTCTCTAGCGAGCAACAAAACACAAACTGAATCATGTGTTTGGGGTAAAGATCACGGACGTGCTCCCATGCCTGTGCAAACGCACATGTGAACCCTTAAATCTTGCATATGTGTCCACGGGAGTGAACCAGACAGAGGTTATGGTAATGGGCATGGTTACTTCAGAAACACCAGTTATTTCCTCGCTTACTTTGGTGAATTGGCAAGGACCAACAGGGGCCAATAGAAATGAATGCAAAATCTTTATTTGCACAAAGTGACAGTAAAATGGCAAGCTTGGGGTGGTAGTACAGAAATATAAAATAGTGGGACGGGTTGTTGTTGTTGTTTAGTCGTTTAGTCGTGTCCGACTCTTCGTGACCCCATGGACCATAGCACGCCAGGCACTCCTGTCTTCCACTGCCTCCCGCAGTTGGGACGGGTAGATAACCACAAATTGCACAGGATAACCAAGCCCTGCAGCTCCTTGTGCCCTTGCACATACACACTGCCTTGGGCATTTGACTGAAGTGCCCAGAGGCAAAGCAGGAAGTTGGCTTCACCCCAATCAGGTTGCTCTGTATTCCTTGAGACTCGAGTGGTGCAGTGGTGAACCAGACTCTTAAAATTCTGGAGCCGATACTGCAAAATGCAAATATTTGCACTGGCTGCATTCAGACCATCAAGATATCAGCTTAATAAGCCAAGATACGGACAAGTTTTATGCACCCATATGCAGATACTTTGCATGACCAGTGAAGCAAGCCAGGATGCCACGGTTAACTATAGCTTCCTATTACATCTGAACTGGGAAACTACCGGTAAGATTAATGGCTTCTATACAACCTGGAATATGAAGCCATTGTGTAAAAGTTGGCTTCCAGAAATCCTGGTTTGTTTCAAAACTATTCACTTTAATTCGCCGTTGGGACGTAACATGAAGATATGGTTAACTCTGGTTCCTGGCTTGTTCACTCATGTAAAGTGAAGAATGAAGCAGTTGTGTGCAGGTGCCTGAAGCTCCTGCACATCTTGACTATCAGAACCAAGCCACGTAACACATGCTTCCTATATCAGTGGCTTCTCGTGGACCTAGCGATGAGCGTGCACAAAGTTTCTTAAACTATAATGGATGTGTCATTCCATTCACTGAAGAGTGCAGATCTGCACATGCCTGCCTTCCCTTGCTTAGATATGTAAAATTAATGCTTAAGGTCCTGTGGTGTCTGGATTGGCCTGTTCCCCTGCTCCCCCACACCGCAAAAAAACAAAACTTCTTTAAAATCTGTAGCATTAAGTTGTCATCATCTGTGCCAATTTGTAGAATCAATTTTAGGAAAGGACACAGTTTTCCTCTTCCTGATAACCCTTTGCTAGATTCTCTTTTCATTAAGTTCACTTTTTAAATACTTGCTGCATTATTTAAAGTGAATAAGAGATCCCAAGTAGATGACAGCTGCATGTATGGTGCTTTTGTGTGCTTTCGATAAAGACCTCCCCTACTTTAGATCTGTCGGGATTTAACACAAATAGCAGAAGCAAACACCAGCAATTTCAGTGGCATATTTTTATTTTTTTAAAAAAGCTTGAATGTTATTCAACACCAAAGCAGCAGGCTGAAACATGTCGGTCATCCAGCTGCAGTACAAAATTGGCTGTAGGTGAAACCCACATTTTTGCGTTGCCCCCCATGATATTATTGAAAGTGGTTTCTGCTGTTGTCCAATGAAAATAGTTTAGCCATTTTTTTTCCACTGGTTCCATCCATCTCTCACACAGCATATTCACAAGCTGTGGTGGTATGCTGAGCTGCTTCATGTTTTATGTCTTTCATGTGGTCCCTTAACCACAAATTGGGTCCAAGCCATTTGGAATAGGCCATTTTCCAGATATCTGGTTTTAAGACTTGGGAGTGCTTTTTGAAAATAACGAGGGATGACTTCTTCTTGAGAACTTAACTATGTAGCCTTGCCCGTGGTGTGGATTTTAAAATGTCAAGATGAATTTTGTTTTGCTGTCCATGTTTTTAATTTTGCGCGCACTATTTATAGATGGCACTCTGGTAGCTTAAGTAAAATGGCCCCAGCTGCCTCTCGCCCAAGAAAAATTCAGCATCCTTGCAGATTTAAGACCACTGCAATTACAATGTCCAACCTTTGTGGCCTGCAAATTTAGTGCATCCCAGTGCATGCAAATTAATGGATGTTAACGGTTACTTGTAATTGGTCTCCTTGTTGGCAACCTGTTCATGAGCGGCAGCATACTAGGATACAGTTTTCGTCACACAACAGGTGGAGAAAATCCATCCACATGGATATAAGTTGAGTGCTGTGTTATTCCATCATAATAACACAGTGCGCCGGTTCTCTGAAACCAGACCTTTTTTGTAGGTATGGTACAAAATTAGCCCTTTGCATTAAACAACAACCCAATAACCCCCCCTCCCCCAAATACCCCACATTTTAAAAGGGCATAGGATGTCAGTCAAATCAACCAAAGGCTTGGTTTAAAAGGAATGTTTTTGCCTGGCACCTAAAGGTGTCAGGTGAACTTCTCAGGGAAGAGCATTCCACAAATGGGAAGCCACTGCAGAGAAGGGTTGTTCTCGTGTTGCTGTCCTCCGGACCTCTTGTATTAACATTAATACAATGGAATGGAACTTTCCACACATCCCCAAAGTTATCAACCAGTTTCAAAAACAGAGGCCTAGCCTAAGTTACGTAAAAGTCCTGACTGAACAGAAAGGTCTTCACTTCATGCTGAAAAGACCACAAAGATGGTGGCAGGCAAACCTCCCTGGAAAGAGTAAAAATGTGCCATATTCAGAAAAACATAACACAAATATATGCATGTACAGTGGTGCCTCGCAAGACGAATTTAATTCGTTCCGTGAGTCAATTCGTTTTGCGAAAAATTCGTCTTGCGAATCGCAGTTTCCTATAGGAATGCATTGAAATTTCTTTTTTTGCCCATAGGCATGCATTAATTAAATTTCAATGCATTCCTATGGGAAACCGTGATTCGCAAGACGAATTTTTCACAAAATGAATTCGTCTTGCGAGTCACCATCAGATCGCAAGACGCATTTGTCTTGCGAAAAATTCGTCTTGCAGGGCATTCGTCTTGCGAGGTACCACTATACTGCACATACACATACAGTATTAGCAAAAAAAAGTATTTTTCAGCATTGCATGTCTCTAGGAATATAATGTCAGAGGGATGTGATCATAGCCCATAGAGCCTTAAAAAATTGGCCATAGCTTTTGCTAGAATGTTTCCCTTCTGTTTCTCCTTAACAGGTGGTTTGTTCTAGATGCTGAAACAAGAGATTTGGTTTCAATACATACAGATGGCAATGAGCAGCTTTCGGTGATGCGCTACACAGTAGGTAGGCAGAACTGCACTGAATTTCAGTGTTTGCATCTTTCCAAAAACATGTTTAGATTTCTCGTTTAACAACAAACAAACAAACAAACAAGGTAACATTACATAGGTCTTAGTATGGCTTTAACACTCATGTCAGATTACGTTCCAGCATTAACAAAGTAGATCATTGGTAAAGCAGGTGCAGAAATGAAGAATTTCACTTGTCTTTTGGCTGCACCTGAATCAACACTGTTGTTTGCCAGCTTCTCTCCATGAACAGCAGGCTAAATAAAGCATTTCAAAATGCTAATTCAGATGGAAAATATAACCTATCAGGTATGAGTCATGGCAGGCCTGCAAAAATGGGACAATTTGTTGTGAAGTTATGGTCCAAGCATGTAAAACAGCTGCTGAATGGGTCAACCTCAGCAGTCCAATAATCTTTGTGTATTGCTAAGTTGTTTATGCCCTTAATATTTTAAGTATCTGATATAATTTGATGTGCTTTCCTATTTTCATATTGCTGGGTAATGACTTGGGGTGGCTTCAATAATCCATGACAGCTTCCCCCCCACCCCCACCCCCAGGAAGCAGCACAGTTCTTATTAGTTGCCATTTCCTGTTTTTTGCAAAATATTTTAGGGGGAAGGAGAATCGATGGAAGTTTTTGCTCTGCTGCTTTCATGCCAGGTGCCCCATTGATTTGCCAGGTATGCAGGCCATTTGATTCGAGCCTGATCCTGGATAGCTCATTCATGTCCTCAGGTGGGGCCCTGCTAATACTGAGAGCAGCGTTCGAAACTCCCATTGTTCTAGGCGCGTTTTGCGACAGGAAATTCCGTTAGAGCCAGCAGTTTCTGAGCTCTGGGCTCAGTACTGCGCCTAAGATTTCAGATTGAAACTGCCACTGCTGGAAGGAAAGGAGAACCTTTTTCTGCCTCCCCACTTCCAGCTACTCTCTGAAGACTGGAGAAGAGACTCTCTTATGAATATTAGGGGGCAGGCAGGCAGGGGAAGGACTAGACCATGTGAAAAATGAACATAATATTTTAGCTGCAGTTCATTTTCAGCTTTGTATTATTATTGTTGTAAGAAAAGCACGCCTAGACACTCCATTGCAGCACCCGTAACCTAGCCTTAAAGTGCCATTTAGCTCCTAGCTTCCGTATCTCACTTTCTAACACTGACTGAGAGTAGCCTGCGCAGGAGGTCATTCATGCTGTAGTGGAAACCAGGAGTTCCTCGTCTGAAAAGGAACTTTTTTTTCTGTGTCATAGTGTGCCAAGCATAGAGGCTACATTTGCGAGGAGATGCATTAGATGCAGCTCTGTGTGCTGTAAGATTTTGGCTGAGATTCTCTGTGGGAGGCAGTCAACATACAGTCTCTTCTCTCCCCCCCACCCTCCCCCGAGCCTGTCAAATTGTCACTTTACATGGACAGCTATTCCATTCCTGCTGTGTGAATCAGCTCATGGTGTATGCTTGGAAATCATTATCATTTGCAGACACTTCAGAGGACTCTTTGCCGGTGTTCCAAGCCCATTGCATGGTAATTGTGCTTTAAATTAAGGCGTTCAGGTGGGCAAATATTTTCACAATCCAGTACTGAGTTCTCAGTTAGCACAGGTGCTTCTTGAGCTGAATACAGTGTTGTGAGAAAATGTCTGCATTCCGCAGGAACACCCAGCTATGCTAGTCTTACTCTAAATAGTCTTTCTGTGTGTTTAGAGCTTTTATGCATTGAATATTTTTTTTTAAAAAAAAATGTTCAGTAAATCTGTATCCCACCTTTCCAAAGTTTTTTGAGGCTGCTTACAAAAGTTGGCATAAACCTTCCACGGAGCCTTAAACGACACCTGAGCAACATAACAGGAGGTTTTTTAAAAAAGAAAAGAAAAAAGAGGGAAGCCTAAATCTCTATTGGCTAACCAGGCTTAAATTAGCAGGGAATGGTCAAAGAACCTCTGCTTTGGAGAGGTAGACTCACATATGGGCTGCAACAACTCTTGGTTTCCCACAAGACATACACTCAGTATCTGAAGAAGTGTGCATGCACACGAAAGCTCATACCTATGACAAACTTAGTTGGTCTCTAAGGTGCTACTGGAAGGAATTTTTTAATGTTTCGACTCAGCTTTGCCAGCCAGTCCTGATTCTGGTGCATTTGCCTACCACTTACATACTTTTTATTGAATGCTAAAAAGCAAAAGCAAAACCTGATTCTTTCATAGTTTTTTGCACTATGTATGGCCAGATTGTGGTTCCTGGAAGCAGGTGGGGGCGGGGAACCAATGTGGGTTGATGGAACGGGGAATGCTGAAAACTGGGTGCCTCCACCTGAATTTGTCCACTTCTACCCAGCCTCCAAAAATGTTATCAGACTCCAACTCCCATCAGCCTCTTCAAATGTGGCCGGTTTTGAGGGGATGATGGGGCTTGGGTCTCCAATAACATCTGGTTTCTCATCCCTGCTGTTTGCATCATGTGGTGTTTTCAATCCTCCATCGCCAACAGCAAGGCCACCACATGAGCTCTGGATGATGTTATACAGGGAGGGAGTTGTTCAGCACATCTGGAACATGTTTGGTATGCCAGTCGGCAGTGGATATCACAACATACAGTTTCTTTCTGATTTTCATTGCAGATGGCACCTTACTTGCAGTGGGATCCCACGATAACTTCATTTACCTCTACACAGTGACAGAGAATGGAAGGAAGTACAGTAGATATGGAAAGTGCACTGTAAGTTCCTATGCAGGATGAATTGGTAACAGTAAAAGGATTTTGCATGCAACATAATGGCAACCGGTGTGGAATTTTTCACATAATGATCAGGAACCCTGATAATGCCTTTAAAAACTGCAGGGGTAGCATGTATCTCTAGAGCAGGCATGGCTAACCTGCAACACACGGGCCCCCACAAAAAACCCAAATTGTCACTTAGACGAATTCCGTTTTGTTTTGGGTTTTTTTTGTTTTTTTGTTTTGTTTTTTAAGTCTGGCTGCTTCTATAAGTCCTCACTGCAGTACTGTGATGCCAAAAAGGTTTTCTTTTTTGTGAGTCACAATCCACACCCTACACAATTTCAACAGGAAGGGAGCAAACAGCCCTCACACTACCTGGTAAATGTCAACAAAGTTTGTATGAGGAACTGATGTTGTGTACCCACATCCAAAACCATAACGTGATCCATTGCAGCACGCTAACTTCAGGATTTGTGTTGGTTTTTAAAAGGCAATGAAAACATTGGGGTCCTCCCATCCACTCTTTCTCGTCATATGTTGCTGCAGGAGCCTAGCAATTCGGCTGTGATAATGTTAGAAAGCGGGAATCATGTGGTTGGGGTCAGTGGCACAGGTCCTTCCCTCCCATTCAATTTGGGCTCTTTTAAGTGCATTAACTGTTATGAACATGGGTGTCAGAGATTACAGTTAACTCTGGATCAGTGACTACCAGTTACAAAGATGGAATGCCATGTGAATTTTAAGGGAAGGAGTGTGACTCAAGGCTAGGAAAGCTTTATAAGTCAGAGCAAGACTTTGATCCATCTAGCTCAGTTTTGTCTGCAATGACTGCAAGCAGCTCTCCAGGGTCTTGGACAGGGTCTTACCTGGCCCTTTTTCTACATGCAGGAGACTGAACCTGCAGCATTCTGCATGCAAAGCTTTAGCACTGAGCTGCAGCCTCTCCCCTGAGATTCTGAAGAGCCTTAGTTAGTCAGAGTAAGGAATACCAAATTGCTTTCTTCAGCAACGAAGCGCAATGCATATGGTTCCAATCTGTGCCGTCTCCTGCCCGTGCACTAAGTAGACCCAGATCTGCTTAGTTTTGGCAAGGTTCCTGCACCGTGTGCCTTCAGACCATCCTCTGGGACCAGGGCTCCAGCTTGTCAAAAATGCAGCTTCGTAGGCTTCCACTAAGTGACACAGGAAATGCTCATAACCTTTTCACTCACGCTGCTTTCAATGGTTGATGTGGACTTTTATCGCACAGCATTTATCCTCTTGTTCCAGCGCGTGAGGATTGTGTATCTGTAGAATCTATTGCCCCCTTGTGGGGAATTTCTAATTTAACATAATTATTTGTTAAAAGAACCGATGGTTGTTAAAACAATCAAACGATGCATCGCAGGCGCATCTGTTACAGAATTCCAGGTTTTCTTTCCCCTGCTTGTTTGGTTGGTTTTTGGTCATTTTTAATCCTTCGTTACCTTTGCAGTGCTGTATTAGGTGTACTTAAAGGTAAAGGTAAAGGGACCCCTGACCATTAGGTCCAGTCGTGACTTAGGTAGATGCTATTTCCAAGAGAAACAAGAGTCAAAACTGGTAGACTGACACTAGATCACAGTGACATTGTTTAGGACACCAAAAACGTCATGAAACAGTATAGCAGGTCACACTGGCACCTCTGGCGACAACCACTTTGACATGGTGGGAACTAGAAGGGGTGGCTGGTGTGTGTCAGGAATTGGTGCTCATTCCCTGCCGGACTACTTTGGTTGTTATTTTTCCTCCATGGTCCCAGCCTCCAGATGTTGCTGAACTACAGCTCCCATCAGCCCTAATATGCATGGCCAATGTCCAAGGGTAACGGGAGTTGTAGTTTGGCAACATCTGGAGGGCCAAAGATTCCCATCACATGACTAAAAAGGAAGCCAGAGAAGGATGCTGGTGGATTTATCAACCAGACGCCTGGCATTTCTTGACAGTCTTTCATACAAAAGTCTCCACCGCTGATCCTGCTTTAGGGTTGTCGTCGTTTAAATACTTGCTAATACTTTCCCAAGCCATGTCCCTTCTGTGACCCCTTTCCCCAGTTATCTGCCTTGAATTCCTTCCCAGCCTGGTTTCTACGGCTGCTGCCCACTCTTGCCTTTCTGCCCTGTTATTGTTGCAGCCAAAACATACCTCCCAGACTCTGAGCCTTCTAATGTCACTCACATGTGCTGTGGCCTGCCTGAGGCTGCAAACACAGCAAAATTATCAAGTAGCTGGCCAGTGGCCCATATTCAGCTTCGCTGGCTGAGTGTTGTGCAGACTTGCTTTAGATACGGGATACTCTTGTTTTGCCAAACTCCTTACACAGGATCAGATGCTCTTGGGCAGGCAATCCTCTTCAGGGGCCTTTGTTCCAACACATGGAATCAGGGCCAAGCTTTGCCACACAGTGTCACGGGTGGGGTGATCTGTGCACCTCAAAAAAGTGCTGCAGCCCAGTGGCAGAACACATGCTTTGCATTTAGGTACCCTGGCATCTCCAGGTAGGGGCTGGGAGAGACACCTTTCTGAAACCTTGGAGAGCCACTGCTAGTCAGTGTGGGCAGTGCTGAGCTAGATGGACCAAAGGTCTGACTTCCTAAAGGCAGCTTCCCATGTTCTATGCTTTGGACAATCATTCAGCCAAACAGTCTGATGGAGAGCCATTTCTGACACTACAATTCCTATTAAAAGCTCTGAATTGCTTGCCTCTTGATTTCTCTGCCAGTTCATAAAAAAGGTGTGCATTATGTTCTTCCCTATTTAAATGATTTAAAAAGCTCCCTGAATTTCAGTTTCCATTATTTCACTTGCTAGTTCTGAGAGTGTTTCCTTGTTCTAGGGGATTGTTTTGGGTGCATATTTTGAATATTGAATCATGGTAAAATTGCCTCAGCTTAGCTCATCCCTGCTTTGGTTGTTTGTTCTGTAATATGATGATTCCAAACACTGATCAGAATACGTTTGGTCTGTGTGTTTAGGGCTCTGTTGTGTGCCTCGTGTTTGGGTACCAACCAGCTCAACATTTCTACCGCCCAGGAGTAGGAAATGCAAGATGCAATGCACTGTGCTATCTCCCTTGAAAATGGGGGCATTGGAGTAGAGGTTTGAAGCTTTCTGTGTTTCGAACCAAAAGGAGCCCGGAAAATATGAAGTTCAATGTGATATCTCCCTTGCAATCTGGGATATCTGCATGAAAACTGCTGTGCTTATGCGGAATAAATTTTTGCATTCCATGTTCAAACCTGAGCTCAGCCCATACAGATGTTGATCCAGATGGCAGAGAGGAAGTCAGGGCTCTCTAACACTGTGCCATACTTGCAGTAGTACATAATTCCTATTTCTAGCTCCAGAAGGAGAAATGGCCTTTGTGCATTAAACTTGTATATTCTGTGTACAAGGACGGCATTGTATCCATGCTCTTGCTCTGCCTTCAGATATTACCTTGTGTGTAGATGCGTATGTCTGTTGATAATTAAACCATGTATACTATGTAACATGATGGCACCATATCCCTGTGGTTGCTTTAGAAACTTGGTATTAGCAAAGTGTTTACATTGTGGAGTCCTAATTATTTTGTGTTTGATGAAATGGCTTCATTCTGTTTAGAGTCTATATGGATGGTTTCACTCTTAACGACTCTTAACATCTCTCTCTCTCTCTTCTTGTCGTATCCAAGAAGACTGTTGTTAGCGATGAGAAAGGGAGCTTCCCTGTTCACTCACTCAGTTTTACTAGCCAAAGGTGCCAGTAGTGATTACTCTCACTATGTGAACAGTAGATCAGAAGCGAAGTTTAATATGTCTCTCACTGTGGTAGCAGCCGAGGGGAGGTTTTTCCCTTTCGAATGGAATGCAAAACTCTGCTATTTCAACTATTGAAGCAATGTGGTGCCCAGACCTCTCCCATCGCAGTTGCTGGCTCAAAGGGATTTTCCGACTCAAGAGCGCCCCTTCCCAATTGGCCCCCCCCCACCCATTCTTTGCCTCCCCTAGGAATGTGTACAGCTGCCAAATGTCTGGCAGGATGTAGTAAATGGTGGTCCCAACTCTCTCCCCACACCTCTCCCCCCCCCCCCCAATGTCAGTTCTAGCTTCCAGCATCTTGAAGATTCAGGATGAGGAGAAGGAGCAGGGGAGGGGAGAGAAAGAGAGAGCTTTTGCTTTTAAACCCTGATGTATGTCTTCCAAGCTAATTGAGGACATTTTTAAAAGCTAGTTCAAATAAGCCAGTTGCTTATTTCCCCCCTCTACCTGACAGATCTTCCTGCATTTTGAATCACATGAGGAAATCTTGGTGTGAACCAGCCTATACGTAGATGGATCTCACAGCAACGATGTCCACTTTAACTGCAGCTGGAGTAATTGCAGAAATGGCTGCTGCGATGCGTAATGGCTGCTCAGAGTTGTAACACCAGACCATGGATTGGCATAATGTGGATGAGCCCTGTGTTTCCCTTCTTGCTCCACCTAGTGTAATATTTGTATATTGCACTTTGCAACACACTTAAAACATTTTTATTTGCAGCTGTATAGCTTGAGTCCACTGGGTCAGAAGTAAGAAGGGCAATCAGAGCATGCAGGAAGACAAGGAAGGACAGCCTAAGCACATGGCTAAACCATAGTCTGAGCCTACTTATAGCTCAGGTTATGGGGAGACTTCAAAGCAGCAAAAGCTAAACCTGCTGTAGACAAAAGGTGCCATTTGCCAGATACAAATTTAGCTTCACACATTTCAAACAGTCCTTTGTTACATTGCATTCCCGCATATCTTCTAGCATCCCATCAGCTTGCTTTTGTTGAGGATTTGGGATAATTTTAACACCGCATAAAATCAAATTGTCTATAATAACCAGGCAGAAGAGCTTAAGCATTTGTATCTTGTATCGGAGTGCAATCAGCAGGCCCTAAGCAGTTCAGTTCATGGGCTTCTACGTGCATTCCATCAAAATGAATGGGTTCTCTGAAGCGATCGAACTTGGTAAATTACTCCTACAGTCAGTCGTGACATTTTGTTTCTATGAACTATTCAAAGGGGGATTAAACAGCAAAGCAGGCGGAAATGCTTCTTTCTGCTGATCGAAATTTTGATAGCTTCCTTGTTTTCTCTTCCTCTTTTTTTTGGTGTTTGTGTGTGTTTTAGGGACATTCCAGCTATATTACGCACCTTGACTGGTCCCCAGAAAATAAGTATATAATGTCAAACTCGGGAGACTATGAAATACTATACTGTGAGTACAAAGCTGTAATTACCTCCAGCCTACAGGAGTGCCTGAACATTCATAATGGGAAGCAGTGGGGCGGGAAGGTGGGGGGGCCGGGGAGAGCTGATGCAAGTCAAGCTGTTGGTGCAAAACGCTTTCTGACAGGGGATACTGGCATGACCTTCTGTAACCTGACCTCCTGATATTATTCAGAGCTGCTTCTTGCTAACAGAGCTTCCAAATATAGCTTACATCTCTGCAGGGACATCAATCAGTTTAACAGTTTATAGGGGAGAGTGGTGCTGGTGTGTGATGTGTCACGAAGCAGGTTTTCGGCTTCAAAAACAACACACACCCTTGCCTCATTAGAGCCCCGTGTCACTTACTGGTGCAGACACCTGCTGGCATTTTAAAACTTCACTTTAGCAATGGAATAATGATACCTGGCCTGGCATTTATTTAGCATTCTTTCCTTAGCACTCCAAGTGCTTCGTGGCCCTTCGGCCTGCCCAAAGGCAGGACACCGGCAGTGTGTGGCAGCTTGCTGGGTCTTGGTTAACCTCCTGCTTTTCCACAAATGGAGTGAAGTTGAACACTTAGGGACCCTGGTACTTGGTTGATAGCTGCATGCAGCTTTGTATGCAATCTCTTCCTAATTTTTGGTATAGCCCTGCTGGTAATCCAGTGTTTATATATCCATGTGAGAAAGACAGGCTTGCCTTAGGCCAGGTGCGGGAGACTTGTGGCCTTCCAGATGTTGTTGAACTCCCCTAACTAGCATAGCCAGCGGTTTCAGGGACAGGAGTCGTACTCCAGCAACATCCACCTAAACATTAGGAAGAACTTCCTGACAGTAAGAGCTGTTCGGCAGTGGAATTTGCTACCAAGGAGTGTGGTGGAGTCTCCTTCTTTGGAGGTCTTTAAGCAGAGGCTTGGCAGGCATATGTCAAGAATGCTTTGATGGTGTTTCCTGCTTGGCAGGGGGTTGGACTGGATGGCCCTTGTGGTCTCTTCCAACTCTATGACTCTAAGAGGCCCATGAGTTCTCAGTTCGTACCCTTAAAGCTTTAGAAATGCACTTGGATGCTTGTTCGAAGAAAGACAGAAAAGGTAACACTCTTAATGTCAGAAACAGCTAAAACAAATGCTGCTTATGTGATTCCAATAAGGGTTGTGCATTTTTTTGAAGGGGACATTCCAGCTGGCTGCAAACTAATGAGGAATCGTTCTGAGTGTAAGGATATAGATTGGACGACATACACTTGTGTGCTGGGATTTCAGGTGTTTGGTGAGTAGCAAATATGACCCTTCATGCATTTTAAATCAGGGGTGCTCTGGAAAGCTAAGTGAGCACAGTGTTAATTTTGAAACACTTTCTTAGCTCTACCATTTAAGCAGGGATGCAGTGTTTCAACAGAGGCCAATGTTGCACAAAAAAGTGTGTTTGTAAAGAAAATGGCCTCTCCCACCCTCTTTTTCAAAAAGCTGTTTCCGAAAGGTCACAATTAGTAGTGGAAGGGGTAGGTTGCTCGACTTATTCTTCACATACCACATACCAATTTAGGCCAAATTCCCCACCCTTCAGCCACTTTCCGTTGCAGGATTCCATTCTGTGCATCATCTAAAAAAACCAGTGCCTCTTTCTCCAGAGCTGCCTTTGCTCACTCATGCGACTAATCAGCAAAGATTTCTTCAAGCAGGTGACAACCCTAATTTCTTGGCTTTCCTCTATTGAAGGAGTGTGGCCTGAAGGATCAGACGGGACAGACATAAATGCCCTTATCAGGTCCCACAACAGGAAGGTGATAGCAGTTGCTGATGACTTTTGTAAAGTCCATCTATTTCAGTATCCCTGCTCCAAGGCAAAGGTATGTCAAGATGACACATTTTTAGGGGCATGTGTGCATGTACAAGCATGTGTGTGCTCATACTGGAGTGGTAGCAAACTTGTTCCACTATCACATCTAAAGGTTCACCATCTCCCCCTGCTCCTTTCCTCCCCACTCATAAAAATATTCTCTTGCCCTCAGGGTCATTGGTGCAAGTGGACTTTTGCCCCCCAACACAGTTTTTGTTTGGGATGCAAGCTGTTCTTGCTGGGGGTGGGGAAGAGATCCATTGGGCTTCATGGGAGAAGTGGGGGGGTTGTTTCAACATTGCTTCCCCAAATCACTGATTTAGAGTGCCCAGGGAAAATAATGCAGTGTGATTAAAGTCTAGACCTGTCGTTCAAAATGATAAATCCCCCTTGCCTCTCAACCTCCCCTCCCCCCGGAGCTCAGAATATTAACTTTGTTGACCTTATTTTGCATTAAAAAAAATAATGCAGCATTTTGGGGGTACCTAAGTCCACAGAGTGAGTCGGGAATCTAGGGGGTCCAGCTTGAGATGCCTTGTTAACAGCATCATCCAACTCAAGACTATGAAAATCTCCCCTGAATCACCCCTACTTTCCTCCTAAATTGGGACGTTCTTAGATTGGCCTTGTAAAAAGCGTATTTTTGTTCCTGGGTATATTCACAGTGTTGAAATACTGGCATGAAGCTGCTATTCCAATTGGCCTTCTGATCCTCATCAAGCAGCACAGACTGTCATTTCCTGGTTTGTTCCAACAGGCACCAAGTCATAAATACAGCGCCCACAGCAGCCACGTGACTAACGTCAGCTTCACTCACAGCGATAGCCACTTGATTTCAACTGGAGGCAAAGACACGAGTATCATCCAGTGGAGACTTGTGGAGAAAGTAACTCTGCCACACAACGACATCACGGTAGAAATGGGCACGGCCAAAGTGCCCGCTAGTGCCAGCGAAAGCTTTGTGCAGCCGCCGAGTACCCCCGTTCCCCTCGCTCAGGCGTTGGACGGAATGGCAGCCAACGAAAATGCAACGGACGGTTCCCCGACGTCCTCGGAGAGTAATCTGGAGCAGACTGTGGAAGCCAACGAAGAGCAGAGCGAGGAGCAAAGTGAGGGGAGCAGTCTGGATCCAGGAGAGCCAAACGGTGAAGAACCATTCAACGAAACGAGCGAGGAGCAGAGCGAATCCACTATTACGGAAGACCGGCAGGAAAACTCTCCGTTGTCTTAACAGCTCCAAGTTCAAGATGGTCTTTTTAGAAGAAGGAAAAAATTCCCCTCATTGTGCATACTTTTGTAAAAGGGAGTAGGGTTCAAGAAGGGGAGAGGGAAGGGGGAGCATCTCCAGTCTAGGAGGAACCCAAGTTGTTGGGTTTCAGTGGACGACCTTTAGTCCGAACTTCTGTTTTCAATGCATGGAACTATTGTAAGGACCTGTCTTGGCAGTTCCGTTCAAGAGCTGGTCAGGATAGTAGGATAGATTAAATGTAATTCTGAAATTGCTGTCGGAAAGAGGCATGGTGCAAATGGCCGGGGGCTAGAGGAGAAGGGGGAATTAGCTCCAGCTGTATGCTGTGGAGCGGAGGGAAGCCTCCAGTGAAAGAACTTTTTAACACCAACCAGAAGGACTAAGTAATACCTTCTGCATAATGCAACCCGATTGCAGCAAAGCCAATAAAACGGCAAGCTCTTTATGAGAGCTCTTCCTTCTTTTTTTATATTAAAAAGAGAGGAAGAAGCGAAGAGGACAACACGATCGCGCATCATCCCCTCTGCCTTCTTTATTAACACCTATGCAATTTTCTAACACTACTAATTCCTACTAGCCACCTGGGTGCTGCTAGCTAGCTCTAAGCAACTCATATTAACGAACACTTCTCCTTCCCCGGCGATGGATTTTAAGTTCAGTCTTTTAAGACAACCACCTTCACGTAGTTTTTCTAATTGACCACCGTAGGACGTCTTTTCCAGGGAGCTACTTGGCTAGATATATTGAAACTCAAGAACACCTACTGTGACCTTGATGTGAACTGACTTGATTGCATGATGACACAAGTTCAGATTCTCAAGTTAAACTTGGCCTTCAGACGATACAGCTTATTCTCTCGCGAAGAGGCTAAATGTTAGAGGAATATCATTAAGTTATGAAATCTGGTGCTTGGGATTAACATAACAAATCAGTTGCTTACAAAAACTAGGGATAACCGTCATAATCAGAAAAAAATCAAATGGGGTTTTTTACAGCCTCCTTTTTAAATTACTCTAATGTAAATGTCACATTATGTTGCATATTTTTGGATTTTTTTTCTCTTCCGCGTGCTACAGGTTTTTTTTGTGCTTGTTTTATTCCTCTTGCCCAGTTGCTGTAAATCTTGCAGCTCAGAGATGGCTGGACCCTGGCCAGTTATGGGATACCATGGCATTTTATTATGCGTTTGGAAAAGTACAATTTTTTATATATATGTATATAAAAAACAAATACACAAAAAAATCCTGTTGGCTAAGTTTTTCTTAATTACCTAGCGTTTCCTACATTTTTAAAAAAACGTTTTCTGGAAAAAAATAATCCTAGTTGTTTTATGTTTTGATTCTTTTTTATTGTGCTCATATCTTAGAGTTTAGTTTTTAGAATTGTTTTTAGAAACTTTGGATGAGTTTGTTAAGTCTTAAGTGTGCAAGCGTTTACATGATTGTGCCATTCCAAAGTGCATCTGAACTGTCATTCCCTTCTAGTATCTTCTCAGGAGTAATTACTACAAGATCAGGTATCTATTCATCATTGGTAACATTGAGAACTCAAGTGAACTCCCAAAGGACACGTGTGTATGTATGCATATACATATATATAGATAGATATATCTCCTCTTTGTTTACATCCATTCCGGGAAAACCTCAAAATAATTCTCTCCAAACGGAAGAGAAGCGTGGATTCCAAGCAACCCATTTATCTGTTCGTTTTATTTTGAAACTGTGCTGTTAAATAGTAATGGTGTTGGAGAATTCTTGTGTGTGATTAGCTGCTTTGCCAAATAATGTCAGTGGGCAAGGCAGACAAGATGTAATGCAGAGATGGAGAACCTGGGCTGATCCAACTGGTTCTTGGACTTTCCCATCAGCTCCAGCCAACATGGCCAATAGCCAGAGATGATGGGAGTTGTAGTTCAACCATGTGTGAAAGGCCACAGGTTTCCCAATCCTAGTGTAATGGATTCCTTTAAAAGGAATACACTTACGGTGAAAAAGTACTATGTAGTAATGTTTTTTTTTTCAAAGCTTATTGAACGCATAACACTCTTTTTCATCCTCGATGAATACCATGAAACAATGCATTTCATTTTGAAAATATCTATTACCTGGGGGTTGCCATGTAAAATGAGAGAGTTAACGTGATTTTTTTCTTCCCCTCATGCTGTAGTCTAAAGGAGGGTTGTTGTTTTTCTATTATGCAAAAAAACAAAACAAAAAAAAAGCCTTACAGCTTTCGATTGCTGGCAACTACTGTTTAATGGATAATTTAATCTGTGATAATGGATGGGAATGGGTGGGATTATGTTAACTGTAGATGTTCTAGGGGAAAATTGTGAATGAAATATGATTTCAAGAGTGTCATGTGAATATGTTTGAGCCATTTCTATCATGCATTCCTGTCTCATGGCAGAAAAAAAAAATTGAAGATTTAAAAAAATAATAAAAGAATCAGAATAATGTGGTACTTTTTTCTCTCTTTGGGGCTGCTCACCTAGAATCATAGAATCATAGAATCGTACAGTTGGAAGAGACCACAAGGGCCACCCAGTCCAACCCCCTGCCAAGCAGGAAACACCATCAAAGCATTCTTGACATATGCCTGTCAAGCCTCTGCTTCAAGACCTCCAAAGAAGGAGACTCCACCACACTCCTTAGTAGCAAATTCCACTGCCGAACAGCTCTTACTGTCAGGAAGTTCTTCCTAATGTTTAGGTGGAATCTTCTTTCTTGTAGTTTGAATCCATTGCTCCATGTCCGCTTCTCTGGACTTGAATTATTGGTTCCAGATTAGGTGGTCAAAAGAAGGATTTTACCATTGCACAGAGAGAGGTGCTTTTGGACTCCAGTTCCCATCAGCCCCAACCAGCCTGGTCTTCAGCGGCGATTTAGCTGTCTTGGACTAGACCCAAGGTCCATGTAGTTCCAACAGATGCTTGTGGAATCTCAGATTCATCTGGAAATAGCCACTTCTTGGCATTTGTCCTCAGCATTTTGGTAAGGGGATATTTACAGGCTCTGAGCATGGAAGCCCCATCCCTTGCAATTATAACTTAATGTACCTAAAGATACGATTGCATCTGCTTTTTTTTTTTTTACAACAAAGTGCTTTGAAAACAAAGGCTTCTTGGCATTGGAGGAGTTAACAGCTGGATGAAAGACAGAATTTAATTGCTTGATGTTTGCTCGTTCACATTCCAAGCGAGATTGAGGAGACTTCATTGTTTCAGTCTTTTATTTGTGACAGATGTTTTGCTTGGGCTTTAATCACTAAAGAATGGGAAAGCTGCAGAACGGATTATGGCATTCTGAAGAATAAGCACTTTCCACGATCCAATCTACTTTTTATATGGGGGAAAGGCAGGCATTTGCTCACAGATAAGGGGTTCCCAGGGTCCTTTATCTCATGCGCTCTCTTCAGTCCTCTGGCCAAGTTCATTGTTAAGCTGCACCCTCCCTTGGTGCTGATGCTCTCCTTCCACTCAACTGTGTTCGTTCGCACAAACACTGCAGAATGCCATCCATATGTCTCTAGAATCTCATAAATGGACCAGGAAGGCAATAGCCTTGAATTGTTTCATCTGGTGTATATGGCCACTGTATTTGGAGATTTTACTAAGTTCTATCGCAACCAGAGCAATGTCTGCGATAGGCAGGGGAGTATCAGGATAGAAGAGTGGGAAAGTGGGGGGAGGGGGCAAGAAGAGAGCTGCATTTAGGAACAGACAGGAAGTGAGTGTTGGGGTTTAAGGAAGAATGTGTTTCACCACCTGTTGCTCTAACACAGGCATCCCCAAACTGCGGCCCTCCAGATGTTTTGGCCTACAACTCCCATGATCCCTAGCTAACAGGACCAGTGGTCGGGGAAGATGGGAATTGTAGTCCAAGATATCTAGAGGGCCGAAGTTTGTGGGTGCCTGCTCTAACATAATTATGACAGCAGGGACTCATAAAGGTGAGACAGTAGAAGAAAAAGAAGCTTGTGTTACCCAAGGTGGGAGTTGATCAAGGCATGAACTAGAGCAGGCATCCCCAAACTTTGGCCCTCCAGATGTTTTGGACTATAATTCCCATCTTCCCCAACCACTGGTCCTGTTAGCTAGGGATCATGGGAGTTGTAGGCCAAAACATCTGGAGGGCCGCAGTTTGGGGATGCCTGATCTAGAGCAGGCATAGGCAAACTCGGCCCTCCAGATGTTTTGAGACTACAATTCCCATCATCCCTAACCACTGGTCCTGTTAGCTAGGGTTGATGGGAGTTGTCCCAAAACATCTGGAGAGCTGAGTTTGCCTATGCCTGGACTAGACTCAGGACCAGCTGAGCCATTTGGCAAAATAATTGCAACAGGCAGTGTGTGGGGCAGTTATTGTTTCCTAGTACCCCACTCGGGTATCTCGTCTGCCACCACCTCTCTCCCTTCCCTTGCGCCTAACGTTTTGCTGCTGCCTTACCGCGCCTCCATTTTCTCTCTGGGGAAGGGAAGGGGGCTTTTAAAAACGGTTAAGCGATTTGAAAAGTGAGTGTCTAACCACCTTGGAAAATTGCGGGTAGTGCAGGCGCTCTCCCCGGCCGCTTCCCCCAGAATGCCTCTCTATGAGGATGGACTCTCTTTCTCTCAGAGCAAGGCCAGAGAGGAAGGGGAGGCATGTTTTTGCCACATCAGCAGCAGAAAGAAAACTTAAATGTAAGGGATGTGAAAGAGAGCGAGGAAGGGCAGCTGTGCCTCTCGCCTCAGGTGGTGCCTTGTCTCACCCCGGCCCTGGCTGGAATTTTTACCTAATTGCCAGAAGAAAAATGGTGGGTGGGTGTGTTTGAGATGTTGCAAAGGGAGAAGCAACTTGATCTTGGTTAGTGCTCAGCTTTCAGACTTCAGTTCTCTGAAACTGTAAACAAAGAACGGTTGGGTTTTATTTACAGAGTGCGGCAACAAAGAAACATGAAGTGCTTTTCATTCCACTTGGTTGGAGAACTCCATTTCCAGTACACACACACACTCCATTTTGGAGTCTCTGTCGGCTGCAGCAAAAACACTTGCTGAGATAAGTTTGGAACAAGATCAGCTTTGCGGCTTCTGCAGACTCTCTTCTTGGTTTCCAGCAGCAGTATTTTAAATACTCTCAATATGCCAATTTCTAAAGAAAACGAAATTTTCAGAAAATTTGCTATTTCTGTCTTTTACTCTCTCGCTAAGTGCAAAAAAAGGAGAATACCGCCAGGTTTTTCATCAGTGACTAATAATGTTAGTGGTCTCAGGAGAAGCCTGTCTGTAGACAGCATGGTGCCCTAGGAATTACCTTCAGCTTTTCCACATATATCCCTTGTCTTCTATCATTTTATGGGTCAGAAAAACTCCAAAAACAAAGTGAGCCATGTGGACACAACGTTTGTGAAGTGGCATAACATACAAGCTGAGTCCCATACAATTTGACTTCGGTGGGGAAACCACACCCCTTGAATAACACATGAATGTGGAGATGATGCTGCAATAGCACCTCATGAATCCAGAAGAAGAAGAAGAGTTTGGATTTGATATCCCGCTTTATCACTATCTGAAGAAGTCTCAAAGTGGCTGACATGCTCTTTTCCCTTCCTCCCCCACAACAAACACTCTGTGAGGTGAATGGGGCTGAGAGACTTCAGAGAAGTGTGACTAGCCCAAGGTCACCCAGCAGCTGCCTGTGGAGGAGCGGAGACGCGAACCCGGTTCCCCAGATTACGAGTCTACCGCTCTTAACCACTACACCACACTACTAGTAATAGTAGTATTAGCTGTCCTTCATCATGAGATGGCAGGGCAGGTTTAAACAATTTTTAGCAATAAAATATTTTAAACGTACGACAATCGAGAATAGGTTGGGTCCCAAAATATATATCTCGGATAAAATGCCAGGGAAACAAAAGTGTGTTTTCAGCTACATAATGAAGCTATGAAAGCTACATAATGAAGATGGCAGACACACCTCTGTGGAGAGGGACACTCTTGGAGCCGCCTCAGATTAATCCATAGCTGCCAAGTTTTCCCTTTTCTCGCGAGGAAGCCTATTCAGCATAATGGAAAATCCCTTTTAAAAAGGGATAACTTGGCAGCTATGGATTAATCTCTTTCCTGGGCTACCCTCACACATAGATCCTGCAAACCTCTGAAGATGGTGGAGCTTTCAAGAGGGCTGCCTCTGTCAACATTAACACGTGAGGGCGTCTGTAGGCAAGGAGTCACAGTTGCTGAGGTATTTGGGGCCTGAGTCCTTTAGAACTTTAAACACAAACGTGAGCACCTTGAACAGGGCACAGAAAAACTGGCAAGCAATGCAGCTCTTCCCAGCCAGTAATCTGGCCAATGCATTTTGGACCAGTTGAAGTTGAGTCCTCTTCAAGGGCAGCCCCACATTGCAATAAATCCAGTCTGGAAGCAGAGTAGTTGGTAGGTTAACTTGGCCATTAGCTATGTGCTTCCTGTATATCTCAGGAAGTGGGAAGAAACAGTGGTCATTTTGTGGTTCCTCTAAGCACCACTGTTCTCTGCACTTAGAAGAGGTAACTTGTTCACTGCCCTTTCCGAGGCTTGTGCATGGACCAAATAAAATATTATTTTATTTACCAACTACCGTACATTAGTAGTGAACTATGGTGCTGAGATGAGAGTGCTAAAGGCCATGTAGCCACCCTCAAGCTTATGGAGTCCCTGGTGTGCCTGGAGACGACTTGTTGATGGTGTAATCTGACCCGGGAACCTTCCCCGAATTACTGCAGTCCGCCTTGTAATGTGGGGTTCACACACACTACAACCCAACCACTACCGTAGTACCCAACCCAACCACGAGTGCCCAACCAATAGTATGCCAATTGCCCTCTCCCTTCTCTTCCTACAGAGATGTGCTCTGTACGCAGCACTACAGGGTGGGCTTCCTGCACTTTGAATATTCCATCAGTTCTGACAGAAGCTTCTCCAGAGAGATTGGGAAGGCCTGTAGAGCTTGATAACTTACAGGCTTGCTTTTAACTTGTAGAAATTGGAGTTCTTGGTGGCAATCAGGAAATCAAATGAACCCCTTCATTTGCTTTTAACTCTTAGCAGGACTCAAGCACAAGGGAAAGAGGGTTTTGCCTTCTTCAAAGGACAACATCCAGAACATACAGCTAGCAGATCTGGACATAAGAACCCCACCCCCACCCCCCACCCACAAAAGGTGCCTGTCTTCCCAGGCAAAATGAAAAAAAAAATCCTTCCAGTAGCACCTTAGAGACCAACCTTGTCTTCCCAGGGTTTGAACTCTGCTTATTGGCCCTCATGCAGTGCATAAAGGTGCTGTTCCAGGACTTGTAGAGCCTCCCCTGATTCAGATGTTATGGGGAAGTATGAGCTACATGTCAGCATGCTGACGGCACTGTGCTCCAAAACTCCTAAGGCCAGACCTGGGCTAAACACAGGCGTGGATCTAGATAATCCAGTGCCATCCAGGAACACTTAAATTTGGTCCTCCATAACACTTCCCAGCACAGTCTTTAGCATATGTGCCACCGGGGTGCAAAGGTCCGCCCAGAGTCCCCAAATTTAGTTTAGCCCCTAAATTAACTTTTATTATGCTTATGTCAGACACCAAGTTTACGCCTTACCTCTTGTGAATGCCAAACGCCGTCATTGAGTCAAGCACCACTGCTGTGAATGTCAAGCGCTGGTGCGGCACGTCTTTGGTAAATGAGCGCACAAAGTCGAAAGTCCTTTAGTGAGACAGTAGGTATACATTTCGGTAAATCTTAGGTATATATGCATTTTGTTTTTTTAGCTTGATCAAAATTATTTAATATTTCATAACAGGTAGATAGTTAAGAGTTTAGGCAGCTTCAGCGGTGGGCGCCTGGCACTCCCCATAATTCGGCACCCAGGTGCCCTGCACCCCTTACACCCCCGGGTAAAGACGGCCCTGACTCTTCCCCCTAAAAGTAGTATTGGTGGTAGGTAGGTTGCACACAATAATATAGACCATAGCTAGATACTTACTTACTTACTTACCTACTTAGCTAGCATCTGGCTATAGAGAGCTTGTAGACATAATTTGTCTCTGCAATGCCCCATGACCTACAGTCCTTTTATGAAGATTAGGGTCTTTTTTCTTTATTGCTTTGCAATTTTCCACAATTCTGGGCAGGATACAAGCTTGGACTGTGCTCTACTACCCATATTTTATATGCACATGTTTTCATTATTTTCCATGCCAGGTCTTGTCCTGAAATTCATATTTTACTACATATAATAAAGAGTGAGAATGAAAATCAGATGCTCGGTGCAATTGCTGCAGGTTTTTTGATCGACTCGGCGTTGGCGTTTCATAACTCCGCATTGATTTGTTGTTCGCTGCACCTACAACTTGCCTGGCACTGGAGGCCTATAATTCCCCACCCATAGAGAGGATGTTTGGGAGAGTTACCATTTGCCATATTGATTCCATTTGAAGAACATAACAAAATGGTCTCTTCAGAGCCTGCTCACTGGCAGTATTATTGAATTCAGATTTCATCAGCCTTCTCCTTTGGCTTTACCAAGTCATGGACAGAGAGGCAGGAAGAGGATGGATCTTGATTTAAAGGAGTGGAAGAAATGCCAGCTCCCAAATCATTAACCAGTGAACAATAATACTTAAGGCAGAAACTGTTCTTTTGAATAAGGGCAAGCTGCAGTTAAATCCAGCAAGTCTAGCCCTATTCAGGCATTACACTCGCAAGTAAGTACAACACAAGTTCTGGGCTTGAACATGTGAGCTCTGCCCTCCCTGTTGCTTTCTATGAGCTGGAAGAGGACACACTGCTTTTGTTGGAGAACTGTACCGCAATAGTCAGATAAGTGCATTGCAACATTCAGATAAGTGCAAATTTTGAAGAATTAGTTTTCTGGTTCTGTAGAGGAAAACCAATCTTCAATAACTATTTTGGGGTTGCAAAACAGCTGAAGCAATATATTACTGAGAGGAGCAGACAGGAAACCAGCAGTGTGTCCTGCTTAAGCAAGTTCCTCTGAGGAAGCAGGCATTTTTACATTTATTTTTATACTTGTGCGTTTTTCTGCTACAGATAAGGAATTTAGGCAGGCCATTTCAAAGAACAAAGATGTTCTGAGCTCATCAGCTAAAGCTTATCTTGCAGTTTTTTTCTCTGCAGTTACATTCTAAAAATTTGCTTGCAGTAAAAAGTTCAGAGAACATCGCCTTTCCTTCATCATGTGTGCGTCCCCTTCCCCCCTTCCCTTCCATCCATCCACTTGTCAGCAAATTTAAGCAGAAAGATTCCAGGCTTAGGATTTGAGACCTGTGGTCTTTTACTCCTGCAGTTCTTGTAATTGTGCTGGAGAGTGCAAATGTGATAAATTTGGCTTTAAACACAATATGAATCTAATTTTCCACATCTAGGATTTCAGTAGCCCAGCAATGAAAAACCAGGGGGTGGGGTGTATCTACATTTGCGGTATAAGAATTTATGGACTTTGACTACTGTAGGGGGGGAAATAACACCTCAGTTTCATGCCTCCAGAGGATGGGAGATCCAGAACACATCTGGAGGGATTTTATTTCTTAGGCTTCGGACTTAGATGACCAACATTCACCATCCATGACAGGTTGGGATATATAGATGTCCTGAATTGTATTGGCATGTTACCATTTCCCCCTCTTATTAGTTATTTATTGTTTGCTCACTTTGTATACAGTATAATGTAATTACCCTGTTACTGCAACTCTGGGTTGTTAGTAATGGTCATTATGTTAGAATAACACACACACACACACACACACACACACACACACACACGTCCCCCATCCCTCCATTCAGAACACACAATAGCACTAATGCGACTTCCCAAGGCAAAGATCCCACATGCTCAGACATCACCCAAGCTTATCTCCAGCTGCAACAGCTGAAAGCTTCATAGCCCTCTGTGATTCTTTAATGCTCAGCAGCAGATTTCCTCCACTTGCTGGTGGCTCTTGAATGCTAGTGCCCAACAACTTCAACAAATGGAAGCTGAATGGATGTGCTTGTTTGGGGAGATCCTTTTTTTGTAAACATTGGTTGGCTGGCGAACTGCATCGCAAAATTCGAAGAAGTGCAAATTTCAAAGAACATCTGTGTTTTGGTTATCGCACTGTTTCAGAAAATGTTATTTTTAATAAATTTGGCTTTAAATGCACACTGCGCTGGGTTTCCCCGCCATCCCTAGTCATGACCAACTGGTTGGGTTACGCGTAGGGAGGTCACTCAGTTTTCCTCCGCTTGGAATAGGAGAGCATTACAGTTCCAGAGGTTTTGCCTAGCTCAGATTGCAACCCAAACTGGAAAAGACCTCCTCACTCCTTCTTACCTGGCTGTTGCTCCAGCAGTGGCAGAAGAGGCAGGCAGGGAAGTGTGGCACATTTGAAGCACATTTTCCCCTGCAGAGAATTTCCCCGTCCAACACTTTTATGGCAGCTCAAGCTGATAGTCATCATGGCTTTTTCATTAAAGGGGGAAGGGCTTCCTTTTTCAATAAAGCCCTGTGAAAGTATTTATTTTCCTCAGCACTGCTGGAGGATTGACAGCTGCCCCCTTGATCCCTCTCTTTCAGGAAGCAAATTGCAAACGGTCTGGGGATTGCTTGCTGGCGTTCGTGTACAGCTGTTATTTGGGAGTCCATTCAAAGCTCAAAGGCAACAGGGCCTGGTGGTTGGTTTCATTCTGATCTTGTGTGTGTTTTCTCTTCCTTTACTATGACCTTTAAAAAGGCAAGAAACCAGCTGTTTGCCAGCCTTAAAAATGGTGTGCATTTGTGTGAAAGGCAGAGAGCTCAAGGCTTCCCAGGGTACCTCATTTGAAACGCGCAGGCTTAAAAAAGAATTGGGTCACTTCTGACTGCTACCATCTGGCCCACTTCTCTCAAAGATTACCCTGGAATGCATTTCACATGTGCGTTTGGAACCAGAGTATACCCTGCCAAAAGCCAAAATACTTTGCAGCTGAGTGTTGCCTGGAAGTCTAAATATTCCAAATGCAAGAACCAAGAGTGGCTTTCATGAAATAGCACAGCATTTCTGCATGAGTCTCACTGGGGTCCAAAGCACTTCTCATTGGTTTCCTTTTTTTTTACAAGTCAGTGATAAATCCCCTTTTCTTACCTCCCTCCACCCCACCCCCATAAAATATACTCCCTTAAAATGGAGAAGAATAACTGATGCAAGGTTTAATGCAGGCATCCCCAAACTTTGGCCCTCCAGATGTTTTGGACTACAATTCCCATCTTCCCCGACCACTGGTCCTGTTAGCTAGGGATCATGGGAGTTGTAGGCCAAAACATCTGGAGGGCCGCAGTCTGGGGATGCCTGGTTTAGTGAAATGGCTGTGGAATTGATGGGCTGCTTCCAGACAGCCTGTTTATTGAGCATTCATCCTGATTCATTTGCTGGGAGGTTAGATGGTGTTGGCTATATGTAAGGAGTATTCCTTCTTATTTGCTTACGGAGAGGTTAGAGCAAGCGTTGTCCCAGGTTTTCCAGTACGTTCCCACCTCACTTTCCTTATTTAGCAGGGAAGTCTGACCTTTTGGGAAAACAAGTTTGTTGCATGAGACCACCTGATCATCTGTAATTGTGCAACCCTTGGGCTTGCTGGTCGGCAGTTCAAATCCACAAGACGGGGTGAGCTCCCATTGCTCTGTCCTAGGTCCTGTCATCCTAGCAGTTCAAAAGCACACCAAGTAGGTAAATAGTAGGTATCACCACTGCAATTATCTGCAGCAAGGGAGCATATTCTCAATGTTTTGGGTTCAGGGCCACACACACACCATTTGAATGGAAATGCCCATCAACTTTGGGGTGGCCCAGCCTCCTCAAATAAATTTTTTGGGGGGGGGGGCAAAGGAGTTGGCTCCAATGGTTGGGTCCTTGCACGGTGCAGAATCCTTGAAATCAAGGCCCTACATTGCTCAAAGATCCCTGAGGCAAACCCTCAACATCTTCAATCCTAAAAAACTCAACAATTTCAACCCTAAAAAAGCTCAACAAAAGGTCAACAGCTTTTTTTAGCCCTCTTTGAAAAAAGTTTGGATACCACTGTTCTAGAGGAAGCCTTCTTGCCTCTCATAGCTTCTTTGACTCTCTTGGGAAGGGAAATGCATTGTGTATAATGCATTTTTTATGTCCAGATCTAAATACTTTCAGAAGAGGCCCTTTGTCTACGTCATTGCAATTATTTTCTCATTTCCACTGTGTCACATAAAACAGTGCCATCACTGTGCCATGACCTAGAAGCCCTTATTGGATATTAAGCGGGCCATTTTGTAATGGGAGCCTCACTGCAAATGTAAGCTAGGTAATAGTTTCAAGAATAGGTGTTATTTTTTTAATAATAATAATAATAATAATGCACATCAATGTGCTAAACCTTAATTCCAAAAGCAACTAAGCACTAGATGGAGCTCTGCTATAAGCTAAGAGTTACAGCCCTCTTTTCAGCGAAGTGAATTTCCAAAGCAGTGACTGAATTCAGAGCCTCAGAATTGCGCTTGCAAAAGAGTCCTTGAATATGAGGCTCAGAATTGACGACGATGATGATGATTTTGTGTTTATATGCACAGCATAATAAAAACACAGTAGCTACAGCATCTAAAAACTACGCAGCTAAAACAGCATTGCACAGTAAACACGACACTGCCTAAAACTGCTAGATTCGAGGCAGATTTATTTCACTAAAGCCCAGAGCAATTGTTGCTTCAGCCGAATGTGGTATTTGCTTTTGTAAATTTGTCCTGCTCAATCTGCCTGTCATTTGAGTCAGTCAATCTTTTTCTGCGTTCAAAGTGCCATGGGATTCTTACCTGTTTAAAAGTATCGTTTTCCAAGGCTGCAAAAGTCTTTACAGATCAACAGGGGCACAGATCTGTGCGTGTGTTGAAATGAATGGGTGAAGTACCGTAGCTGGCCCACTTGATACTATTAAGCCATTTCCTGTTCAGTTGTGGCTCCCCATTTGTGGAGCACTCTCCCCAATGAGATCTGCCAGATGCCATTGCTGACATCTTCTCAATGCCAGATAAAAACTGATACTCCCACTTTCCAGGATTTTGATGGACTATGATGTTTGCTGTTAATTGCTTCCTGGTGAAGCTTTCTGCCGCTCCCTGTGATTTTTTGCTTCTGGTTTTTTTGTGACATGTTTACATTATAATGTTTGAGCTGGGTACATCTATGAACATAAGAGCCTGCTGGATCAGGCCAATGGCCCATGTAGTCCTTCATCCTGTTCTCACAGTGGCCAACCAGAGGTCTATAGGAAACCAGTAAGCTGGGTCTGAGAAAGAGAGCCCTCCCCCATTTTCTCGTTTCCAGCAATGGGTATTCAGAAGCATTGCTGCCTCTCACTGAGAGGAGATATGGCAGACATTGTTGTGTAGTGGGTATTCAGTGATTTCAGCCCGATGCAGATAAGAAACTGGAGGTGAGGATCTGGTACAACATCTCTTTACTTCAAAGAACAGGCAGGAGCCAGAACACAGGAATGGGAAAAAACTGGAGCTTATATAATAACAGAGGACTAGCAGGGAAAAGATACATTTTGGCGGGAACCAATGGCACAGACTCCCTCCCGCGGAATCCAATTCTGCACCCTGAACCAGTGAATGATAGACGTTCCCGCTGGAACTTGTACATTCAAATAAACTCTGTACTACAATACAATAAACTCTATATTACAATACATACTTGGCTGTGGTATAACTTTAATACACAACAGCCACCTTCAAATATCCTTAAGGGCTGCCACATGGAAGAGGGAGCATGCTTTTTCTCCTGTTCTGGAGGGAAGGACTCGAGGCAATGGCTTCAAGTTACAAGAAAGGAGATTCTGACTAGATTCTCCTGAAAGGAGAAATGTAAAGTACTACACTTGGGCAAAAAAAATAAAAATGAAAATGAAAGGCACAAATACAGGATGGGAGACACCTGGCTTGAGAGCAGTACATGTGAAAAGGATCTAGGAGTCTTGGTATACCACAAACTTGACATGAGCCAACAGTGTGATGCAGCAGCTAAAAAAGCATCAATAGGAGTATAGCACCTAGATAAAGGGAAGTAATAGTACCACTATATTCTGCTCTGGTCAGACCTCACCTGGAGTACTGTGTCCAGTTCTGGGCACCACAGTTCAAGAAGGATACTGACTAGCTGGAACGTGTCCAGAAGAGGGCAACCAAAATGGTCAAAGGCCTGGAAACGATGCCTTATGAGGAACGGCTTTGGGAGCTGGGTATGTGTGACAAATTGAAGCACTTTTAAAATGTTTATTTCTGCCCGGCTGGCAAAGAGTTAACCCACCTCCAGCCTGACTGGCATAGAACTCTGATGGGGGCGGGACTGTGCCAGGTTTGAAAGGAGGGAGAGTCGGTTTGGTGAGTTAGGAGGGAGAGGGAGGAAGGTGTGGTGTGATGTTATGTGGTGGCTTGTATGAAGACAGTTAAGAGGCTAGGAAAACTTAAAGTTAAATGTTTGACTGAGTTTATTTTGTACAACTGGAACAAAGCTAATTAATAAATGACACGTTAAAGAATCACTTATGTTTTTAACACAATAAAACTTCATCTCTGTTTTTGCCAACAAGAGGTCCGTTTGTATTTTTCCAGCGAGGTACCAGGACTCACAGCCGTGGTGACTCAAGAGAGGGCAAAACTCACCTCAGGCAGGGAGGTGGTGGTTTGTGTCCTGAAGTTACACGGAGGAGGCTTAGAAGGGTAACCTGAGGTGCCAAGAAGTTGTCAGAGTGCCTAGGGCAAACTTCTACAGTGGGGGAATCCAACTGAGGGAGACCCTTTACAGGAGGCAAGAGGTTATTCCTGGGGGACAGCCTAGAGTTTCTTAAGGTACCAGGCCACGTAGGCTGGAAGGCTCTCCTTACTTAGAAACCCATCAGGAAAAGGGGTTTATTTTTGAGGCGGCAGGAGAAGAGGGTGGGTGTTTTCCCCTCTGGATTCCTGTGTCGCAGTGATAGTAAGGTAGAGTGGGACCGGGGTCGTCACATTTTTGGTGGCAGCGGTGGGATCGAAATTCAAAGCTCACGCGCCTAGTTTGGTTTGAGTCTGTCAGGATTTTCCTGTGAGGAAAATGACTCACGTAAGAAAACCCAGAGAGGCAAAAGGAGATGAAAGAACGGAAGGGGCTGAGGGAAGCCCAGATTCTCAGGTAGAACTGATGAAACTACGAATTGAGATGGCCCGAATTGAAGCTGAAAGTGAGAGGGAAAAAGCTAGAATTGAAAGTGAGAGGGAAAAAGCTAGAATTGAAGCTGAGGAGAGAATGCAGTCCGAGAGGTTAAGGGTTCAATTAGAACAGGACAGAATGAAGCTTGAAGAGATACGTTTGAGATCAGAATTAACTAGCAGCCCAGTTAATAATGATAGTATCGCAATTAATTTAAAAAGATTCCCCAAATTTGGAAAAGACGATAATGTCGAATCGTTTCTATTTACCTTCGAACGCGTTTGTGTGGAATTTCAAATACCTGAGGAGAACTGGATGCTTTATTTAAGACCTCAAATTTGTGGGATACTAAGTGAAATTTATGCTGACCTGAGGGAAGAAGAGCTGTCAAGTTACCAAGCATTTAAGCAAAGGGTCAGGGTTCGATGTGGGCTCACGGCTGAACAAAGCAGAAAGGCTTTTCGTGAGGCAGAAAAGGAACATAAAGAGACTTATGCCCAACTAGCTAGCCGCTTAGATAAATTACTTGACAGATGGATTCAAGGGAGTGGAGTGAAGAACTTTGATGAGTTAAAACAATTAATTTGTTTAGAACAATTTTTTAAGCAAATCCCTAGCAATTTACGTTGGTTCTTGAGGGATAAAAAACTGAAAACTGTGGCAGGGGTTGCTGAGGTCTTAGACGAACTACAAGGTGATTTCAATGAAATAGCATTCCCAAAACACTCACAGAAGGGTAATCCATGGAGAAACAGAGAAATTAAAGACAGGCAAGAAAATTTTCCTGTCAGGGAATCAGTTTCTGACAAGACAGGGTCTAAGAAAATCACTTGTTTTTTCTGTAATCGTGAGGGCCATGTACGTGCCAGGTGCCCCCTGCTGGTTAAGTCGCAAACTACACCTACTGCAGCTAAACAAGTAAAACTGGTAATGCAGTCACAGGAAAATAGCTCGCCTCAGACAGAAGGCTCAGAGAAAGCAGACAGTTCAGCTGAGACTACTTCTAAGGTCTTACAGGTCTGGAGGGCTGAGCAGGAGTGCAACCAAGATTACATGGAGCCAATTGAATTAAATGGTCAGTTTTGTTTAGGTTTGAGGGACACAGGAGCAGAAGTCTCACTTGTTAAATCACAATTTGTTCCAAAGGAGCAGTACCTCAAGGGTCAGTCCTATAGTTTAAAAGGCATATGGGGCCCACATTTTGAAGTACCATTAGCTGAAGTTGATATTACCTACAAAGGATTTTGTGGCAAATGGAGAGTTGGAATCCTAAATGAATTGGAGGTACCCTTTTTAATAGGGAATGACCTAGCTAGTCAGAAGCACCGTATTCAAGTGATAACTAGGTCACAGTCTCAAGTCACTGAGAGTAATCCTCCTGCAGTTATAGAGTCACCCATAGAGCCTGGTGAGGATGAGGGGCTGATTAGCGTGCCAGTGGTCCAGGAGCACGGTGCCCAATTCTTGAGTGATCAAAAAGAGGATGAAACTATAAAAGAGCTGTGGGGTAAAGCACAAAGTCCTAATGCCGAAGTAACTGTGGAGAACCCCTGCTTATTTACCACCATTGAGGGAAGACTGTATAGAATTTCTAGGAGGAGGAAAACTGCTGCTGTTTGGGAAAGGAAGAAACAGTTAGTGTTGCCAAGAGCTTACCGGTTGCAAGTGTTACAAATGGCACACGACGCACCCTCAGCAGCGCATCTAGGCATTAGAAAGACTAGTGATAGAATCCAAGCAAGATTTTACTGGCCTGGGATGGGCAAGGACATCAAAGAGTATTGCAAGTCCTGTGTGATCTGCCAAAAAGCAGGCAAAAGAGCGGACAAAACGCGAGGCTTGTTACAGTCTATTCCCGTAATTACTGAGCCCTTTTCCAGAGTAGGAGTGGACATCCTCGGGCCTATCTCCAGAGTTACAAAAAGTGGGAATAAATTTATTTTATGCCTCGTGGATTATGCTACGCGCTATCCAGAAGCAATACCTCTAAAGGACATTGACTCAAAGACTGTAGCAAAAGCCCTCATGTCGGTGTTCTTAAGGCTTGGATTCCCCAAAGAAATTATAACAGATTTAGGGACATCCTTCACGTCCAAGACCATGGAAGAGCTTTTAACTCTTTGTGGGGTTAAGCATGTTAAAACTACGGCTTATCATCCGCAGTCGAATGGCTTGACGGAGAAATTTAATTCGACCCTGAGCCGGATGCTAAAAACCTATTCCATCAATCATCCTAACGACTGGGATGAGAGGCTGCAACACTTCCTATTTGGTTATCGCGAAGTGCCGCAGGAGAGCACAGGGTTCAGTCCTTTTGAACTCCTATTTGGACGACAGCCACGAGGACCCCTAGACTTGATGAAAGCAGCGTGGTCAGGGGAGGAGCAGATCGACAGCCCTGATGTTGTGACATATCTACAGGAGCTGCAGAGCGACCTTCAAGAGCTACGGGAGCAAGCTGCTCACAACTTGCAGCAGGCACAGCGTCGACAGAAGCAGTGGTATGATGCACACGCAAGAGACAGATCTTTCCAGCCCGGTGACAGTGTGCTCGTGTTAAGAACAAGACGTCGAAAGAAGTTGGAGATGTCGTGGGACGGTCCCTTCAAAGTGGTCGAGAGGATATCGGCGGTGAACTATTTGGTAGAGTTAGATGGGGAAGGGAACCGATGTAAAAACTTTCATGTAAATTTACTTAAGCCTTATTTTGACAGAAATAAGTTGGTGTTACAAGTAAAGGGGAAGGTGACCCAAGGGATTCATTTAACTGGGTGGGGAGAGCTAAGTAAGGGCACAACTCTAGCAGAGGTGTCATTCGACGAAGGTCTGACCCCAGAGCAAAAGGAGCAGTTAAAATTAGTCCTTGCTCAGTTTGCTCAGATCTTCTCAAACATCCCAGGGAGGACCAGCCTAGCAACTTATAAAATAGACACAGGGTAAGCACATAAGTGGGAAGGAAAACATCATAGCGGACGCTTTGTCTAGGTATATTTTTGAGAGGTATAGAATGGTGCAAAGTATTATATGAAACGGTAATAACCCTAGCAGAACATTTGTGCTTAGGCATTATAGTCTGACACATGCCAAACATGGTTTATCTGTGTACAAGTTTATGAGATGTTAATTTAGTTGACTTTGTAATATGAATGTTATAGAATGCATTGAAGTATTTTTTAACCCCAAGCCCATTGCTTTGGCATTGCTCTAGTTAGTTAAGAGCAAGCCGACGCAATGTCTTTGTGGTGGGGGAGATATGTGACAAATTGAAGCACTTTTAAAATGTTTATTTCTGCCCGGCTGGCAAAGAGTTAACCCACCTCCAGCCTGACTGGCATAGAACTCTGATGGGGGCGGGACTGTGCCAGGTTTGAAAGGAGGGAGAGTCGGTTTGGTGAGTTAGGAGGGAGAGGGAGGAAGGTGTGGTGTGATGTTATGTGGTGGCTTGTATGAAGACAGTTAAGAGGCTAGGAAAACTTAAAGTTAAATGTTTGACTGAGTTTATTTTGTACAACTGGAACAAAGCTAATTAATAAATGACACGTTAAAGAATCACTTATGTTTTTAACACAATAAAACTTCATCTCTGTTTTTGCCAACAAGAGGTCCGTTTGTATTTTTCCAGCGAGGTACCAGGACTCACAGCCGTGGTGACTCAAGAGAGGGCCAAACTCACCTCAGGCAGGGAGGTGGTGGTTTGTGTCCTGAAGTTACACGGAGGAGGCTTAGAAGGGTAACCTGAGGTGCCAAGAAGTTGTCAGAGTGCCTAGGGCAAACTTCTACAGTGGGGGAATCCAACTGAGGGAGACCCTTTACAGGAGGCAAGAGGTTATTCCTGGGGGACAGCCTAGAGTTTCTTAAGGTACCAGGCCACGTAGGCTGGAAGGCTCTCCTTACTTAGAAACCCATCAGGAAAAGGGGTTTATTTTTGAGGCGGCAGGAGAAGAGGGTGGGTGTTTTCCCCTCTGGATTCCTGTGTCGCAGTGATAGTAAGGTAGAGTGGGACCGGGGTCGTCACAGTATGTTTAGCCTGGAGAAGAGAAGGTTAAGGGGTGATATGATAGCCATGTTCAAATATATAAAAGGATGTCATATAGAGGAGGGGAAAAGGTTGTTTTCTGCTGCTCCAGAGAAGCGGACATGGAGCAATGGATTCAAACTACAAGAAAGAAGATTCCACCTAAACATTAGGAAGAACTTCCTGACAGTAAGAGCTGTTCGGCAGTGGAATTTGCTACCAAGGAGTGTGGTGGAGTCTCCTTCTTTGGAGGTCTTTAAGCAGAGGCTTGACAGGCATATGTCATGAATGCTTTGATTGTGTTTCCTGCTTGGCAGGGGGTTGGACTGGATGGCCCTTGTGGTCTCTTCCAACTCTATGATTCTATGATTCTATGACTAAATATTCAGAAAAACTTTCTGACAGTAAGAGCTGTTCGGCAGTGGAACAGACTCCCATGAGAGGTGGTGGACTCTCCTTTCCTTGGAGGTTTTAAGCAGAAGTTGGATGGCCATCTGTCGTGGATGCTTTAGCTGAGATTCCTGCATTGCAAGGGGTTGGATTAGATGACCCTTGGGTCCCTTCCAACCCTAAGATTCTATGATTCTATGAAGGTAGAGCACAGTCATCATGACTATTGGGCATGGGCAGTCTTTTTTCTCCAATCCTTGGTGGCCATCCTGCAGGAGCGAGTTCTTTTGCACGTTTTTGGAGATCTTTTTTGTAACAAGTAATTAACAAGTTGAAGAAGAAGAATGAATAATGCTAATTAAATAATTGTAGTTTCAACATCCATAAAGTTGGAGCGTTTGGCTTCATACACTTATCATTCTGCTTCCAAGGAGGTTCCACTTTCTTGGTTTTTGTTTAGTTTTGAAGCGTTCTGGCTTTATTTTACTGCCAATAGGAGTAAATATTTCATTACAGCTATTCAAAGTTGCCCATCAGCTTGGTAATTCCGAAGCTGCTATCATTTATTCATACCGCTATCAAACTGGCGCAAGAATAATACGTTATTGTGATAGGTTAATATAATAGCTACAAAAAGAGGCATTAGAATTAATGCTTAATGGGAAATTGAGATAGGAATGAAGGAAACCCTGTCAGATGAAATTGCTTTAGTTTGGCCAGTTGCTCCTTACCAGATTGTGGAAGGAGTCTCTCATTTGAACATGATTATGTTACGCTGAATATACTCCAAGCCCCAGGACAGCCCCGGAGCTCACTCTTGTTGCCAACATGCAAAATGATTAAAAGCTTTTAATGCAAGGCCTGGGAATCGCTCATCTGCAAAAGCACATTGCCAAATGAAGACCATAATTCAACCAAAATAGTTGGAATTCAAATGTATAAAGAGAAGAGAAATGTATCATTAGCTGGGAAGAATGTGCTCTAAATCCAGAACACATTACTGTGCCAGGACAGTATTTCATTGTTTGGTGAGTTGTTGCATGTGCATATTCCACTCTTGAGTGGGTAAAGGGCTCAGTGCCTCAAATAATAATAGTACGGAGAATGATCCCTGACTCTCAGGAGCCTCCAATGACTCAGCTGGATCCAGACGCACCCTCAGACTGCAAACTTGCTCCTTCGGGGGGGGGGAGCAACCCCACCCAGGGTAGGCAGTTGATCAGTTTTTCAGACATGGAAACCACTCACCCATAATGCCTCTCTCTCGCATCAAAAAACATTTAAAACAGCAATTGAAAGCAGTTTGCCCTGACAGAGATCAAGTGATCAGCACCAACTGCACCTTAATTTTCAAAGACCTGTCCGAAGAAGATCTTAGGCTGCCAGTGGAAGGGTAACAAAGAGGGAGCCAGTCTAACCTCTCTTGGGAGGGAATTCCATAATGTGGGAGCAGCCACAGAAAAGGCTCCGTCTTTTGAGTCACCACGAACTGTGCCTCTGGTGTTGATGGAACAGAGGGAAAGTGCTCACCCAAGGATATTGGCACCTGGGCAGGTTCAGCAAAGTCCTTTATTTGAGTTTACAGACACCTGCTGCCACTGAACTAGCAGTGAGATATTCCATCTCTTAGACAAGAAGTAGATTATTTTATCCAGATTATCCTCATCTGCCAGCCTAACCACCAGGAATATATTTCAAGGCAAGTTGTTATCTCAACTGAGAATGACAATGACATTCATGTTCAACCCCTCCAGATCCACAAATAAATAAATGTGAATCTAGAAGAATTTTATCTGAAATAGTAATGCTACGAAGGCCTTTAGGAAGCAGGGAGATGTCAGATCATACAAGTTGCTCATGATCTGCTGTAAAGAAATGGGAGGGGGAAATGGTGAGAATAATGGATTCTGGATTGATTCTGCATCTTGGCAAACTTAGAATTCAAAGAGCCTGCTTTCAATAGATTTATGCCCCTGATCCAAGCTCTATTTTTTAGAATTAGAAAATCAATACCAAATGCCTGGTTTTTTATTTCACCACGAGGCATCCAGCTATTCTGCTTTTTATTGTATCCTGGCGCCAATATCCAGTCCATCCATATCCATTTAAAATAGTAAAGCAAATATGCCATGAAGATGCACATCGCAACAGGGCATGAGTTCCACTTTCAGATATTTTCCCAGTATTTAAAGATCCTCTGACTTGGGAAACTTCCCAGTTTTATCCCCGTAAGTTAGCTGAAAACCATTTTCCAAGCATATGCCTTAAGACCTGCAATGACCAAGTTAGATTCTTGCTTACTTGCAAATCCAACATGGTTTATGAGGGCATACATAGAATAAGAAGCATAAGAAACTGCAGAGTCAGATCCCTAGTCCATCTTTTGTCTTTTCTGATTGGCTAGTGGTTCTCCAGGATTTCATCTAGGTTTTCCTCTCAGACCTGCCTGGAGAGCCCAGAGATCAAACCTGGGCCTGCAAAGCGGGTGGTCTCACTGAGCTAGAGCCCTTCTGACTGGAAAAGAAAATGTGTATTTTGTTGCAGACAGTGTCATCACCCATTTCGTCTTCACCTTCAAGCTGTTAGAGTTTCACTTGCGGGTGGGCTCCAAAGATAATCACACTTGATGTCACAAACAAACAAACAAACATTGTATATAGCTTTTGCCTGTGGCACACCATCCCATCTCTCTACCCCTAACTGAGCAGTAGGCTGCAACAAGACCCTAGCTTGCATCCAACACTGCCATTGTGAGAGCATCACAAACCTCTGCTCACATAATAGGACTTTCCCTTCTCACCCCACATGCAGAATCTGCTACTGAGAGTTGGGTGATGCTGGGAGCAATGGGAGCCGTCACCCAAACATCTGGAGGGCACCAGGTTGGCAAAGGCTGAATTATAGGTTTAAATGGAAAACTATATTCCTCAGGATTCCTAGTGGCAATGGATGTGCCACGCCATACATTGAAAGCACTATGATACCACTTTAAGCAGTTGTGATGTCTTCCCCCGAAGAATTATGGGAGCTGTGGTTTGTTAAGGGTTGTTAGCAGATCTCTTTTCCCCTCACAGAAATACGATTCCCAGAGTTCCTGATGAAGAAGGATCGGTTGTTAAGCCACTCTGAGGACTGTAGCTCTGTGAGGGGGCCTGGTAACAACTCTCAGCACCCTTAGCAAACTAAAGCTCTCATAATTCTTTGGGGGAAGCCATGACTGTTAAAGTGGTATCCTAGTGCTTTGAACATTTGGTGTGAATGTGGCCTAAGTTTGCACAGAGGCTTCCATAGCTACTGGGGAGCAAGGGAAATTATGGGTGATGTTTCTGCCGCTGCCAGCCTTTCGTCGGTAGTTCCTAACCTTTCCTCCTTCCTAACAAAATAAGTTTGAAAAGAGAGTAAGCTGGGTGGGGCCAGAGACATGGCTCACCATGTAATGCTCTCAGCTGCTGCAATTTTTAAATCGGACCATAACCATCTAATGTAATTTGCTGCTGCTTCACAAGCAGCTGTTTGTATTCACAACTCTGCATAATAATCTGCCTTGGTTTTATGGTAGCCTTCAGTATCTGGCAGCTCTCCTTGCTTCTTGGTCTGCCTGCGCTCCTCATCACACCAGACCACATTAAATATCGAGCTTTTCAAGAAATCTGCTAGCTCACGCTTTTGTTTCAGAATCCAGGCTTCACAGGCTCCAATCCACCCCAGACATCAAAAGCATGATTATACTGCTTTAACCATCAAGGCTTCCCCCAGAGAATTCTGGGAGTTGTTAGCAGCCCTCTATTCCCCTCACAGAGCTACAACTTCCCAGAGTTCCCTGGGAAGAGGGATAGATTGATAAGCCATTCTACACTTCCCAGAATGCTTTGGAGGACACCATGACTGGTAAAGTGGTGTAATGCGGAATTCAATACAGTGGTATCTTGGTTGGCGAACGCCTTAGTTGTCGAACAAATCGGCTCCTGAACATCGCAAACTCGGAAGTGTGTGTTCTAGTTTGCGAACATTTTTTGGAAGCCGAACATCCAACATGGCTTCTGTTTGAGTGCAGGAAGCTCCTGCAGCCAATTGGAAGCTGTGCCTTGGTTATCAAACCGTTCTGGGAGTCGAACGGACTCCCAGAACGGATTAACTTCGAGAACCAAGGCACCACTGCATCTGCTTTGGATGTGGTCCTGGCATCCTTCAGATGTGTTTTACTGTATTGATTTTGTTCATTGTTTTGATATGTCTCGCTGCATTATGTATAGTGTAAATCACTGGGAGACTGTTCATTAAAAAGCAATATACAGTGGTACCTCGGTTTAAGTACACAATTGGTTCCGGAAGTCTGTACTTAACCTGAAGTGTACTTAACCTGAAGCAAACTTTCCCATTGAAAGTAATGAAAAGAATGGAAAGTGGATTAATCCGTTCCAGACAGGTCCGCGGAGTACTTAAACTGAAAGTACTCAAACCGAAGCATACTTAAACTGAGGTATGACTGTACACATAGAAAAATAGAATCATTGAGCTAGAAGGGAACTTAAGGGTGGTCTAGCCCAACTCCCTGCAATGCAGGAATCTCAGATAGGTCACCCGTGACATATGGCCATCCAACCTCTGCTTAAAAACCTCCAAGGAAGGAGAGTCCACCTTGCAATGACACACATGATCTTTCCCTGAAATGCTTGCAAAGACCTGCATAACATGACATTGAATCCCACCCACTTTCTCTTTTCTCTAAAGCAAGGGTTGCCAACTGGTGCCCTCTAGATGTTGTGGACTATGACTTCCATCAGCCCCGGCCAGTTGACCTAAAGGTCAGGGATGATGGGAATTGTAGTCCATAACATAGATGCACTACTCCTGCCGTGGGGAACCTTTGGTGTTCCAGATATGGCTGAACTACAGCTCTCCCCATCCCTGGCCATTGCCCATGCTGGCTGATGGGAGCTGTAGTTCAGCAACACCTGAGGGCCACAGCTGTGCTACTTTATTAACTGCCCTAGGAATATAAATCTATGTTGATGATATGGGATATAAATATTGAAAATACAAATAAATATATAAATAGCAAAGCTTCTATGACTCGGATGTTAGCAATTCAATCAGTTCCTATTCAATAGGTCTAGTTTTGCAGGTTTTCTGCCTCTGTTTTCTTGATAACATTATGTATAATGTATACATTATGTATAATGTATACATTATGTATAATGTATAACATTATGTATAATGTATAACATTATGTATATTCCTTAAAGGAATATGAAAGTACAATAAATAAGCATGCCTATTTAATTAACTTATATAAATTACCATGAAATTTCTTTTAGTTTTATTTATAAACAATTACCGTAACTGCTGAGGAACGGATTTTATTTTCCATAGCTCGGCCTGATATATCTGAAATACTCAGAGAACAGAATTCTTCCAAATACTGTGCACCCTTCTGAAAAAAAATACTACAAATCAGATCCGCTGAGCAGGAAATTCTTAATTCACAACAAAACAACAACAACCCAAACACACACACCCACTTTGACCTGATAGCCTAAAACTCTAAGGGTAGCATAGGAAATGTTGAGCATTGTGGCTTGCTTGGAAACTGGTCAGAATATATATTATTTTGCTTCCATTCCTCTATATAAAAGAAGCAGGTGAGTGGGTGGGCATGAAAGGACAATAATTATAGTGAGTTTGAGGGCAGTTTCAGGCGGTCCGTATTTTCAGGTGGCAAATTCAGGTTGTGCAGTTTTAGTTGATGCAATCAACCTGCTTCCCCCAGAAGAGTGGACCTTTTGCAGTAAGGAAAGTGAGGGGAAAATGCTCTGGAAAGTGTGGCACAACACTTCTGATGGTGCAACCAGCCTGCAAACAAATAAGAATGACTGCTTATTAAAAAGCCAACATTGTGTAGTTGCAAAACTGTGCCACCCTGGCGCAAGAGGGCAACTGATATCAGCAGGTTTGGAAGAAGCTGTTGTTGTTGTTGTTGTTGAAAAAAGTTAAGGGAGAAGGGGTCCCCAGAATAATAGAATCATAGAATTGTATACTTGGAAGGGATCCTAAGGGTAGCCTAGTCCAGGGGTCAGCAAACTTTTTCAGCAGGGGCCAGTCCACTGTCCCTCAGACCTTGGGGGGGTGGACTATATTTTTTGGGGGGAAATGAACAAATTCCTATGTCCCACAAATAACCCAGAGATGCATTTTAAATAAAAGGACACCTTCTACTCATGTAAAAACATGCTGATTCCTGGACCGTCCGAGGGCCAGATTTAGGAGGTGATTGGGCCACATCCGGCCCCCGAGCCTTAGTTTGGGGACCCCTAGCCTAGTCCAACCCCTTGCAATGCAGCAATCACAGCTAAATAATGTGTGTTTGTTTGTTTTCTTGTTTGCTTGCTTGCTTGTTTTCTCCTGCTTGGAGGCTAAGACCCGAACCAATGGCTTCAAGTTACAAGAAAAGAGATTCAAACTAAACATCAGGAAGAACGTCCTTACGGTAAGAGCTGTCTGACAGTGGAATAGACTTCAGCGGAAGGTGGTAGACTTCCTTGGAGGTTTTTAAGCAGAGGTTGGATGGTCATCTGTCAAAGATGCTTTAGCTGAGATGCCTGCATTGCAGAGAGTTAGACTGGGTGACCCTCAGGGTCACTTCCGACTCTACAATTCTGTGATTCTATGAATCTCTAGCAGATGGCCATCCAACCTCTGTTTAACAACTTCCAAGGAAGCAGAGTCCACCACCTTCTGAGTTAGTTCAGTAATCGGTCCAATGAAAACTGAACATTGGCCATGGCCATGAAGTGCTGACAAACTAACGGGGACAAGGATGGGAAACTGGGTGAGGCAGAAGGGAATGGAATTGAGTTGTGAAATCCTGAACAGGGATCACTCCACTCTGCAGCATTTACTTGTGGCCTTAATGAAAGAAGGGATCTTAGCCAGTAAGTGAAATCTTGCCATAAGCACTGGAGTGACAATACAAATGGGCTTGGAAGGAGTGGCCAGACAGATTCATTTCACCAATGTCAGCCAACCCCCATGGTTTCATTTATGCAGAGCCTTGGCTTTTAAGTGATTTGAAGACTTGTTCCATTTAAAGAAAGAAAGGATGGAACACACAATGATCCAAGAGAGGCCTCCCTTTTGAGAACTTAATTCACATTTTGTGAACGTTCCAGCTGCGGTGATAAATAGTGTTGAGAATCGTGTGCTTACCTTTGTGTGCAGTTCCATACAGTGATCGATGTACTGTAGCCCGTTATCATTTTTCCTTCGCATAATAGCCTGCAAAAACAAACACGCACGGAACATAAATCAACATGACTCATGATGTACTTGTTGAGCCACTTATTTCCTTGAATGGTTTTTCGGTGCCAAAACCCTTTTGATCTCCTTTGGCAGAGAAGTTTCCGCAACACGGCAGAGCTTGAGCAAGCCAAGTAGGGTAAGAGATAAACGGACTCCTCGGCTAATCTGGATGTCAGGTTTCCTTGCTTGCATTTTTTCCAGGAGCATGTGTTGCGATATGGGCTGGGAATGTCTGCGCCGAGCATATTTTCAGTGGTCAGACATGTTCTGCATTTTCCTGCAGTCCAAAACCTTATTCTGGCTACCAGCTTTTGCAAATGCAAGACCGCAACCCATTTACTTATGCAATCCATCCATCTTTTTCCAATTGAAACTTCCTCCCAAAAATGCCCAGGGAGGGGCAAAATACTGTATTATTGATAAAGCAACATCACTGAAACACTACGAAGTTGAAACAATTCTACTACATTTCATAAAATACACAATTGTAGATGCTGAATGGACTGCTCAAAACAATCCAGGGTGCAATTCTATACTTCTTTAACAGTGGAGCTCCTATTGCAATTTAACTGTTGCTGGAGTACAACAACATTTTTAAAAGCTTGATGTTTTATTGTGCTTTTAATATTCTGTTGGGAGCCACCCAGAGCGGCCGGGGCAACCTTGTTGTTGTTGTTGTTGTTGTTGTTGTTGTTGTTGTTGTTGTTGTTGTTGTTGTTGTTACTATTATTATTACAACTCCCAGCATGCATGACCCTTAGCCATGTTGGCTGGGGCTGATGGGGGATGAAATACAACAACACCTGGAGGTCCATGGGCACCACCACCCATGCCCCGTCTGAGGGTATCAGCGGTTGAGGTGGAGCAAAAGGAATCAGGTGGCCTTTGAGGTAATTTTGATCCAAATTGTTTAGGGCTTTGTAAATTAAAACAAGAAACTTGAAACTCACCCACTGACGAATCAGCAACCTGTACAGCTGTCTCAGCGGTAGAGTTGCGAGGGATCTGCTCCCTTGAGGAGTCTGGTCTCGGCATTTTGCACTAGCTTCAGCTTCCTGACCAGATACAAGGTCAGGCCTGCATAAAATGTGTCCTGGTAATTCTTTTGCATTGTTCTACTGAATTTAGACTGGGGTTTTGTTTTGTTTTTTAAAAAGAGAACCACCTTGAGCACTGATGTATTTGTGGAAAATGCAATCCATGTGTGAGAGGACCTTGTGTACATCTTTGTTTTTCTGTTTTTACTTTTGTTTAGATTAGTTTGGTGTTTTTTTTATTGTAACGTATTATGAAAAGTCTCACTAAAATCTTATTTTTTTAAAAAAAAAGCAGTACAGAAATGAATTGACTATGACATTTGTAAATTTCATTGTTTTGATGTATTTTTATATAAACCAGGAACATGTTTGAACAGGAGTTGACACTGGTGATAAATAACAGACATTCTTGTGCTTGTGGATTAAATGGTTTGTCTGTGTGTGTGCAATGAAATTGAACATCAACAGCAGGCACTAAAACTAGGATGTGACTGCTTTGAGTTAGTTCGAACTAGGTAGAAGAGTGTGAACAGAAGGGTTTTTGGATCTCTCAGCTATGTCTGCTCCTTGAAGATTAAATGTAAGCCCCTGGTAACTCTCAGAACTGTCTTGTAATCAGGAACGGATTTCAACTTAAACTGAGGGCACTGCAAAGAATTTAGCAGAATGATTACTGCATGTAGGTCATGACCACCCTTGGATTATCTACACACAGCAGGAGGGAGAAGAGGGGGCAACATCAATTGGGTTTTAAAGATCGGAGGCACCCCTTTTATCAGGAGATCCTTCCCTCCAGCGTGGCACTTTAAGCAAGGAGTGAGTCCAATCTTAACAAGAAGTCATTGATTTTGTGGGTTTTCGAGCAAGTACAGCTATTTTCAGTATTATCTTCGTGCGAAGGTGACTGAGCAGTGCACACTGCAACTTTTACTACGGCGAGCTGAGTTCTAAAACTTCCTTTTTTTCCTATAAAAGACGATGGGCAAACCCACAGCATGTCTGCCTGCGCTCGTTTCTTCCACATGAGAATCTGAGCACACACGACTCTATTTCACTTAGCAAAGCCACAACATCGCTACACAAGCATATTCTTCATATGACAAAACTGTATTCTTCCCAAGTTATGATTTTAACCAGAGAAATTGCTTGAGAGAGAGAGAGAATGGCAATCTTCAGGAATCTATGTCCTTGCCTAGGGCCAGAACTGGTCTGATCTCTATAAGGGATAAACCAGGATTAAATTCGTGGAGGTCATATGCCCCAACTGTCCATTTTTCAGTTAAATTTCTGACCTTGCCATGTGGCAATCTTGTTTTGGGGAGACATGCCAGGTTGCGCTTGGTTTTTTGCTTTTGTGGACACTTCTTATTTCAAACCTCTTCTCAAGGTCTCCAGAACGGGGGTGGGGAACCTGTGGCTCTGCAGATACTCTTGGACTCCAATTCCCATCAGCCTCAGTAAGTGTGGCCAGTGATGAGGGATGCAGGGAGTTGTAGTCCCTGCAACATCTAGAGGGGGCCACAGGTTTCCCACACATGCTCTAGAGATTAAGTGTTGGATGCAGGCATAGCTATGCCTAGAATAGACCCACCAAAATGACTGCTCTCCACATCGAATGGAGGGTGCCTTTTGCATGGTCGCACGCAGCTCCCCGGATCCCAGTGGCGGCTCCTGGTAGTTCGGGCTGGCTTTATCCTCCCCAGACTGGATACCTGGAGGTCTCCGCCTACCTCAGCCAATCACCCAATCCCGCCTGGGGAGGCATTGCCAGGGGATCGGCCAGGTAAGGGGAGGGACCGCCCTGCCCATACAACAGAAGGTGAATCTTACCTGCGAAGCATCAGTTGGTTCCAGAGCTTCTCCCACCCTGCCCTCCCTCAGTTAAGTCTTCTTTTGCAGGTTAACCTCTTCTCCACAGGTACGCAGGTGCTGCTATGTCAAGGCCGCTGTTGAAGGACCGGAAAGGAATTTTCCTGCATTGGCAGGTTTTGCTTTTCCCGTAGCAAAACGTCACAACTTTGGCAGTTTCAGGCCTTGGATGGAATCCTTTAGTCTATCTTCCTAAATGGGGGGGGGGGCTGAAGCGGTGACCCATGCCTCCCTTGTGGTGGTGATCCCAGGGTTCCCCTTTAAAGGCGTCTTGAGGGGAGGCATTGGCCACACGCTGAGAGGTTGTCATTGCTCTCCCCTGTGACAACGGCGAAACGGGGGGTGGGCTCCCTGCTTGAACATATGTTCTCCAGAGCCAGCCCAATCCCCACACATTCTGGATAACCCTGATGTCTCCCAGATCCCCAGCTGGAGACTGGGAAGGATAAATGCCCAATGCCTGAGCCAAGGTCTCCCTACATCTGAAACTTAATAAAGTTGTGGCCAATTTTAATCCCATAGCATGTTATCTCGAGTCATTATTCCGCTCAGGGGTCACCTGGGGTTAGGGGGACTCCGCCTGTCCACGCAATGAAGGCAACTTAAATCAGTTATGATGTAAATCACAGAATCATAGATTCATAGAATTGGAAGGGACCATGAGGATCATCTAGTCCAACCCCCTGCAATGCAGGAATCTTTCACCCAACGTGAGGATCAAACATCCAGGGACAAGCCTGCTCCAAGCCAATTTTTGTAAGGTCATGAATATAAGCCGCACTTTAACTTTTCATGGTCAAAATTTGGGGGGGGGATGTGGCTTATATTTGGGCCGATACGGTATGTCTCAAAGCAGCTTACAGTAAAATATACAATATACAAAAATGAAAAGCTGAATTAAATCTCAATGATTTGAAACTTCAGAAAAAAGAAGGAAAAAGAAAATGTCTGAGAAGTATTCAGGGTGTAAAGGCCTACTGAAGTAAGACAGTCTTGCTCAGGAGTCGGAAACTCAGTAGGAGCAATGCCTGGCTAATGTATTGTGGGAGGGACAGTGGCATTGCATGGTGGGCATAGGGGCAGTTGGCCTGTGCGCAAAATTGTTAGGGGTGCAAAATTCCATAACATGTTGCTTCCTCAATACAGCTGCATGCTTCTGTTGTTGGCCTCTGTTGAAAATGGCTTCTCTATGTGAACCAGGAAGTGACCTCTCCAGACAATGGAATGATTCTTCTTTTCTTATCTTATCTCTGTGGCTGTAATCTCATCGGTGACATGGATGCCGTCAGGCAGTTAATTGTGCATGTGTACTCCATCCATTTCCCTCCCTCCCCCCCGTGCTGTCCCGGGCACTGACAACTCATGCGACACCACTGGGGCATAGCTGTCAAGAACTCCCTTTTTTTAAAGGGAAATTCTCTTATGCTGAATAGGCTTCCTCGCGAGAAAAGGGAAAACTTGACAGCTATGCATTGGGGATAGAGTTCCATGGAGCTGGGTCCATAACACTATAAACAAGGCTTCTTGTTGACATGAGTTGTGCTTCTAGCCCACAGGGAACAACTAATTGTGTTCCCCCTGATTGTTGAATTGGGGTACACAGGGTAAGGCAGTCCTTAATGTATCCTGGGCCTGAGTTATTTAGGGCTTTGTACACAACTACAAACGTTGGTGGCACTGTGGGTTAAACACAGAGCCTAGGGCTTGCTGATCAGAAGGTTGGTGGTTCGAATCCCCGCAACAGGGTGAACTCCCAGCTCCTGCCAACCTAGCAGTTCAAAAACACCTCAAAGTGCAAGTAGATAAATTGGCACTGCTCTGGTGGGAAGGTAAACGGCATTTCCGTGTGCTGCTCTGGTTCGCCAGAAGCGGCTTTGTCATGCTGGCCACATGACCTGGAAGCTATACGCCGGCTCCCTCGGCCAATAATGCGAGATGAGCGTCGCAACCCCAGAGTCGGTCACGACTGGACCTAATGGTCAGGGGTCCCTTTACCTTTACCTTACACAACTACAAGACATATGAACTTGGCTCAGTAGCAGACAGGAAGACATGGTACTGCTTTGCCCCAGGAGCAGCTAGGTAACTCCAGCACCTTTCTGAATTAATGATGGGTGAATGCACAAGCAATTTTTCTGAACTAATGAATATGAGTTTCTTAAGAAACAAATTTCCCATGGCACAACTTCCCGTTACCTTTTGTTCTGATCAACAAATTCCCTGGTGCTTGCAAAATGATTGCATACTGATCTATCCTTTTTTTTTCTTTTTGGCATGGAAAATTTTAATTTAGTTGTCATCATAACTTTCTGTTGTCACAAAAAAATTACACAAAGGAATATATTTATTGTTTCCCTCTTAACAGCAGAAGAAATTATGTCTTCAGCAAAACAGCACTGAAGCTTTCTTTCATCTTCATGCTCATTAGAGTTCAAAGGAGGGGAGAAAAGATAGTTTTCAATGAAAATGGGGCAGCTAGGATGACATTGGCAGGGCTGTGCAGGAGTAAAACATTAAACCTGTGGGGACTTGGATTCCGTCACTGTCAAAAGGGGTCACAGTTTTGGGACAGCAAGTCCCCAGCTGCCTTTCTAGAGAACAAATGTGGAGCAAAAGGTTTGATCCAGGCCAGAACCTGTAATAAGTTCATCTTAAGAATGAAATAAGAGCCTGCTGGATCAGGCCAGTGTCCCATCCAGTCCCAGGACCCTCCAAGTGTCCCTGTTTTCCAGGGACGTCCCTGATTTAGAGAAGCTGTCGCCATTTCTGATTTGAGTTCAGTCAAGAGAATGAGCTGGTCATCACAAACACTCTTTTCCAACAACACAAGAGATGACTCTACACATGGACATCACCAAATAGGCAGCATCGAAATCAGATTGATTATATTCTCTGCAGCCAAAGATGGAGAAGCTCTATACAGTCAGCAAAAACAAGACCTGGAGCTGACTGTGGCTCAGATCACCAGCTTCTTATAGCAAAATTCCAGCTTAAACTGAAGAAAGTAGGAAAAACCATTGGGCCAGTAAGACGCAATCTAAATCAAATCCCTTATGATTACACAGTGGCAGTGAGGAACAGATTTAAGGATTTAGATTTGGTGGACAGAGTGCCTGAAGAACTATGGATGGAGGCTTGTAACATTATACAGGAGGCAGCAACAAAAACCATCCCAATGAAAAAGAAATGCAAGAAAGCAAAGTGGCTGTCCAATGAGGCCTTACAAATAGCGGGAGAGAGAAGGCAAGCGAGATGCGAGGGAGATAGTGAAAGATACAGGAAATTGAATGCAGATTTTAAAAAAATAGCAAGGAGAGAGAAGAGGGCCTTCTTAAATGAGCAATGCAAAGAAATAGAGCAGGCACCCCCAGACTTCGGTCCTCCAGATGTTTTGGACAACAATCCCCATCTTCTCCGACCACTGGTCCTGTTAGCTAGGGATCATGGAAGTTGTAGGCCAAAACATCTGGAGGGCCGCTGTTTGGGGGTGCCTAAAATAGAGGAAAGCAACAGAATGGGAAAAACCAGAGATCTGGTCAAGAAAATTGGAGATATGAAAGGAACGTTTCGTACAACAATTACCATAATAAAGGACAAATGTGGAAAGGACCTAACAGAAGCAGAAGACATCAAGAAGAGGTGGCAAAATACACAGAGGAATGGAGGTATCGTACACCCCAGGTAGTGTGGTTGCTGACCTTGAGCCAGACATCCTGGAGAGTGAAGTCAAATGGGCCTTAGAAAGCACTGCTAATAACAAGGCCAGGGGAAGTGATGATATTCCAGCTGAACTATTTAAAATTTTAAAAGATGATGCTGTTAAGGTGCTACACTCAATATGCCAGCAAGTTTGGAAAACTCAGCAGTGGCCAGAAATATCAACAACCTCAGATATGCTAATGACACAACCTTGATGGCAGAAAGTGAGGAGGAATTAAATAACCTTTTATCAAATCAAATCAAACTTTATTTGCATAGCCGACAGGCCATAGCATCAAAAGGACAAACACCAACAAAAATACATTACAAATATGGTTACCGATAAAACCTATTAAACCTATTAAAACCCATGGTAAAAGCTGGGTTATCATTCAATCGACGTCCCTCTGTCCCATGGGTCCCATGGGTGGCGACCTTCTCTCTGGTAGATTGTTCCGGGCCGGTTAAGTATAGAGTCCAGCCAAATTGAAAGATTGTGAATATAGCCTCAGGAGGATGGTCAGGACAAGGAGAAAGATAATAATAACCAAATAAGCAGGGGATAATAAATAAAAATAGATTAATAATCTCATTCCTTGGAATTTGACATAGGAAAATAATAATAATAATAATAATAATAATAATAATAATAATAATAATAATCCTAGGCGCCATTCAAATGGCAGCTATCAGTCTCATTGCTCTCTCGATAAATCTGGCAACCTTCTCTGTTATCGAACTGTTCTGGTCGGCTAAGAGTGAAAACAATTTGGCTTCACATGAGCAGCCCGGGATGGCAGATAGGAGCGGCGTGATGGTCTCATCCCTCAGATCTTTATATAGGGAGCAAGAAAAGAGAACGTGTGACACAGTCTCTACGTAGCCGGATCCACGGGGCAAACCCGGTTCTCGATTGGAATTATTTGATATCTACCTTCGAGAACAGCTGAGGGTAACATATTTAGTCTGGCCAGCGTAAAGGCCCGCCTAAATTTTGGGATGGTTAGGTTAGACAGATATGGTGCCCGAGAGTCAAAGTTGGAGGGGGGCAGATAAACGTAACAAGCACTAAATTTCTTAATAGAGGCCAGATTATTCTGCAGTTTGATGTCCTTCAGGCGCTGGTCAATAAGGGTTTTTGCCCTGAGGAGACCCATTTTAAGTAAGTGCTGTGCTTGGAGGCCACATGTAAGTAATTTTTGATGCACTGCTTTGGACCACAGACTTCTGTGTGCATCCTGTGTAACTAGGGGCAATAGGCCGGATGGATTTAAATTTAAGCGAAGCCAATAGTTGAATGTTCTTAACCAGGTCTGGGTTTCGACAGAGGGGAGGCTGGTTTCCAAACGTAGGGCCGCATTTGGTGCACATGGTGGAATGGCTAGAATCTGTCTTAAAAATTTGGATTGGACCGTTTCCAGTGTGCTACCGGTACAATGATTTCCCATCCAGATTTGGGCCCCATAGAGTAACTGCGCCAAAGGTTTTGCTTGAAAAACCTCTAGAGCCGCTGGAATATGCCTGCCTCCCTTCGTATAGTAAAAGCGAGACAGTATATTGGCGCTTTGGGAAGCTTTTTCCCTAGTGTATTTATAATGAGCCTCCCAAGACCCTGTTGACTGGAAAACTATTCCAAGGTATTTGAAAATTTTGACCTGTTCTATTGGCCAATTGTCCACCTCCCATCTGTGTAGTCTGTGTCTCTTAGCGAAGACCATGACTTTGGTTTTTTGGTGATTTACCACCAGTTGATCTCTCCTGCAGTAGGCTGAAAATTCTCCTAGTAGCCTTTTGAGGCCTACTTTAGTTCGTGATAGGAGAACCGCATCGTCCACATAAAGGAGCACTGAAATTGATTTCTCGGCCAGTTTAGGGGCATGAAACTCCGGAGATGTTAGGTATTTGACCATGTCATTTATATACAAATTGAATAAGGCCGGGGCTAAAATGCAGCCCT